>NC_060138.1:736062067-736368900 GCF_021461385.2 Schistocerca piceifrons
CCTTAGTACTTCCGTATCCCACTTCTTTGTGCACTAAATCTTCCTGACTACTCTCTTAATCTACAGCCTATTCTTTTTCACTACTAAATTGTGATCTGATTATATCTGTTCCTGGGTACACCTTACAATCCAGTATTTGATTTCGAAATCACTGTCTGACCATGATGTACCTAACCGAAATCTCCTTGTACCTCTTAGCCTCTTCCAAGAATACCTTCTCCTCTTGTGATTCTTGAACAGAGTTTTTGTTATTACTAGCTGAAATTTATTGAAGAACTCAATTCGTCTTCCTCCTCTCTCATTTCTAGTACCAATCCCGTATTCTCCCGTAACCCTTTCTTCTACTCCTCCATCTACAACTATTTTCCAGTTCCCAGTGACTCTTAGATTTTGACCTTCTTTGACATAATGGATTACCCGTTCAATATCCTCACATATTTTCCCTATCTCTTCATCTTCGGCTTGCGACGTCGGCATGTAAACCTGAATTATCGTTGTCGGTGCTGATTTGCTTTCGATTCTGATAAGGATTACCCTATCACTGAGCTATTCACTGTGATTCATTCTCTTCCCTACTTTACTATTCACAAAGAATCCTTCTCCGGTTATACCATTTACTGCTACTGTTGATATTATCCTACACACATCTGATCAGAATTGCTTGTCTTCTCGCCATTTCACTTGACTGATCGCTACTTTAATCTAGATGAGCCCTAGCATTTCCCTTTTCAGATTTTCTAGCTTCCCTACCACATCTCATTTGTGTGAAACTGGGTTTTCGGCTGTCACCGTGAAAAAGATCACTCAAAAATTAAAGTGGAAGAGGATATGAGTGAAGCAACTTATGTGCAGCACACTGGTATTAGAAGCAGATAGGTACCAAGACTCGGGTAAAATCTCCACTGCTGTTGGAATGGCACACTGGACGGACTGAGTTCGCTTTTTAGGTAGGTTTCCAAAACTTTTAGGCAAATCTTGGACTGGCCCCCAATCTCTGACTAACAATAATATGCAGCATCGTTGACTGACGCCTGCTCCGCTGCAACACACATTACATCGGAGTTATGCGGGCAGCCGGCTTTCCTACAACCAGTACTCGAGGACTGCCTCGCTACATTGCGACCACCAGACGGCGACCGAAGTGTCAGCAAAGGTCGCTCGTCCCTCGGATCTTTTTCCTACCCGAGCCTCGTGACAGGAAGCAAGCCCGAATGTATCCTGGCGCCAGGGGTTGTGCACACGCCCTGAGAAGTCAGTTCACTATGAGTGGAGTTCCTGGGCCAGGCGCCGAAAGCTTACTCGTTTCTTCAATCTGGAGTTTACACCAGAGCCGTCGCTTCGCTGCCACCTCCGTCCGAGCCAGCCTTCTCGCCCTGGATCCTGTAACGTTACCATCCAGAAGAACACTTGGTGACCGACCACCAGACCTGCAATATTCCTGTGATTGTTTTTAATTCGGCTTGGCCGGCCGCGGTGGTCTAGCGGTTCTAGGCGCTCAGTCCGGAACCGCGCGACTGCTACGGTCGCAGGTTCGAATCCTGCTTCGGGCATGGATGTGTGTGATGTCCATAGGTTAGTTAGGTTTGAGTAGTTCTAAGTTCTAGGGGACTGATGACCACAGATGTTAAGTCCCATAGTGCTCAGAGCCATTTGAACCAATTCGGCTTCACTGGACTTAGAAGCTTTCACCGTAGGAAACTGTTCTCTCTTAGACGTGGTTTTACACGAGTGTGTCTATAACTTTAGTCGGATCTTGTTCTAACTTGTGAGTGTCAAGAACCTTTAATCGGACTTGGTTTCTATACTCCGTATGACAACAACACTTTGATCGGATTTTGCTTCTATCTGAAGTATGTTAAGAACTTTAACTTAAAACTTATGTTTTCTTCTTTACTAGACCTTCTGCTTGATTTACTGTTTGTACTTAGGCTAGAAGAGTTATTGGCCTTACTGTGCTGAGACATTCCGAAGGGACCTGCTCTATCGTAATTTTGCCAAGAACTTTTACATCAGAATTTATTTTTGTTAGTGCCTGGCCTTCCGCCTGAAGTACTGTTTGTGTGCAACCAAATGACCTTAATTCGTTCATTACATAAAGACTTGTTTCCAAGAAGGAAAATTGTGTTCACTTATTTCGTATAAACTCCGTTCATTTTTTTCTTGGGCCTTTACTTGTTTGATTGCCTGCGGCTGATACTTTACAAAGAACAAGACAAAGAATATTTATTCACATTTGAACTTGTTTACATGTAATCTATGTCGTCGTATTAAATTTATGAACGCTTATGATTACAATATTACAGTGATTTTAAATGGATCCTTATCCAATTATGTTGCAAGGATTGTATTTGAGTAACTGGCTTAGGAAGGTACATTGTTACACGGATATATTGAACACTTTTAGCAAACCAAGTACAGGTGGCCACAATGAATCAGCATAACACGTTAAATCCCTTTGAACCTACATAACCTATAAACAGTGATAATAATCACAAAATTTATCCCTATGTTTACTGTTTACCCACTCTGTTATTACGATTTTAAATATATTCAGGGGCTCTTAGTGGGCATTTTAAGTATTTTTACTGCCTTTAAAAAAAGTCTAGTATTATGATGGTGTATTGACGTCATACGGTCCAAATTGTTCAGACGACGACACACAAAGGCAAAATACGATAACACATAGTAAAAAGATTTGCAGATGGGTGGGTACGCAGAACCTCAGTCTTCGATTAACTGACGACTGGCGACAGAGAGGGCATCCGGACACGAAGTAAAAATAAAATTACATTTGTCAAGTCATTCAAGCAGCCAAATATTAGGACGTGGAAACGGTAGGAAGGGAGAGAGAAGAGAAGGAACATGTAGCCAGTTTAAGCCCCAAATCTGAAATGCTTGAACGGTAATGCCACTCATCTCATTCACTATATTAATAAAAAATGTGTACAATAAATTGTTGGTGAATTTGAATTATGTGTTTATTTTATTGTTATACCCCGCCAGTCCAAAAAGTTTGTAGACTGGATTAATAAAAAACAGAGAAAAGCTAAGATGGTGGTTTTAATGTTCAAATGTTGTACGTAGTCTCCCATGACTCGAGTACAACGCAAAGAACTTTCATACAGCCATTTGAAACGGTCACAAAAGTCCTTCTTTGAGATGTTGTTCAGCTCGCGAGTCACGTTGGCTTGAATGTCGGCTATGTTGTCAAAGCGTCGACCCTTCGTGTGAAATTCTACACTTCGTCATTTTGTGCTAGGTTCGCATTGATAACACAAAGCCTCGTCACCTGTAATAATTTTTTCCAAAGAAGAAATGTCCGCGTTTTGCATTTCAACCAAATCGCGGCAGACGTTGTCTTTGTTCGGGAGACACGGTATGTGGGACAAACTTCGCACATACTTTTCTCTTCTTCAATACATTCTTGAGAATGCCTTGACCACTTGACTTGGGGGTGTCGCTCCATTGCAATTTCTAACAAAACAACGTTGACACACTACTGTTGCACGTCCTCTACTTAACATTGCATGTTCACAACAGACTAGTGAATGTACGTCTGTTGTTAGTTAAGGCTGTCACCGTACTTACTGCGATGACGTCGCTTACATGCCACGAATAAAATCAGTCTTGGAACCTTCTGGGCGGACGGTGTATTTTTATACTAATCTGACCACCCAAACCGCAGATTTGAAATTTGTTGGTTAAATAAATGATTTGAGTTAGCGGACTGTGAACAAAATTCTATATATTAAGGGCGTTGCGAGACAAGAAATGTTGGGAGTTATTGCTATATGTGATATTTACCTTTCATATTGAAACTAGAGACAATCCGCTGACACTTATGAGCGCGCCTACCATCTCGACAGCACGAGGCGCGCATCAGCGGGGCAGGTTGCCTTCTTCGAAGGGGCTGGTTGAATGTTGGGTTTCGAGGGGATCACGCACTACGAGCTAAATTGACCAGCGGTCAGTCAAAGATATCGGTCCAGGAAGTGAACCTTAAGCTACAAAAGGTGCTTCCTTTTCCGGTGATGTAAAACCCAACCGTCCTGCTGCCACTGTGTCAAGTAATTCCACTCTCAAATCTATGGAAGTTACATGTGTAAATGTATCAAAGTATGCGTCTCAGCGAAATTATACCAATACCATAACGCGACACGCTTTGCAATTAAAATTATAGAAACTACAATTATTTTTATGTTCTCTTTCATTCTAAACCATGGTCCTTAGTTACCGTTTAAAAATGCGTGAGATCACTGGGAAATGGAACACTTCAAACGATAAATATCCTCGTGCAACCCAAAACCCAACGTATGTGTGAATTATATAAATCGACAGATCAGTTTCGTAGCAAGAGTATTAATTAATATAGTTGAAACTGTAACGAAGCTAGAGTCTAATGAGAACCACTTTCCGCACAGCAGGTCTCATGAGGGTCTAGAACGTTACGTGGAACTTGAAGAGTTTCAGGATGTTCAGAACCGTAAGTTGACAAGAAGGAATAAATCCTAGAAGAGGTTGATGAATCTTGCAGTTATTCGAGTAGAACCTGCAGGAATTTAATTCTAGTGTCCAGATGGGTTTCAGGAAGTCATTTCCACATAATGTATAGCAAACTCAAGAGAAATAATAGCTATCATCTTTCATTATTTTCTGTTATCATCTTTCATCTCCCCCCTCCCCCCCCTCCCGCCTCCCCCCTCCCCCCCCCCCCCTTCCCCATGAACCGTGGGTCTTCCTGTTAATGGGGAGACTTGCGTGCCTCAGCGATACGAATAGCCGTACCGTAGGTGCAACCACAACGGATGGGTTTCTGTTGAGGGGCCAGACAAATGGGTGAAGAGTGGCAGCAGCCTTTTCAGTAGTTGCAGGGCAACAGTCTGAATGATTGACTGATCTGGACTTGTAACATCAACCATAACGACCTTGATGATGGCATTCTCTTGGGTAAAGTACTCCAGAGGTAAAATAGCCCCTGGCACTACTCAGGAGGACGTCGTTATTACAAGAAACAAAACTGGCGCTCTACGCTCGGAGCGTAGAATGTCAGATCCCTCAATCGGGCAGGTAGGTTAGTACATTTAAAATGGGAAATGGATAGGTTAAAGTTAGATATAGGGGGAATTACTGAAGTTCGGTGGCAGGAGGGACATGACTTCTGGTCAGGCTGGAATTAGATAGTAGGAAAAGGAAGTGAGGGAAAAGTAATAGGTGAATGTGGCCTAGAGAAAAGTAATGAAAGAGGAAGCCGCCTGGTAGAATTTTGCACAGAGCATAATTTAATCATAGCCAACACTTGTTTTAAGAGTCATGAGAGAAGGTTGTAAACTTGGAAGAGACCTGGAGAGATCGGAAGGTTTCAGATTGATTGTGTGATGGTTAGACAGGCATTTAGAACCAGATTTTAAATTATAAGACATTTCCAAGGGCAGATGTGGAATCTGACCACAATTTATTGGTTATGAACTGCAGATTAAACATGAACAAACTACAAAAGTAGCAGTGACTTCTGAAATTTTCCCGGCGTATTTCTTCTTCTAATAATTTCCGGGTATGCAGCCGCATGCGCGAGATTCGGCATAAATACCGCGACTGCACCTGGGCTCTTCAGTAGTTGTGTACTCACCTGATGATGGCCGGACGTCTCTGGGCCGAAATATCGTGGCAGAATGTCGACGGGATCCGGCTGCATACCCGGAAATTATTAGAAAAAGTAGCAGTAATTTAAGGAGATGGGACACGGATAAACTGAATGAAGCAGGGGTTGTAAGGGTTTCAGACATAGACCTAGAGAAAGATTTGACCATGTTGACTTGACTACCGTTAAAATACAGGGAGCAAAAGGCTATTTACAATTTGTACAGAAACCAAATGGCAGTTATAAGAGTCGAGGGGTACGAAAGAGAAGCAGCGGTTGAGAAAGGAGTGAGAGAGGGTTGTGGCCTATCCCTGATGTTATTCAATCTGTATATTGAGCAAGGAGTAAAGGAAACTAAAGAAAAATTTGGAGCAGGAATTAAAATCCATGGAGAAGAAATAAAAACTTTGAGGTTTGCCGATGACATTGTAGTTCTGTCAGAGAGAGCAAAGGTCTTGGAAGAACAGTTGAACGGAATGGACAGTATCTTGAAAGCAAAACGAGGATAAGGGAATGCAATCGAATTAAATCAGGTGATGCTGAGGGAATTAGATTAGGAAATGAGGCACTTAAGGTGGTAAATGAGTTTTGACATGTGGGAAGCAAAATAACTGATGATGGTCGAAGTAGAGAGGATATAAAATGTAAACTGGCAATGAGAAGAAAAGCGTTTCTGAAGAAGAGAAATTTTTTAACATCTGGTATAGATTTAAGAGTCTGGAAGTCATTTCTGAAAGTATTTGTATGGAGTGTAGTCATGAACGGAAGTGAAACGTGGACGATGAACAGTTCAGACATGAAGAGAATAGAAGCTTTTGAAATGTGGTGCTACAGAAGAATATTGAAGATTAGATGGACAGATCATGTAGCTGGTGAGGAGGTACTGAACAAACTTGGGGAGAAGATAACTCTGTGGTAGAACCTGACTCTGTGGTAGAACCTGACTAAAAGTAGGGATCGGTTGACAGGACACATTCTGAGACATCGCGGGACCACCAATTTAGTACTGGAGTGACGCGTGACGGATAAAAATCTTAGAGGGAGGGTAAGAGATGAATATAGTAAGCAGATTCCGAGGGATGTAGGTTGCAGTAGTTACTCGGAGATGAAGAGGCTTGCACAGGATAGAGGAGCATGGAGAGCTGCATCTAACCAGTCTTTGGACTGAAGACCACAACAACATCTTTCATTTCTGTATTAGACATTTACTCCTCGAAAAGCTTTAGGCTTTGATGTCAGATGTTTCTTATTTTTATTGTTCCTTTGTCTTTGTATTTCTATGTTATATATTAGTTTCGCTTTAAGCTTCCGCCTTCGGTTTCCTTTGGGCCGTGGTTCTGTATTCTGTATCTTTCGTTTGTCATTTTATGGTTTGTGGGGTGTATTAAAATGAAGGTGGATGCACTGAAAAGTTGATCTCTTTGTGTTCTGAGATCTTTGCCAGCTGGCTTCTGAAGCCGAAGTGTTGTCCTCGTCATAAAAGGACCTCTTTCCGCAACACCATTACTTGGCAACAACTGTGCATCGTCGTGCTGTGATGGGTCTACGTTTCAGTGAGAAGCGCCATTTTTTTCTTTCGCCGGCTCGTAGGCTTTCCAAGAACATAAGGAGATCTTACAAGAACTAACTGGATTCCAATGTGCACGAGCCACCTCCTTCAAGCACTAAGACGAACCTTTTTGAGGTTTTCCACTTCGCCTCCACCCCCTCACCTGGAAATACATATTGAGATATACTCACAAATGAGCGTACTTTATACTGGATAAATACTTAATTGTCATTAGAATATTAATTTCAAAACCTACCTATCAGTGCCTGCTCTCATCCTTTGCTTCGTTTCAGTTTCGTTTATTCTTTTTCAGATATTTGCTATCCAGGAAGTATTTGCACGCAGTCACAGTTATTTCTGACGTGTGTAAACGAAACTTTTGCCACAGAAGGGCGAACTTCAGCCTTCGCCTCTTGCTTTCTTCTCTCTACCACCAGTTAAAACAAATGCTCAACACCTGTGTACCAAATGGAGTTTTCCGAACTGTGTGTAGTGCGTTAACAACAAGCACCTTCTGATTCAGTGCCCCTTCATTCTGGGACACTGCACCACAGTTATTAAAAAAAAGACAGCGCTTCCTGCAGCCAACGCTGACTGTAGATCAATAACTAGTGACACTGGATGTTACTGCAAGCAATCAGATAGTGCGACGTTCACAGCACCAGATCTGTACAATAATTGTTGAACGTTCCGCAAAACTCGCCACCACTCAAATAGTTAGATTCTATTTAATTAAAAGCCCCATTATAGAAGTGATTGGGTATGAAGCGTGCTGCTATTCGTTAATTTAATGCGTACGTCCCCTGAATTGTCTCTCAGAGTGGAATAAAGAGTATTTAAAATGAGGTTGCGGAGGGCTAGAAAGGTGGCTGAAAGAACGTTCAGAATTATGACTAACAAATGACGTCTCTTGGGAACGAAACAGAAATATCTGCAGAATACACAAACCTTACAATCCAGTGCATCAGAATTTTACACAGCTTAACAATAGATAAATGTGGACGAGATGACTCTCTTTAACTGAGTGCCGAACAGAGCGTGATGGAGATCAGCGCTTTGCCAACAACTTCAACCACGACACAGCAAACAGCTGTGCTTCAAGAATATCGAGGATAATCTGAGGGGCTACTCAAAAAATATGTAAGTAGTCATTAATATAAACTTTATGCACGAATAATTTATCAAATACAGTAATTACTGCGAGTATTATTTCAGTTTTTGCAAGAAAACTACATCTGAACTCATTCTAATGTGCTTACTATCTGTAGCACGATGTTAGGCTACTTCTTTCCAAGCGCGTCACACTTGTTTTCTGTGGTGGCAGTGTTTGTTTTTATGGGTCCACTACACGGCACGTTCAGGTAATGAGTTTTTCCATATTCATCGCAACAAAGCATATCAGGCGAACCCCCTGATATGGCGCGGTACAGCTTGCAGTGTAAACTCCTCGCGCTCTGTTCCGTAGTTAAACCGAAACCCGCGCATTTTCTCGATCGAAATGTAAAAGCTTTTGCAAATGAGTTTATTTTCTGTTCTGCTTTTATTACTTGATTTGTCCGCTGTGTTTATGTTTATAATGTCATGAGTGGTACTAAAACAAGCAGTGTGAAAATTTTAACGATTCTTTATGTTCTAAATAGAATGCACCTCAACTAAAGGTGTGCTTCCCGTGTCCTGCCGAGTTATCGGTTCCATTTTTATGCTCAGTCTTTCGACGATCGACCCAGTCGCCTTCCTGAATGCTACGACCTCCCAGGTCTCAGCACACGCTTCGGCTTTTGATGCTCATTTGTTTCTCAGGTTCCACACTGATATTCCGTGAAGTGGACGTTCTCTCAGCGTGGTGAATGAGATCGCCAGCGTTATCATAATAAACTGAATGCCGGACCAGATGCTTTCTTTACGTTGAAACCTCCACCCGGTTTGTTTGGTTTTTCCACATTTTTTTTGTTTTTTTTTGTTTTGTTTTGATAGATTCTTGAATTATTTTGTCCCATAAACTTGGAGTTGCTTCACGATACTGACAACGTCTATTTCATTTCATGATCATATTCGAGACACTTTGGTTGATTTAGTCACCTGTGTCATGTTGCTCGTGAAACATGGCACACTGGATTCCGTGTTTCCGTTGGAGTCCACGGATCTTTCCGGAGATTGGATCATCATAAGGCAGATAAGAGATTCTTCTCCCATTTTTTCTACATGGACTGTGACCTAGAGATCAATCCGTTCTTCTCTTAGCTTACACGACCAGGAAAGGTAGCTGGCTGTGTTTTGCAAGTTTAATGATGATGTTAGGATGGATGGAGATTAAATGTTCCATGCAATTCCTTTACTTCCATGTGTACATGCTACAAACGTGTTGTCTGCATATCGATAGAAACAATCTGATTTGAACTTGGCGCAGTTTAGTTGCCTGAGTAATGGTATGCCCTGGATTGTTCAGCCGAGTTGCAGATACCATTTTTATAGGCAATCTTCCGACCACCAATCCAGTCGTCCTCTTCAGGTGCTGTTTGCTCTGAGTCTTGGCTCCAGCTACCCTGTGAAATACAGCGTACGTGTCGCGTAGCTGTGTATAGACGAATTAGACTCCCGGCAACCGTTAGGCTCTTTTCTGTTTGTTCTTCAGAGACTGACTGTTATTACGTTCTCTCGGCGTTTTCCAGATGTTCTGCCAATTGCGGCTCCAGGGTAAGTACATTATGGGCATTTCTCTGTAGTCTCCCACTTTACCAAAATACCACTTTTATGAATCCTTGGTACTAATCGCGGTAAGGGTTGACGGTTAATTCATGGAACATTTTAGGCACGTTCTGACTTCTACATAGTTCCTTTTCGACCGAAAATATTATGAATAAACTGATGACACGCTGATTAGTATTTATTGTCCCCTGTAGTGGCGAACCTGTATACAGAACATGTGCAAACATGCCGAGAAGACCGCAGAGATCACACAGCTCAACTGCCGAGATCGCGAGGTACGATCAAGCCGTAACTACACTCCTGGAAATGGAAAAAAGAACACATTGACACCGGTGTGTCAGACCCACCATACTTGCTCCGGACACTGCGAGAGGGCTGTACAAGCAATGATCACACGCACGGCACAGCGGACACACCAGGATCCGCGGTGTTGGCCGTCGAATGGCGCTAGCTGCGCAGCATTTGTGCACCGCTGCCGTCAGTGTCAGCCAGTTTGCCGTGGCATACGGAGCTCCATCGCAGTCTTTAACACTGGTAGCATGCCGCGACAGCGTGGACGTGAACCGTATGTGCAGTTGACGGACTTTGAGCGAGGGCGTATAGTGGGCATGCGGGAGGCCGGGTGGACGTACCGCCGAATTGCTCAACACGTGGGGCGTGAGGTCTCCACAGTACATCGATGTTGTCGCCAGTGGTCGGCGGAAGGTGCACGTGCCCGTCGACCTGGGACCGGACCGCAGCGACGCACGGATGCACGCCAAGACCGTAGGATCCTACGCAGTGCCGTAGGGGACCGCACCGCCACTTCCCAGCAATTTAGGGACACTGTTGCTCCTGGGGCATCGGCGAGGACCATTCGCAACCGTCTCCATGAAGCTGGGCTACGGTCCCGCACACCGTTAGGCCGTCTTCCGCTCACGCCCCAACATCGTGCAGCCCGCCTCCAGTGGTGTCGCGACAGGCGTGAATGGAGGGACGAATGGAGACGTGTCGTCTTCAGCGATGAGAGTCGCTTCTGCCTTGGTGCCAATGATGGTCGTATGCGTGTTTGGCGCCGTGCAGGTGAGCGCCACAATCAGGACTGCATACGACCGAGGCACACAGGGCCAACACCCGGCATCATGGTGTGGGGAGCGATCTCCTACACTGGCCGTACACCACTGGTGATCGTCGAGGGGACACTGAATAGTGCACGGTACATCCAAACCGTCATCGAACCCATCGTTCTACCATTCCTAGACTGGCAAGGGAACTTGCTGTTCCAACAGGACAATGCACGTCCGCATGTATCCCGTGCCAGCCAACGTGCTCTAGAAGGTGTAAGTCAACTACCCTGGCCAGCAAGATCTCCGGATCTGTCCCCCATTGAGCATGTTTGGGACTGGATGAAGCGTCGTCTCACGCGGTCTGCACGTCCAGCACGAACGCTGGTCCAACTGAGGCGCCAGGTGGAAATGGCATGGCAAGCCGTTCCACAGGACTACATCCAGCATCTCTACGATCGTCTCCATGGGAGAATAGCAGCCTGCGTTGCTGCGAAAGGTGGATATACACTGTACTAGTGCCGACATTGTGCATGCTCTGTTGCCTGTGTCTATGTGCCTGTGGTTCTGTCAGTGTGATCATGTGATGTATCTGACCCCAGGAATGTGTCAATAAAGTTTCCCCTTCCTGGGACAATGAATTCACGGTGTTCTTATTTCAATTTCCAGGAGTGTATTTAAGCACTGTATTTTGGCGTGCTTGTGGCTATGAGTCGTGGTGAGTCAGAGGCGAAATGTGTGCCAATCGATAGCTCGAGTAGAACTTCAAGAGTCGAGCGCGGACACGGTCGCACGTTATAGACTTTGAAATAAATTCGTGTGTTGTTCTCGCGATACTTGTAAGAAGTGACGGACTTTTTACTTTTGGCTGACTCCTGAAACTAGGCCTGTCACGGAATTTTATTTGTTCGCGAGATTTTGATCTGTCGCATAATGCAGATTTAGTTCCATAACAAGGCTGCACTGACTTTAAACATTTGTAACTTTTATTAGGTTTACTTTGCCGTGATTTAAAATCTAGACAGGATGTACTCTAAAACATTCCAACGGTGTTGATCTTAATAACACTGTAAGGCTATCATTTGTGGTTTTATTACTGTCAAAGCTGATGAAAAAAATACACATTTATTCATATTTTTGTTCTTCTGTGTCGGTTACATTTTTTGCTTACAACCCACACTCTCTCGTAACTTATGTGGCGCAATTTGAAGTGGTGATAGCAGCCGCATATGTGTGTAGCACCACGTTTGCAGCAGACTCAGTACCTTACACATCGACTGTTAGGTTGTTACTGTATGGAACTTTGAGAGAGCAGAGGGTTGGAGAGTAAAACACAGCAACGAAATACAACAGCTTATACAAGTGAAATGTATAGTAAAATTTATTAAATCTCAGAGAATACGCTTGTTATAACACATGAAGAAGACGCTAGTTGACAGAATGACCAAACGAATAAAACGGGCAGATTGTATTTCACCAGAAAGAAAGGCCGACCAAGAGCAAAATGACTGGATAGTGTGTTGGCTGACCTTACCAAGATGGAGATCGAAGGATGGATGATAAAAGCAGAAAAGAGATGCGTGGAGACAGGGCATTGAGGAGGCGAAGGCCCAACAGGAGATGTCCTGCCAAAGAAGAAGAAGGAGAACATACAGATAGTATACGGCAATAATTAACAGTCATGACTCTCCAGAATAGCTGCCACTGGATAAATCGTGCAGCCATATTACTCTGCACTTGGCTGATAAAACGTGGACTAGTATATCACTTTCAGTGGTGTTCACTCGTAAACGTGTGTAGCTTCTTGCTACGCGGCTGAAGCTGGGTGACCATACGATGTCAGCAATCTCGACTGCCCGTTTCCTAGAACTAGTCTACGGCTAACAACTGACGTTGTACGCGCAGACTAGACTTCTGTTCTCGAGACGACCGTTCTCCCTGTGTCGGCTCATACCTGTTGAGGTGTCCAGCACCCCGTAATGATCGCCTTTTACCGATCGCTCGTGTGATCTCAGTTGAATCAGAGTGAGAGCAAGTTTGCACTCGCCATATTAGACAAAAGACGGTGTGCTAGACTCAGTATCGAAGCGGTATATTCAATATCGATCAGTATCCTGTACTCGGAAGCAGCGGTGATGCGTTTTCAGCGCCAACACCGAACGAACAAATTTATGTTGCGGTGAACACAAACTCTAGAACTCTACATTGTTCAGAAATTAGAGCGAACAACTATCGTTTTCCTCCTGAAACAAAAAGCGCGTTGCTGAGTATTAATCTTCACCCAGCAGGAGGGCTTCCTTATTACCCAACTGATGATGGTCGAAGTAGAGAGGATATAAAATGTAGACTGGCAATGGCAAGGAAAGCGTTTCTGAAGAAGAGAAATTTGCTGACATCGAGTATAGAGTTAAGTGTTAGGAAGTCGTTTCTGAAAGTATTTGTATGGAGTGTAGCCATGTATGGAAGTGAAACATGGACGATAAATAGTTTAGACAAGAAGAGAACAGAATCTTTCGAAGTGTGGTGCTACAGAAGAATGCTGAAGATTAGATGGGTAGATCACGTAACTAATAACGAGGTACTGAATAGAATTGGGGAGAAGAGGAATTTGTGGCACACCTTGACTAGAAGAAGGGATCGGTTGGTAGGACACGTTCTGAGGCATCAAGGGATCATCAATTTAGTATCGGAGGGAAGCGCGGAGGGTAAAAATCGTAGATGGAGACCAAGGCATGAGTTCACTAAACATATTCAGAAGGATGTAGGTTGCAGTAGGTACTGGGAGATGAAGAAGCTTGCACAGGATAGAGTAGCAGGTAGAGCTGCATCAAACCAGTCTCTGGACTGAAGACCACAACAGTAACATCCTCACATGACTCGAGGTGTAAACAGATAATGCACCCAGGAAGAATATTGTTCATTTTCTTTTCAGGGCTGCTTTAAACGCAGACTTTATTTTTATGGAAGAGTGGAGGAGCTCTTTGGACGAGAGGATATTTGGCGAGTGGACTGACCTGCTCCTTTCCACGACTTAAATCCCGTCGAGTACGTGTGGGGTGCGTCGGGGAGACGTATTGCAGCACCAACGGCCATCCAGCAGTTGCCACCGCCCTCACTGAGGTGTGGAACGCCTATTTACAGGAACTCGTTACCAGTCTTGTGGTCAGCATGGGAGCGCGCTGGTACTGACGTCTGTGATCATCACACCCCCTCTTACGTACCATGTCCCGCCTTTTGTAATGTCCAGGGGACTAACGTACACCACTGGTCATTAAAATTGCTACACCAAGAAGAAATACAGATGATAAACGGGTATTCATTGGACAAATATATTATACTAGAACTGACATGTGATTACATTTTCACGCAATTTGGGTGTATAATCCTGAGAAATCAGTACCCAGAACAACCACCTCTGGCCTTAATAACGGCCTTGATACGCCTGCGCATTGAGTCAAATAGAGCCTGGATGCCGTGTACAGGCACAGCTGCCCATGCAGCTTCAACACGATACCACAGTTCATCAGGAGTGGTGACTGGCGTATTGTGACGAGCCAGTTGCTCAGCCACCATTGACCAGGCGTTTTCAGTTGGTGAGAGATCTGGAGAATGTGCTGGGCAGGGCAGCAGTCGAACATTTTCTGTATCAAGAAAGGCCCATACAGGACCTGCAACATGCCGTCGTGCATTACCCTGCTGAAATGTAGGGTTTCGCGGGGATCGAATGAAGGGTAGAGCCACGGGTCGTAACACCTCTGAAATGTAACGTCCACTGTTCAAAGTGCCGTCAATGCTAACAAGAGGTGACCGAGACGTGTAACCAATGGCACCCCATACCATCACGCCGGGTGATACGCCGGTATGGCGATGACGAATGCACGCTTCCAATGTGCGTTCACCGCGATGTCACCAAACACGGACGCGACCATCATGATGCTGTAAACAGAACCTGGATTCATCCGGAAAAATGACGTTTTGCCATTCGTGCTGCAAACGTCGTCGAACTGTTCGTGCAGATGGTTGTTGTCTTGCAAACATCGAGACGTGGTTGCACGATCCGTTACAGCCATGCGGATAAGATGCCTGTCATCTCGACTGCTAGTGATACGAGGCCGTTGGGATCCAGCACGGCGTTCCGTATTACCCTTCTGAACCCACCGTTTCTGCTAACAGTCGTCGAACTGTTCGTGCAGATGGTTGTTGTCTTGCAAACATCGAGACGTGGTTGCACGATCCGTTACAGCCATGCGGATAAGATGCCTGTCATCTCGACTGCTAGTGATACGAGGCCGTTGGGATCCAGCACGGCGTTCCGTATTACCCTTCTGAACCCACCGTTTCTGCTAACAGTCTTTGGACCTCGACCAACACGAGCAGCAATGTCGCGATATGATAAACCGCAATCGCGATAGGCTACAATCCGACCTTTATCAAAGTCGGAAACGTGATGGTACGCATTTCTCCTCCTTACACAAGGCATCACAAAAACGTTTCACCAAGCAACGCCGGTCAACTGCTGTTTGTGTATGAGAAATCGGTTGGAAACTTTCCTCATGTCAGCACGTTGTAGGTGTCGCCACCTGCGCCAACCTTGCCTGAATGCTGTGAAAAGCTAATCGTTTGCATATCACAACATCTTCTTCCTGTCGGTTAAATTTCGCGTCTGTAGCACGTGATCTTCGTGGTGTAGCAATTTTAATGGCCAGTAGTGTAAATCGCGATGACTTCATTCTATTGTCTTTGAACAAAAGCATAATTTTTGTTCGTCTCATTGTGCATTACTTTCTTCGCCTTCTGTACTATACTGTAATTGATCTTACTATGTATGGCCCAAGTTTCATAGAGCTATGGAGATGTGTTACTTGGCAGTGACACATGATGCGTAATTTAACTTCGTTCATTACTTTTGGGCACCAGTGTACATATGGCGAACTGTAATTGCCCTATAACTCTCTATGGAATAAACTTCGTTAAGAATGACGTGCTCTGTTCTGTTTGCTAGTGGGTCTTTAATCCAATTACAATACTCGCCTGACGGTCCGTAGCTCGAGGTTACTTTTGCATCTGAATATATCTCTCCATTAAGAATGACATGCTGTGTTCTTTTTGAAAGGAACGCTTCATTTCATTTGCAAAACTGGTATGAATATTTCTTACGCCCATATCTCGTTCATAAGATGACAGTGCTGAAGTATATCGAACGCCTTCCGGAAGTCAAGCAAAATGCATCAGTATGGGCGCTGCTGTTATCTGCTGCCTCCTAGATAACGTGGACGAACAGAGCGTGCTGCGTTTCATATGATAGTTCTCTGGGAAATCCATATTGATTCCACAATATTCCAGCGTAAGTTTTCAAAACATTTAGGTGGCTTGTGTTCCTTTGTCCGTTGAAAGTCCATCCATATTAACACACCGCATCATCGCACATAGGTCACCTCTTCTTTGTGTCGAAAATTTCGTTATGAATTTTCGAGGTACAGAATTCCCACAGCTGAGATGTGTGCAGCGTGTTAATTCATCGATGGCGTGTTGCAAGATGAGTGGAACTTGGCTATCAGCTGAAGTTTGAGCTCATCGATAAATATTATCTTGATTTTTGAATATCACGTCCTGTATCTTGATTTCATTCACATCGTTATACACCTATTTGATAAACTTCGATTTCTGGTTCCATTCTGTTCGTGTTTAGTAATGTCAATAGTTTTCGTACAAATTTTGCTCCTTAATTTTGTTCACTGCTGTCAGATTTTTCTCCTGAGACTTTTGCATAAAAGAAAACAAACCACCTGCTATTACAAATCGTTATTTTTATTTCAATACACGATGCATTTCGAGCATTGGGAGCTCATCTTCAGGTTCTCGATGAATTTGCATAATTTTTTTGGATATTGGTTACTACTGGTCCTCCTGAGAGCGTGAATTTTTACTTACAGAAGCGCTCAGACGAAAAGTGTGCATATGCATAAATAATGTCTACTCGCTTTGTGCTCAGAAACTATGTAGCCACTACTGGAAATAGTAAGTAATTTTTCGGTTCTTAGTCTTGTAAAAATTGTAGTCATAATGAGCTACATGTAATATAACTATGTCCTCTCAAAAGCACTCGGGTAGTAACCTAAATCCAAAAACGTGATGTAAATTGATCAAGAACCTGA
Source organism: Schistocerca piceifrons (assembly GCF_021461385.2). Classification (NCBI taxonomy): domain Eukaryota; kingdom Metazoa; phylum Arthropoda; class Insecta; order Orthoptera; family Acrididae; genus Schistocerca; species Schistocerca piceifrons. The sequence continues at coordinate 736,079,159 of NC_060138.1, forward strand.
AGATGAGCCCCAGCGATCGAAATACATCGTGCATTTAAATGAAAAATACGATTTGTAACTGAAGGCGAATTTTGGTCCTACCACGCTTGTCATGAAGTTCGTCCTCAATTCTTTCGTCGCTGGTGGTCTTTGTCTTTGGTGTCTAGACCGGACACAAGGTGCTGGGTGTAGCATTTATCGTCTTTTCCGGGAAATATTTCATCTTAAAATCAAAATCGTGTAGTGTAGGTGCTTTCCAGTCGAACGGTTGTATCTTAGGCGGCAGTTTATGATAAAAGACAGGGCCTTTACAGTCGATTGTTACTTCGATCTTCCTTAATGAAGTAACAAACTATTGCAGTTGTCTATGTCCCAGTTATCGTGAATGTCATTCTGTATGCTGCGAGTGGGCAACTCCTGAAAGCAATTACTCTGTGCTCTACTTGTCCTTTTTGTTTAGTTAGCAAGTATAACTTGACGCAGGTAAATTATAACTGCTATAACTTCCAATATAAAAGTTGTCATTCAAATCAAGGTGACGAACGACTAGCACCTCACATAAATTTTCTTTGGGTTGTTCGAATTTTCGTTGATTCTTTTCCAACCAAACTCATGATGAGTCCTTGCGTTGTAACTTTAACAATTCAGTATTGTTGAATGATTGTGCATAAAGTGTTGATAAAAAGTATAGAATAGAAAAAGGACTTTCAGATAAGATTTACATTTCAGCGTCGAAGTAACCCCTATGGTTTCGAACTTGGTTCAATAATTTTTCCATCAAATACTCCCATTTTAGCAACATTGCGTGTGACGCACTGTTTTCTACAACAATCGCTTTGGCTGCATCTCTTACATTAACTATTAAGATATGGTTTCTACGTATTTGTGCACGTTTTACCTGATAATCCCGCTTTGGTTCTGTTTTCAGAATTGGAAATACACTGTCCGACAAGAAACATAAAACACTCAGAAGAGAAGGAGGAAACTAAATGAAACATCACATGGTGAGATGGTATGTTATGCTGCTTTAATGATAACAAAATCGAGCGAAATTTACAAAGAACTAGGCAGTACGAGCCTACTTACAGGTACGACGTTGCACCCCGTCTGTCCTTGTTGCATGCGCTGATTCGATTGTGAATGGTGCCTGAGGCAATCTAGCCTACAGCCGTTGTAAATGGCTCCTGATATCCTGGATACTGGGAGTGGGATGGAGCTCAGGTCCAAGCTGGTCCCACGTATGTCCTATTGGGAAGGTATCTGGGGGTCTTGCTGGTCATGGGAATACCTCAACATGACGCAAATAATTCGTAGAGACATTAGCCTTGTGTGGGCGAGGATTGTCCTCTTAAAAATGGCGCCATAATATTGCCGCACGAGACATGACTCGTGACGACGCAGGATGTACGTGAAGTACCTTCGTGCCCCTCGAGCGTCACTCAGTAACTGCCAACCGTAACTTGATGTCATACCCAATGGTTCTCCACACCATGATGACAGGAGTAACACCGCTGTGCCTATCCAGAACATTGTATAAATGGGACCTCTCTCCAGATCGCCGCCATAATCATCGACGACGATCATCCAGGGCAGTGCAGAACCGAGATTCATCAATGAACACAATGCAACGCAGTCCACACTTCCCAGTCAAGGCACCACTCCAAACCCATCCACCTCTGTTTTGGCGTTAACGGCACCTTATGCATGTTATGACAGTTCTCCAGCCCTGCAAACGGTGTGGGACAACAGAGAATGTTGCAGGGAATCCATTATTTTCCTCCTGATAGCCGGCATAGATGTGAAAAGGTTGCAGTGTGCTTGGTGCACAGCGTAGAGATCCTCCCTTGTGATGGACAGGCGTGCTCGACCGGAACCTTGACAGCGAGTATGCCTGCTCTCACGTTGCCATGCAGTCCAACATCAGGCCACTGTCACAACTGAATACCCCCCAAACCTGGATGTTGCACGAAGCGACCAAACGCCCAAATGGACACACACAATGAGGCCCCTTTGAAACTGTGTTGATTATGCTGCCCCATATGCGTATGTGACATCTCTAAATCCTTCACAGGGACCACTCAACATCTATTGCTGTGTACCGTACAGGCCTGGTAACAACACTAAACACGTACAGGTACAACATTAATGCACTCTGACGGCCTTCCTACCTGTCACGGACAATTGCAACTCTAATCATATACATGTCCACTGACAGCCAGTACATGTACGAAGTTACATAGAGATGCGGCCATGTCTTCTGCATCAGTACTCCGCAAGCGACCTTATGGTGTGTGGGAGAGGGTACATCTGGTACTATTAACTTACCACCCACTCCATGTTCCACTCGCGAATGGCGAATGGGAGGAATGACTGTCGGTAAGCTTCTGTATTAGCTGTAATTTATCGAATTTTCTCGTCGAGCTCATTTCGCGAGAGGTATGTAGGAGGAAGTAAAATGTTGTCCGACTCTTCCCGGGTGTCTTCTGGGTGCTTCCTTTTTTTGTCAGGGTCTTGTACTTATTTATTTAAACCACCCGTGCAGCCAAGCGCGTTAGTACGCCGCTTCCGGTACTGGGGGAGGAACGTCAGTATCGGATCGAGGGTCGAGACGTCCGTCAGCGTGGATCTGGCTTTTAGGTGTTTTCCACGTTCGACTGGTACCCACGTCCCACCTTACATCTCTAAAACGTTCACACACTTCAACGCGTGGTACACAGATGGGATACACAAACTCCGTTCCGCGTAGGAGGGGGTGGGAGAAGGAGTGGGTGACCACAAGAAGGGTGTTTGGCCACACTCTACCACTAACGCTGTCAAACCCAAATTATTATACCGACCCCGTGGAGACACGTATTAAAGACAAGAAGGAAAGTACAATTGTGTGAAATCTTATGGGACTTAACTGCTAAGGTCATCAGTCCCTAAGCTTACACACTACTTAACATAAATTATTCTAAGGACAAACACACACACGCCCATGCCCGAGGGAGGACTCGAACCTCCGCCGGGATCAGCCGCACAGTCCATGACTGTAGCGCTTTAGACCGCTCGGCTAATCCCGCACGGCAGAACAAGGAAAAAAGAAAGAGTGTATTTATTTATTTAGCCTGTCTCGCCAGATATCTGTTCTTTAGCTTTTCTACTTCTCTTGACTGGGAGTTTATAGAGAATAACGAGATGGCGCAGCAGTTAAAGCACCAAACTAATATTTGTGTCAGCGCAGCTTCATATTCTCAACCTGCTGTCCTAAGTCTTTATGTTTCCCTCAGCCGCTTCACGCAGACACCAGGTTGGCATACGTCCATGGCTGCGCTCCTTGTCTAGCAGGTCGACGTAGACGAGACGTTAGACTAAATTTCACTCCTTCCTGGAAACGAACTCAGCTTCTGAATACGAATTCTCCCTCTCCTTATGTCTCTGTAAATATGCACTATAGCTTTCATAAAGTGTTGCAAGTAGTTTTTTATACCCAAGGCACTCTACCAAGAATGAGCATCTTCGAAAATGTTAAGAAAGTTCTGCATGTCCATTCAATAACATATGACGCCCAGAAACCAACGACAAATTTTTAATGTGGTAGAAGTCTGGAACACAAGTTAGTGCATCGAAAAAATGTGAGGAACTGGAGGCTATGTACTCAGAATAAGTTAGTGATAGTAAATGCATCCATCATTCAGAAACAAATGATTTTAGAAGTAGAAGAACCGTTTTATTGCAGTTACAGAAGTAACACTGTAAACTGATTAATGCCAAATATGTTACATTTCACTACTGGAAAAGCCAAATTAATACTTATCACAGACTTCCTGGCGTACGGCAAAGTGGAACTAAAATATACTGCCCGATAAAAAGTATTGCACCCTTTTAGAGGTTTCCAGTTCACTCAAGATTTATTGTTGCAACACTGCAAGCGGAGCACATGAAATTAGTACATTTACAGAACAATTGCACAAGCAGTTCCGAGATACCAAATATCGGCCCATGCTGAAGTACCCATATGGGTTGTCGTGTAGTTTCCACAGGCGTCCATGAAGGCGCTCACTCTGGCATGCAGTCAGTCGTACAGATGTAGAATACTGATCCCATATGTGCTCGAGCCAGAGAAGCTCCTGCACGTCTTGCAGAGCACGCAGAGTTTCACAGGCAGTGTGTCGGCGAACATTATCCTGGTGGAACAACACGTCACTTGCTTGTTGCAAGAAAGTCAAAAGAAGAGGTCTAAAAACATTCTGCACGTACCGAGCGTTGGTTAGCGTCCCCTCCAGAAACACGACAGATGAACAAGAGTTGTACCTTATCGCATCCCAGACCATAAGACCTGGGTTGGGGCCAGTGTGTTTTAGACGCATGCCCTCTGCGAGACACCAGGTCTACGTTGTACGTGCAAACGACCATCACATGCGTGCAGGCAGCATCTGCTTTCGTTGCTGAAGACCCCGGCGCGCCATTACGTCTTCCAAGTGATCCTCTGGCGGCATCAGTCGAGCCGTGCACGTCGATTCGATGGCGTGAATGGGAGACGGAATAGAGCGGTGAGTGCCCCTAGTCCTACTGCTAACAACCGGTTCGCAACAGTTCGTACTGACACGTCTGGGCTCACAAGCCCTCTTATCTGAGCTGTGATAACTGTACGATCTGCCACTGCTGTCCTAACAATACAACGATCTTGGCGGGCGTCTATGATGCGTGGGCGTAGAGAACCTCGTCCACGGGTGTGAGATTGTTCACGTGACCGCTGAGACCAGCATCGTGGCGCAGCTTAAGCAGCACGAGCAACTTGTGTGGCAGTTCTTCGAAAGGGCCATCCTGACACTAACAAGGGAATCTCCCCACCGCACCCCCCTCAGGTTTAGTTATAAGTTGGCATAGTGGATAGGTCTTGAAAAACTGAACACAGATCAATCGAGAAAACAGGAAGAAGTTGTGTGGAACTACGAAAAAAATAAGCAAAATATACAAACTGAGTAATCTATGCGCAATATAGGCAACATCAAAGAGAGTCTGAGCTCAGGAGCGCCGTGGTCCCATGGTTAGCGTCAGCAGCTGTAGAACGAGAGATCCTTGGTTCAATTCTTCCCTCGAGTGAAAAGTTTATTTTCGCAAAGTTATGATCTGTCCGTTCGTTCATTGATGTCTCTGTTCACTGTAATAAGTTTAGTGTCTGTGTTTTGCGACCGCACCGCAAAACCGTGCGATTAGTAGACGAAAGGACGTGCCTCTCCAATGGTAATCGAAAACATTTGATCACAAGGTCATAGGTCAACCGATTCCTCCACAGGAAAACACGTCTGATATTTCTATACGACACTGGTGACGGCATGTGCGTCACATGACAGGAATATGACGTCGACCCACCTAACTTGTACACTTGGCGAATGGGAAAAAGATTCTTCTACCTTGCCCGATTTAGGTTTTCTTGTGGATGTGAATCACTCCCAAAAAGTGACGAAAACATAAGAGTTTGTCACATAAACTGCACCAAATGAATGCAACAGTTTCACAGTCGCGCAGGTTTTCCTGTGCTCTGTCAAAACATATGTTTTTAACGTTTTCAAATTTTTCCGTGTGTAGACCGTCAAATCCTGCATATGTACAAGCAAATCTGAAAATGTCCTGGAATTTTGGAGAGCGAAGTTGATTATCTGTGCGTGCCTGAACTTTGATAATTGTCTGAAAATAAAAAATTAAACTTTTCACGCGAGGGAAGACTTGAACCAAGGACCTCTCTATCGGTAGCTGCTCACGCTAACCACGGGACCACGGCGCTCGGAAGCTCACACTCTCCTTGATGTTGCCTATATTGTGCATGGACTACTCAGTTTGTATGGTTTCCTTATTTTTTTCGTAGTTCCACACAACTTCTTCCTGTTTTCTCGATTGATCTGTGTGCAGTTTTTCAAGGCCTATCCACTGTGCCAACTTACAACTAAATCTGAGGGGGGTGCGATGGGGAGGTTCCCTTGTAAGAAGGCCGTAGCTGGCCCCTTACAAACTCGTTCAGTTGGCTATAGGAAGCACGAGTGCTTCTCCGTGGCACGGTTGCCGGCTTGCTTCACACGTTTGCACCACACTGAGCCTTCTAGCTGCGACCATTCCCTATCAAAGGGAAGACACAGATGGCGCTCTAGAAGCTATGCCGCTACGCTATCTGTTGGTGGACGATGTTGAGACCATTATCAGTACATCTACTACCCCCTGAGTGGCATATGCCGTCATCAGATCAAAATCGACGTCGTCTTTTCAAGTGTACTATTTTTCCCGCTAATACAAAATCGAAACGATAAACTGTATAGGTGTTACTTGTTGCAGAAAATAAAGCGAAAAGTGGTAGTCTACTTGGCATGCATATAGCCCTGTGAACATATTCCAATTCCTCCAAAGTACTCGTATAATTATGCTAAACGCACTGCCCTCTAACTTTTGCCACTTAATTCTAATTTTTGTACATATTTGTTATCAGGTAATTATAACAAAAATAATGTCTTGAAAATATATAGCAATTCAGAAAATTATACACTTGTCGATAATGAAACTAATCAGATCTTAAGTCGTAACGTAGCTACACTGTTTGGTTGGCGCACTAACAGAGGGCACAAAAAATGAAATGAGCCTACGGCATTGTGGGCCGGGAGTCCCCCATGCAGGGGAGTTCGGCCGCCGAGGGCAGGTACTTATTACAGTCGACGCCACACTGGGCGACCTGCGCGGCGGATGGGGGTGAAATGATGATGAAGACAACACAACACCCAGTCCCTGAGCGGAGAAAATCTCCGATCCAGCCGGGAATCGAACCCGGACCCGTAGGACGGTAATCCGTCACGCTGACAACATTTTTTTTTTTTTACCCACTCAGCTATGGGAGCGGACACAAAGGGCACATAAAGGAAAGGACTGAACTACACAGTAGGGATGGAAATTGATAACAGTTGTACCTGAGTTGCTAAAAAGAGTAGCTCGCGTTAAACCAACATACTGCCTTAGTAATCATTTAAAGAATCAAACTCCCATGCATAGACGGAAGAAGACGCAAAGACACAACTCGACAACTTAAGTAAGGTAGCCAGAAAGGTGGGACTGAGGATCGCCTATAACAGGACACAGACATTAAATAACACTGGAGACTGGGAAACTCCGGAAGGCACTGTGCACATGGTGGACAAATTTAAATACCTGGGAGAATTTATAACAGGAAGGAACAGGAGCAAGGAGGGAATAACAGAGAGGATAAAGAAGATGAGGTCAGCCTTCTGCATGACGAGAAAGATGTACAATAAAAAGCACGTATCCACAGAGGCAAAGATAAGCCACTACAAGGCTACAGTGAGGAATGCAGTATTACACGCTGCTAAGACGATGACACTAGAAAGAAATGGGGCAGAACAACTAGTCCCAAAAGATGTCGAGAGATGTGGATGCGAAGACCTAGGGAAGAATCGTACCGGAACATGAGAACAATATCTGGGGAAATCAGAATCAAAAGGGCAAGGTTTGCTGGACATGTAGTTAGGATGAGTATGGACAGAATGACGAAGAGAGTGTGGGAAACAACAGGGAGGACAAGGGGAAAGACAGGAACCAAGTGGGTTGTTGAACTTCGGAAGGACTGGTTGGAATTTGGGATCAAGGTTGAAGGAAAGAAAAATTGGAGGAGAAAATATACACGGACCAATATGCCGGAGATCAATGACAGAGAAGAATACAGGAGAAGATTAGAGTGTCACCAGTGGAGCCGACAGGAGAAATGGAAACTGAAGATCTCGGAAGAAGAGCGGGAGAGAAGAAGAGGAAGAATTAAGAGGTTCTGGGAGAAGAGGAGGAAAATGCAGTCCACGAAGGGGCTACCCGTGGTCCTACAGAGGCCGTAACGCAAGAAGAAGAAGAAATGAGAAAAACGTTAAGTATTTGTCGCTAAACATATAAGTGAGAAAAGGTTTAAATAAGTTTGAAATTAAGTTTAAAGGTTGTTGGAAGTTGCTAAGCTCTCTCATTATCAAATACTGGATGAGTATAGTCTGGGTAGTTTATACTCTGTTTTAAGCGGAAGCTAGTTTTTTGCACATCTCAATTTTTATGATGTTTCATCTCCTGAACTACGTGTTGCACAATGATCTAATTTTGAAGATTAATTCATTGATATATGCAAATACTGTCTGCAAAATTTACTGCAAATAGAGGCAGTAGTAAAGAAGTAGTATATTAAAACGTCATGCCTGTTGCTGAAATTCTACTGCATTTACAGCGAAAAAGCAGTGAACGATAAACTTTATCCGTTGTGTGATTTTGTGGGGGCTGTCAGCGAGTGAAACTTTCATAAAGGTTTGAAATTGTGTGCAAAGTCTGTTGAAATGCTCCCATTCTCATGTACTGAATGGATATAGTCTGGTATTTGCGTGTACCGAGCTAAGCTGCCTCAAGACAGACAGGCAGTTTCTAACTGGAATACTAGTCTTCCTGTGTTAAACCTTTAACACAAAATGAATACATAATGACAGCAATTAAAATTTTTAAATTCAGTAAGTAATTATACGTAATATTGAAAATAAAATTATTGTTGGCTTTCGTAACCGTTCGATAGGCAATCTGAAACTGGACGTGGATGACCATGCACTGCGTAAGTTGTTCAGAACGAGGGTCGTTCAATAAGTAATGCCCCACGTTTTTTTAAAAAGCCATTAATATTCATAGACAACGTCATTGTTGGTGCTTCACATTTCGTGTTTTTTTCTGTGCGCCGGTGAAGTTTCGAACAATTCTGGCAGATGGCAGAGCCGTAGTGCAGCGTCAAAATGGCGTCTACATACGACTTAACGTTGCAACCAGCGTGCTGTTATTGAATTCTTGTGTGCAGGAAAAGAAACCGTGGTGAACAGCCGTAAACGTTTGTGTGCAGGGTGTGGCGATGCTAAAGTTGATAGTACAGTTGGGCGATGCGTAAAGAAAGTTACAGCCTCAAGAAATGGAGAAACTGAGCTCCATGATCAGCCACCGCTCGCGACGCCCTGTCACAGCCACTGCCCCAACACGGTGAATCGTGCGGATGCCATTATTCCTGTCGACCGGCGCATCGCAACTCTACAATTGCCTCTACAGTTGTCGGTCACCATTGGAAGTGTTTCTGAAATGATCGAGACTCTCGGATATTCAAAGAGTTGCTCACGATGGGTTCCACGAATGCTCACAGCGGACCACAAATTTCAAACAAAGGCCATTTCATCTGAATTGTTGGAGCGTTTTGAGACCGATGGAGAGGCCTTTCTGTCACGGATCGTTACGGAGGACGAAAACTGGGTGCACCACTTTGCGCTGGAAACAAAAAGGAGTGGAATCATCCACATTCACCACTAAATAAGAAGTTTAAAACAACCCCTTCTGCTGGAAAAGTCATGGTGACAGTCTTGTGGGATTGTGATGGCGTCATTCTCGTGGATGTGATGCCAAGAGGATCAACTATCAATTCAGAGGCATACGGAAAGACTCTGAATAAACTCAAGAAACGTTTCCGACGAGTTCGACCGGACAAGAATCCAGCAGAGGTCTTGCTCCAACACTACAACGCACGCCCACGCGCAAGTCTGAGAACCCAAGAATATATCGCCAAATTGGGTTGGACGTCACTGCCTCATCCACCCTGCAGTCCAGACCTGGCACCCTCGAACTTCCATCTCTTTGGGCCGCTTAAAAATTCTCTACAGGAAACACACTTTGGGGCCGGCCGGAGTGGCCGTGCGGTTCTAGGCGCTACAGTCTCGAACCGAGCGACCGCTGCGGTCGCAGGTTCGAATCCTGCCTCGGGCATGGATGTGTGTGATGTCCTTAGGTTAGTTAGGTTTAATTAGTTCTAAGTTCTAGGCGACTGATGACGTCAGAAGTTAAGTCGCATAGCGCTCAGAGCCATTCGAACCATTAGCCAAACAAACTTTGAAGATGACGAGAGTGTCAGTCATGCAGTGGAAACATGGCTACGCCTACAGGACAAGAGCTTTCACCAGCAGGGAGTACAAGCTCTTCCGCAACGTTGGCGTACGGTCATAGAACGTGATGGAGGCTATGTAGAAAAATAGGACATGGACAAGACATGTTGGTGAATATTGTCACCAGATTCTGGCTCTTAACAATAAATATGTTCTGAGAAAAGAAATGTGTATTGTGAGCCTGCCGAGAGGGAGGAAGGGAGGGTATTTGATCACCCTTCCCCAAAAATTGTGCTACTCTTCCGAGCTGAGAAGTCAGCCGTGAGTACATTTAGGTGGCGGCGTTCAAGACATTGTGCCTATATTCGTCCTCTTACCTCCAGATAGCAGCTATGTACAATTTACACGTTTACTGCCACATCAAGCGACCAATCGCAGTTGATCGCACGACGACTGCAACGGAAACTAGGAACGATGGAGCAACCAGACTGACAAATGCTTCAAATGGCTCTGAACACTAAGGGACTTAACATCTGAGGCCATAAGTGCCCTAGACTTAGAACTACTTGAACCTAACTAACCTACGGATAGCACACACATCCATACCCGAGGCAGGATTCGAACCTGCGACCGTAGCAGCAGGGCGGTTCCGGACTGGAGCGCCTAGAACCGCTCGGCCACAACGGCCTGCCCCAGACTGACAGCCCGGGCCAACAGGATTTGTTTGCTAGGGGTTGAACCAAAAGCAAGGGTCACCATATCAAGGATTCATACAGCTTGCAGCTCGTCTCTAACGCAATAAGAGACACAGACGGAGGGAAAAACGGTACGTAGTTGTGTGTTGTGGCATAATGTGCCTGTAACGGGCGTTATGATGAAGACAGCCCAAGCCTATCATATCTCGTTTGTACTTGTTAAGGAAACGCATATCAGTTCAGGGTGCATCCGTCCCGTTCTGTTGCCGTTCTTGTAAAGTCAGAAAGATGTACCTCTCCAACGGAAAGTGCACAAAAGACTCGTGCGATATATGTTACAACATTACTCAAGCGTCTGGAACCAGTACCGAACCAACAGCCTGCGCGTTTATATTTCCAGTATGAAATACTGGCTGTCAAAATGTATCGAAAACGGATAGTGAAAAAATAAACAGATCATAATTTACCGAGAACATGCATGCATAACAAGCAAGAACGCGAAAAAGCAGTGTTCACAAGATTAAGATTTAATATCTCGTCGCACCGATAACAGCAAAGCTAAATGTTCTGTCATTTTGACGTCAATCAGTTTACTGACTTCAGAACGGGCGTGATAATCATACAGTTCTCCACTCACGCTTCCGTCGCTTCCCGAGTAATGGACATTGGTACACAACTAATAAGTCTGCAACCGGCTTTACAAAATAATGACTGAATAGACAGCAGAAACAGACTTAAGATTATACCAGTTCTTCATCCAAGTAATCACGCTCTCATCCTTGGATATAAAGAGAGAATGGAACTATGATACATTCAGACACACAGGAAATTAAAACTAGTGAATAGCTTAGGTCGTGCTAAGTACAATTAATTATGAAATATATCACACACTTCAGTCTTGGCAACGCTGTCGGATAGTAGTTAAAGTGGGTAGCTGTTGTCACGTTTCATATACTAAAGTGTTGCCAAGCCACTTGCGTCATAACCTCAAGTGGCATCAGTTTCTCAAGTCTGTGGCCTTACAGCGGTTTGTCTAGAGAAAACGCCGGCGCCGAGCACTGATAAAGCACTTCAAGAGAAATTGTCTCAAATAATCTACTTATCTCAGAATCTCCAGGTTGCCGCAGCTGAGCTGGATGTGTGAGGAGTGCATACTGTTAAAGGTGCATGCTTTCCACGAAATAGGACGATAACGGGATTTCCTCAGCTATAAAGCAACAGCGTTCGTCAGCGGCGAACGCAGTCGCAGTCGCACACGATGGCCGCTGCACGCACCGCCCTGCCGCTGCTCCTTCTGTGGGCCGCTGCTGTCTCAGGTAAACTGCCTGCTCACTCGCAAGTCCATGACAGTTCTTCTCTTTCCTCTTTTTTCTCTGGTTTTAATCGTAGGCGTCAAGCTTCAGGATATCATTTGCTCTTAATGCAAATCAGTATGTCAGATACCAGAAAAAGCTGCGTTTTTACAACAGCTACTATTAAGGAGGATGCCTAAACGAGCGACACCTTCAAAAAGGCTTTGTCCTGAGCCGCTCGGTTCGTTTTTGCAGGTGAGATGTTAGAGTGTGACAGCTTTCTACTTTTACTGACATTGGGTCATCGCCATACACTCTTATGTAGTATCATGCTTAACGTCTGTTTTACTACGCATTATGTTGACTGACATTTTCAAAGATGTAGGATGACGATGATGATGACGGTAGGACTGTTTGGATGTCGAGGTCTTCAGCCCCTTTACCAAAATCTAATGATTCGAGCATGAGTAAATGGCTTACAGTGATAAAAAAATCGCGTACTGAAATGAAAATAAAATGTTTTGCACGTAGTTCTTTTGTGCACACTTGCACACGAACACGCATATGCTCTCTCTGTTTCTCTCTCTCTCTCACCCTCCCTCTCTCTCACTCACTCTCTCTCTCTCTCTCTCTCTCTCTCTCTCTGTCTCTTTCTCTCTCTCTCTCTCTCTCTCTCTCTCTCTCTCTCTCTCTCTCTCTCTCTCTCTCTGTCTCTCTGCAGCGATTATGGGGATCGTGACACCCCCCCCCCAACACACAAGAACATTTTGCTAAAAAAAAGTTTATATTTTTACATACTTTAAAGTTTCTTAGATGATTTTAGGTGAATAAAGTAGCATGGAAACAGTCTAAAACCGGCAAGGAATTTTAGAAATTACATGTTTTGCTTAACGCAGAACACTTTCCATTGCTCCCTTGAGGTCTAGTCCACACGGACGGGCTAGAAGACTGACTGTCCCAGTCTGGTACATGCACCCCTTCACTGGCTGGCTACTCCTGCTCAGGAGTGTCCATGCGATAGGTCATAGGGGCGGGGGAGGGAGTGGGGGGATGCCAAACCGGTGGATAAGAATAATTTTTAATAATTTGGAAGACACAACGAGGCTTGTAATTAACCATAGAAAAGTTCTAGTTGAACCCTGTTAAAACCTGCATCATACCGACCTTTAAATCATTTCTTTGAAAGAAAAACACCTGACTTCACTATATTTATTCCTTTCCCTTAGAGCCAGAGCCAGGGGGGGGGGGGGAAGACGGCTGCGGGGCCCCCCTTGCCCCCAGGTATGACGTATGACACCGGCCGCTGTGCCGGAGCGGTTCTAGGCGCTTCAGTCCGGAACCGCGCTACTGCTACGGTCGCAGGTTCGAATCCTGCCTCTGGAATGGATGTGTGCCATGTCCTTAGGTTAGTTAGGTTTAATTAGTTCTAAGTCTAGGGGACTGATGACCTCAGGTGGTAAGTCACATAGTGCTTAGAGCCATTTAAACCACTTTTATGGCACCTGCTCTCGACAGCAAATCGGATGCGGTTTCGGTGTCAACAGGTATAATGGGCAAGTCACAGGCAGTTGGTGTGTGTGGGAGAAGGTAATACGCTGCCTGAATTTTGACAATAAACCTCTTCGTGATGGACAGTGCAGGTTCGAGAACATTTTTCCACACAAGCGACATTTCATTTGCCCTCTCCTCCCTCAGATGTTAGTGATTTTAGTTAGATTCTTGGTAAAGAATGGTTCAAATGGCTCTGAGCACTATGGGACTTAACCTCTGAGGTCGTCAGTCCCCTAGAACTTACAACTACTTAAACCTAACTAACCTAAAGACACCACACACATCCATGCCCGAGGCAGTATTCGAACCTGCGACCGTAGCGGTCGCGCGGTCCCAGACTGAAGCGCCTAGAACCGCTCGGCCACACCGGCCGGCTTTTGGTAAGACAATTTTCGATAAATGTTCTAATACTTAGTTAATTACACGAAATGTGAAATGATTCAGAAGGAAATGTGCGCTTTTAACGCTGTAACCGAGATTCACACTGGGTATTATGGGGGATTGAGGCAGACGCCCTCTTGCAATGCAGTCACAAAGCTTCATGTTTTTGTTAACACTGTGTAGTACTGAGGGCTAGATAGCTGCGAGCCAGATAACTGAGGTTCTTAAAGATCGTATTACTTTTACATCTTTGATTACAAAGCTATCTACTGATTGTAACGATAAGTACGCTAATAAAATGTCACTTTTCATTTGAAGGTCATAATTTTTTTAGAAGCAAGGAATCGCGACAGCTGTTCGAAAACTAATGACTGATAGGTCGCGAAATGGAAACGACAGTGAAAATCCTATGAAGCTTTGTACAGACATGTTGTGCAGTGTCTCTAATATGTCACGTCACGTCGCTCTTTTCGGTTCTGAGCATACAGTGAGAACGTAACGATGTCTAGAACAATAGTGTCTCCCACCAAGTGTAGGTGCCCACTGCGAGGTTGCGCCTGATTTCATGCAAACCCGCATAACGTACCTGTCATGCATTTCCTTCTCCAAGAGTCTTCCTGGCCGCACGCTGCAGGGGCAATGAGGGACCCCATGCAACATTTTCGATGGAAAGTGTTTCATCTCCCTCCATACAGCCCAGACTTGGCTCCCTGTGATGTTGATCTCTGCCTTCATGAACCGCCGGCAATGAAGACAGCATTTTGGCACAGGCAATGAACTGCTGACCAGCGTAGAGAAGTGACTGAAAGCGGAGGCGGCTGCCTTCTATGTCGAGGGTATAGGAAAGTCGGTACAGCACTACGACAAATGTCTCAGTCGAAGCCGCGACTATGTGGAGAAGTAGGTGGAAGGTGTTGCAAACTGTGCAAATAAAACAGTTTTGTTGTTCACCACGGTTTCCACTTCGGTACCGATCGGATCTTGCTTTCCGGATAGCCCTCACAGGTTTGGCAACAAGTAAATTAAATATGCTTTATCTGCATTGGTGTAACTGTTTAAAAGATGGCTGTAGCTGCAGGAAAGTCGTCACCCAAGCTCACAGTAATTGTGTTTGGATAAATAACATCTTTGCAAGATTTTCCGCTGCTTTTAGGGCGTTTATTCTATGTCGGGAAAAAGTTCATCATCCAGCGCTGAGCATTGCCGAAGCGCTCGGTATTTTGCTGTGAAATCTACATCTACATTTATACTCCGCAAGCCACCCAACGGTGTGTGGCGGAGGGCACTTTACGTGCCAGTGTCATTGCCTCCCTTTCCTGTTCCACTCGCGTATGGTTCGCGGGAAGAACGACTGCCGGAAAGTCTCCGTCCGCTCTCGAATCTCTCTAATTTTACATTCGTGATCTCCTCGGGAGGTATAAGTAGGGGGAAGCAATATATTCGATACCTCATCCAGAAACGCACCCTCTCGAAACCTGGCGAGCAAGCTACACCGCGATGCAGAGCGCCTCTCTTGCAGAGTCTGCCACTTGAGTTTGTTAAACATCTCCGTAGCGCTATCACGGTTACCAAACAACCCTGTGACGAAACGCGCCGCTCTTCTTTGGATCTTCTCTATCTCCTCTATCAACCCGACCTGGTACAGATCCCACATTGATGAGCAATACTCAAGTATAGGCCGAACAAGTGTTTTTTAAGCCACCTCCTTTGTTGATGGACTACATTTTGTAAGGACTCTCCCAATGAATCTCAACCTGGCACCCGCCTTACCAACAATTAATTTTATATGATCATTCCACTTCAAATCGTTCCGTACGCATACTCCCAGATATTTTACAGAAGTAACTGCTACCAGTGTTTGGTCCGCTATCATATAATCATATAATAAAGAATCCTTCTTTCTATGTATTCGCAATACATTACATTTGTCTATGTTAAGGGTCAGTTGCCACTCCCTGCACCATGTGCCTATCCACTGCAGATCTTCCTGCATTTCGCTGCAATTTTCTAATGCTGCAACTTCTTTGTATACTACAGCATCATCCGCGGTTGCAGACTTGCATTTTATTAGTCAAAATACCCCAAGGTTAATAATAGCATATCCTAAGCATCTACATCAACATGACTACCTGCAGTTCATGCTTAAGTGCCTGGCAGACGGTTTATCGAACCATTTTCAAGCTATTTCTCTACCGTTACACTCTCAAACAGCGCGCGGAAGAAACGGACACTTAAGTCTTTCCGCTGCCTTCTTTGAACGTTATCTTTGTCCTCCGACAATCCTATCTGGAAAGGATCCAATACCGCACAGCAGTATTCTAGCAGAGGACGAACGAGCATAGCGTAGGCAGTCTCTTTAGCACACTTCTTGCGTCTTTTAAGAGTTCTGCCAACAAAACCTTCCCCGCAACGTTATCAATGTGATCATTACACTATAATTTGTTTGTAATTCTAATCCATTGATATTTAACTGAAGTGACAATCCTTAGATTTGTGTGATTTATCGTGTAACCAAAATGTAACGGATCCCTTTTGGTGGAATAAGTGCAATATTACTTGGCCCCCAGCGGCGCAGACGGTGGGGTTGGGGAAGAGACAATGATAGTGGTGGGGAAGGTGTGGTTCTGTAGC
Organism: Schistocerca piceifrons; assembly: GCF_021461385.2. NCBI lineage: Eukaryota > Metazoa > Arthropoda > Insecta > Orthoptera > Acrididae > Schistocerca > Schistocerca piceifrons. The sequence goes on from NC_060138.1 coordinate 736,095,599, forward strand.
CGAAGCCTTCGCAACAAATATCACATGAAACTCGTAAGCTACAGTTACCTAGTCAGCAAATGATAGTATTTATATATTATGTGAGTACGATAAATAATTCGACAAATCAACGGTTCTTTATTAAAACACAATAAGTACAGGATTACGCGGAAATTGCAACAGTGGGAGCGATTTATTTTCGCCTGTCTTGTGCACCTTCATTTGTTTCTCTTATATTAGCTTCTTTTCCCAAAACACACCAGGGTTTACACAATTTCACCTCGTTAATACCCTTAAACAGCTGCGATTGCGACTATTAATTAAACAATTGAGGACAAATAAGGTCAACAGCCCACACTGAGTATAATAATAGAAGTATGATTCCTTCACTTATGTTATACAAACACATTCCAATTGTTATTTGACTAGCTATCGATAGCTATTAAAATAATTACATTATTTCGTTGAAAAAATCTGTGCATATATCGCAATATATAAGAAAGTTCGAATGTTAGCTATATGGCAAAATACTCTCCGCTTTGCGCTACCAAAAATTCATTCCAGAGTTTCCAACCGTCTATGAGATATGATGGATGTTGTGAATATTTCACTTGCACTCTATCGTTTGCACACACTACAAACTACACCACTACAAACAATCCATTTTCTCGAAATTGGCGGTAAACACAGATCTCGTTTCCAGTTTAAAGAAAAATTCAATATGTTAGCTCCATTTCGTTCGCAGTATTACACTACTGGTCATTAAAATTGCTACACCAAGAAGAAATGCAGATGATAAACGGATATTCATTGGACAAACATATTATACTAGAACTGACATGTGATTACATTTTCACGCAATTTGGGTGCATAGATCCCGAGAAATCAGTACCCAGAACAACCACCTCTGGCCGTAATAACGGCCTTGATACGCCTGGGCATTGAGTCAAACAGAGCTCGAATGGCGTGTACAGGTACAGCTGCCCATGCAGCTTCAACACGATACCACAGTTCATCAAGAGTAGTGACTGGTGTATTGCGACGAGCCAGTTGCTCGCCCACCATTGACCAGACGTTTTCAATTGGTAAGAGATCTGGAGAATGTGCTGGCCAGGGCAGCAGTCGAACATTTCCTGTATCCAGAAAGGCCCGTACAGGACCTGCAACATGCGGTCGTGCATTATCCTGCTGAAATGTAGGGTTTCGCAGGGATCGAATGAATGGTAGAGCCACGGGTCGTAACACATCTGAAATGTAACGTCCACTGTTCAAAGTGCCGTCAATGCGAACAAGAGGTGACCAGGACGTGTAACCAATGGCACCCCATACCATCACGCCCGGTGATACCCCAGTATGGCGATGACGAATACACGCTTCCAATGTGCGTTCACCGCGATGTCGCCAAACACGAATGCGACCATCATGATGCTGTAAACAGATCCTGGATTCATCCAAAAAAAAATGACGTTTTGCCATTCGTGCACCCAGGTTCGTCGTTGAATACACCATCGCAGGCGCTCCTGTCTGTGATACAGCGTCAAGGGTAACCGCAGCCACGGTCTCCGAGCTGATAGTCCATGCTGCTGCAAACGTCGTCGAACTATCGTGCAGATGGTTGTTGTCTTGCAAACGTCCCCGTCTGTTGACTCAGGGATCGAGACGTGGTTGCACGATCCGTTACAGCCATGCGGATAAGATGCCTGTTATCTCGACGAGGCCGTTGGGGTCCAGCACGGCGTTCCGTATTACCCTCCTGAACCCACCGATTCCATATTCTGCTAACAGTCATTGGATCTCGTCCAACGCGAGCAGCAATGTCGCGATACGATAAACCGCAAATGCGATAGGCTACAATCCGACCTTTATCAAAGTCGGAAACGTGATGGTACGCATTTCTCCTCCTTACATGAGGCATCACAACAACGTTTCACCAAGCAATGCCGGTCAACTGCTGTTTGTGTATAAGAAATCGGTTGGAAACTTTTCTATGTCAGCACGTTGTAGGTGTCGCCACCGGCGCCAACCTTGTGTGAATTCTCTGAAAAGCTAATCATTTGCATATCACAGCATCTTCTTCCTGTCGGTTAAATTTCGCGTCTGTAGCAAGTCATCTTCATGGTGTAGCAATTTTAATGGCCAGTAGTCATGCGTCAAACCCAAATTCACAGCGTCCCCTACTTTTTACTGCCAAACATTACAATTTCTCGTAGTACCTTGCTTAATGCACAAATATCACAATAACTATGGCCGTTAACAAAATGGCAGCCAGCTCATCATGAAGCTGACAAATGAGGCTATGAGACGTGCGAGAACCTAGCTCAGAGCCCCAAACGGCTACTTGTGTGGTTTGGGCCTTAAACCGACCCTGGTGATGCACAATGTACCTACTGTAGTTTAGTGAGCGTCTCCAGAACACACTCGCACTTGCTAAACGAACCCATGTCAAAATGGGCTGCTCTTCGTTGGATCCTCTCTATTCCCTCTATTGATCCCTCTTGGGTCCAGGCCAGCCAGCAGTAAACAAGAGACGGCAAAACAAGGATTTTATACTTTGCCAATAGTGGGTAGATTACGTTGCCACAGGAATATTCGTGTGGTTCTGACATCTGCCTTCCCTACAATCAGTTTTGTGTGGTTATTCCACTATGGGACAAGTTAAATCACTCAAGGGGCAGTGCTTGTGCAAGTACTACCAGAACTTTATAATGCTGATTGTTGTCGCAATATTGGAGAGGCCGTATTTCCGCTTTACCTATTCCTCTATTAAGCTTTGACAATGGCGTCAGTGAAGTTTCTGACTTTCTAGCGCATAACTGTGTCTATCCAAATAAAGTTTTATTAGAAAGCGGATCACTGGAGTAGATAGAGGCACCGACTTGAAAATATTTTTTTTTTGGGGGGGGGGGGGGGGAGGGGGGCGGGGGGAATGAATCATTTTGTTAGGTACTACATTTGACGGATAACTTTGCGTTTCCATCTACATGTTCGACATTCCAAACCAGTCCTATCTGCAGATGATACCAGTGTATTGATTGAAGGTGGAAATAGAAAGGTTCTTAGGCTGTATGCTGAAGTCACAAATGAAAAGATTTCACAGTGGTTTGTGAGGAATAAGCTACTGATTAACCCTAAAAAAACCACTATACAATTCCACACACAGCAAAATTAAAAATCCATTAAAACCAAATATTTTTTGGGAAACCAAGAAATTAAGTGTCACTGAAACAAAATTGCTTTGTTTACTTACAAGACAATCTGAAATGGAATTCCCACGTCACATTCTTAAATTCTAAGCAATCTAAAATGACCTATGAAATAGAATTATATGGAACAACACAAGTGCTGAAGGAGAGAGGTGTATTATGCAAGCATACTTTCCGTTTTGAGTTATGAGATCATATTCTTGGGAAATTCCCCTCACAGCGTAACAACTTTCAAGAAACAAAAATGATTTGAGGATACTGAAAAATACAAACAGCTGAAAATCATGCAAACTACGATTGGCTGGCGACTAGCCCCTACCCCTCGACTCGCTGAAACGTCAATCACAATGTCATTTCAGTCGGAGTATAGGTCAGTAGTGGTACAAAACAAATACATAAATAAAGTTGAAGAAACATACCTTAACTTTTGATGGCAAATGTACTCCTCCTCAGATCATTCCTGCATATGAACTCGTCACATATGGCATCAAGGTCGAGATTCATCGATTCATCTCTATGGGCGTTGAGAAGGGCGATGGCATTAAGACGATCCTGCCTCATTATAGAACGAAGATACGTTTTCACCCTCCGCAGACAAGAAAACGATCGCTCAGCGGTGCAGGACGTTACCGGAATCGTCAGCACTACACGTATGAATTTCACTAGTTCAGGCAGTAGGTCAAACAGGTGGTTTTCCTGTTTTAGGTACTTCACTATGTCATCCAACGAACTAATATTCGCAGAATCACTACTTTGGATAATCTCATGAAACATACTTTGGTGGAGAAGCAAGCGTTCTTTGGTTCTTCGTCTGTATCTGATTCGTAGAAAGATAACGTATCGAATGAATGTTTGTTATCATCAAGAAGAAATTGTTCAATTTGATTTACAAACATGAAAGATTGAGTTTTGAACCGTTATTCAAAGAAGCTGATGGATGTATCCATTGTTTCATAATACAATCTTCTATACTTGCCACATACTTCAGTGAATGTTTCTACAGATGAATTGATGGAGTCATCGTGTTTATTAGGGACTTTTCTTCTACGGGGTACTTTTGGGGAATCAGCATCCATATCTTGACATTTTGAAGTTGCTTCACCCCAGAATGATTCCAAATTGTTTCTCATAAATTTAATAGAAGTGGAAATCATCTTATTGGCCTCCTCTAAGTGTAGGGATTTCCTCTGTAGTGCTATGTTTACGGTATCAATGTGATCAAACAGTTTTACCAAAAGTGATAATATGAAAAAGAAATCATGTCTGCATATTAATCAAAAAGCCGTTTGCTTTGGCCCCAGTGTCTGAACTGTCATTTCTTGAAACAGTTAGAAAAAATTCCTGGAGTTCTGTATAGTTGGACAAAACTGAAGACATTGCCAAGTATCTTACGGCCCATCCTGTAGGACAGAGTGGTTTCAAATTTGTAGAGGCATCTGCCTTCAGGTGAGCAAAAAGATCTAATCTTTTAGGTGAATCTCTCACAAAATGTATTAAGTCCTTCATAACATTCAATGCGTTCCGACATTCTGGAACTGGTTTCACAGTGTCTTGTAGTGTTACATTTAAACAGTGTGCAAGGCAGTGCACAAACATAGCTCTCTTCTCCATTTCCATAAACTTTGCCTGGACACCGTTATATAATCCGGCCATGTTAGCTGAACCGTCAAAGCATTGGCCCCTACAGTTAGATGTAGGCAAATCAAATCGTCTTAAAATATCGATAATAATATCAAACAGAGCCTTAGCTGTGGTACTTTGTATTGAGTATAGGCCTAAAAATATTCTTCTATCTCTAGCGAAGCATCAACAAATCTTATACAGATACTAAATTGCTCTTTGGTGGCTATGTCTGTTGTTTCGTCTGCTATTATTGCAAAATACTCTGCACTCTTGATATCCTCCAATAATTTTCTAAGAATTGTATGACTTAAAATGACCAAAATTTCGTTTTGCACATCATGGGATGTCCATTTGTAAGTTACTCGCTGTAGCCATATTAAAAGTAGCTGCTTATCTTCACATCGAAGGCGTAATAAATTGTCAAACATACTTGTTTCATCAGTATGCCCATGTATTGCAAGCCCCTGCACTGCTAAATAACGGAGGGAACATATGATTTTTAGTAAACAAGCTCGGTTTTCTTTCATTTGTGTCAGTTTTTCTTTGAAATTCTGGCTAAATACACTCCTGGAAATGGAAAAAAGAGCACATTGACACCGGTGTGTCAGACCCACCATACTTGCTCCGGACACTGCGAGAGGGCTGTACAAGCAATGATCACACGCACGGCACAGCGGACACACCAGGAACCGCGGTGTTGGCCGTCGAATGGCGCTAGCTGCGCAGCATTTGTGCACCGCCGCCGTCAGTGTCAGCCAGTTTGCCGTGGCATACGGAGTTCCATCGCAGTCTTTAACACTGGTAGCATGCCGCGACAGCGTGGACGTGAACCGTATGTGCAGTTGACGGACTTTGAGCGAGGGCGTATAGTGGGCATGCGGGAGGCCGGGTGCACGTACCGCCGAATTGCTCAACACGTGGGGCGTGAGGTCTCCACAGTACATCGATGTTGTCGCCAGTGGTCGGCGGAAGGTGCACGTGCCCGTCGACCTGGGACCGGACCGCAGCGACGCACGGATTCACGCCAAGACCGTAGGATCCTACGCAGTGCCGTAGGGGACCGCTCCGCCACTTCCCAGCAAATTAGGGACACTGTTGCTTCTGGGGTATCGGCGAGGACCATTCGCAACCGTCTCCATGAAGCTGGGCTACGGTCCCGCACACCGTTAGGCCGTCTTCCGCTCACGCCCCAACATCGTGCAGCCCGCCTCCAGTGGTGTCGCGACAGGCGTGAATGGAGGGACGAATGGAGACGTGTCGTCTTCAGCGATGAGAGTCGCTTCTGCCTTGGTGCCAATGATGGTCGTATGCGTGTTTGGCGCCGTGCAGGTGAGCGCCACAATCAGGACTGCATACTACCGAGGCACACAGGGCCAACACCCGGCATCATGGTGTGGGGAGCGATCTCCTACACTGGCCGTACACCACTGGTGATCGTCGAGGGGACACTGAATAGTGCACGGTACATCCAAACCGTCATCGAACCCATCGTTCTACCATTCCTAGACTGGCAAGGGAACTTGCTGTTCCAACAGGACAATGCACGTCCGCATGTATCCCGTGCCAGCCAACGTGCTCTAGAAGGTGTAAGTCAACTACCCTGGCCAGCAAGATCTCCGGATCTGTCCCCCATTGAGCATGTTTGGGACTGGATGAAGCGTCGTCTCACGCGGTCTGCACGTCCAGCACGAACGCTGGTCCAACTGAGGCGCCAGGTGGAAATGGCATGGCAAGCCGTTCCACAGGACTACATCCAGCATCTCTACGATCGTCTCCATGGGAGAATAGCAGCCTGCATTGCTGCGAAAGGTGGATATACACTGTACTAGTGCCGACATTGTGCATGCTCTGTTGCCTGTGTCTATGTGCCTGTGGTTCTGTCAGTGTGATCATGTGATGTATCTGACCCCAGGAATGTGTCAATAAAGTTTCCCCTTCCTGGGACAATGAATTCACGGTGTTCTTATTTCAATTTCCAGGAGTGTACATTGACATTCGATTTTAAGGATTTGAATTTCAATACAGCTTCTCTGGGGCAGCCCGATGCTTCATGCGCTTTCAACTTTTCTACCCCTTTCTTCCAGTTCGAAAAACCACTTTCCATGAAAGGTTTTCCATTTTGTGAGAAAACTGAAAACGATTTTCATCAAACATTTGTCTGCAAATTTTGCATAAAATAACATCTTTTGCCTTATTGTAATCAATCCATGCAAACTGATGTTTCCAAGAGGGCTGATAACAGTGTCGTTTTATTCCGGGAACAGTGTTTTTTGTCACCGCCACAGTTTCGTCACTATCTGTGTTTTTGTTGTCACACACAGCACCACTAACACTGGGTCTAGCTTCACCATCGCTAACACTTGCCACATTGTCACATTTCTTCCTAATTATAAACTTGTCCATTTTAAACTGGACAGTAAGGGACGAAAGATTAACAACTGAACCGAGTCACATAAGACTACCTGACCACCGGCGATGCCCAGCTCCGGAATATTTACGTTCGCTGTCAGCATTAGCTGCGGCCTGCGTAACAGTACTGTGCGCCTAACAAGAAGTAGCCATGTAACAATAGTGTTGATTATTGTCAGGGCCGGCTCTAGGGAGGGGCGAACTGTGCCATGACCTAGGGCGGCAGATTTTTGGGGGTGGCAAATCCATCTTGCGTAAATGAAGGAATGTGAGAATAAATTGTAAATATAAATTATTCATAAAATCAAGGGTCTTATTGAAAATTATCTATGATACAGAAACAGTGTGCTCCGATTTACGAAAGAAACGTTTCCTCCAACAAAAATGGCTTAAAATGTATTGCACTGTAAACGTATCACTGACTGCTGCTTTGATCTTAAAGACATATTCACAACAAAGAGACGAATGAGTGTGATATGTGAAAAAAGGCGTCATGTATGAAATATATTGTGGGAAAAGTTGCCTATGTCGAAAAAGGGGGGTGGGGGGGGGGGGGGGGGGCGCTTGACATGTTCGCGCGGGGGCGACAAAATCCCTGGAGCCGGTCTGATTTGTGTGGTGTTGTACCTAGTGATTGTCAACAGAATTTACAAAAATGAATGAAGAGTTTTTAACGTTACCTACTCCTTCTAGCGATCGCCATCAAATTCGGTGTCACTATTGCTCATTAGTTTCTTTTACAAGCTGCCAGCAGGTTGCTGTGGGAGGAGGTGGAGCTCGTCCTAGCAGCCAAACCCTGCGAGCTCATGGTGAGCTTTCGTTCCCCGCATACCTCCGTACAGTAAAAGTGTGCGAATAGTACAGATGCAGGGGACAAACCCTGTCACGACAGTTCGTCATATGCAGAGGTTGGAGGAGTAGCAGAAAGGAATACGCAATAGCTCGTAAAATCGGTATTTTTTTTCCTACATAATCATTACATACTATTATGCAAAAATGTATGTGCAAGTTTTAACAAATTTCCCAGTAAAGGATGAGGAAGGGGGAGAGAGCGGTGAGAAATGCATGTTTGAATATTGGGGGGGGGGGGGGGGGAGGGGAGGGCGAGGCCACTACTTTTAACTATTGGGGGGGAGGGGGTGCACAAAGTACCTTGCCCCCCTAAGTCGGCGCCGCTGGGTGTAGATCTGCACCGTGCTAACTGTCATGTAAGTAGAGTGAAAATTTATGATCTGTGTGGTACTAAGACTTTTGTTTATTTTCAATTTAGAACTTTACTGTGAGAAGAAACCAAATGGACCTTTCCGCCTACTAAATGAGCCCACTGACGTTGCAAACAGATTGGTAGAGCCAATGTCAGGGTGAAGCAGAAATAATCTACTGATAATTGGTACATCGTTTACTCATTAGCGTTATCTCTCCAACAGAAAGGCGTCACTACGATTGGTACACTACATAAGAGTAAAAGAGAAGCGCCCAAACAGTTTTTACCACACAAAGTTCGTGCAGTTGCTTCTAACATTTTTGGCTTTCAAAAAGCCACAACTCTTACCTCACATGTTCCTAAAAAGAACAAAACTGTGTTGTTGGTCTCTACGATGCACGACGAGGGAACTGTGGATGAAGAGACAGGGAAGCCAACGATAATTTCAGATTATAATGCGACAAAAGGAGGAGTAAACACAGTTGACCAGTTGTGTGACAGATACAGCGTTTCTTGAGTGACAAGGAGATGGCCATTGGGCTTCTTTTATGCATTACTCAACATAGCAGCAATAAACACCTTTATAATTTACAAAAACAGTCATCAAAATGAACCAACCAGTAGAACACTTTTGAAGAATTTGGTTCTTCAGATGATGAAACCATACCTAATTATTAGATCAACTACTGTGTCACTGCAAACAGACGTAAAGGCGTTTCTGAGGAGGTATAAGCCAAAAGACGAGGAACAACAAGGACCTTCGTCAGCAAGGGAGAGAGGACGGTGTGCGATTTGTGGAAGAGCTAAGAACAAATCTGCACCTATAAAATGTACTACCTGTCATTGTTACATGTGTGAATATCTCTCAAAAACCGTAACTGTATGTCAAAATTGTGAAGTTGGCACTAAATACCACAATTCTCAATAAAATCATTGCATATGACAAAATATGTGACAAGTAAATGATATAGCTCTATTCTGTTCGTAGATTAGATAGTTTTCTCGCATACAGGCCTAACGAAAAATTGTAATAATTTTCTTTTTCTTATTAGTAAATACTGCGACCTGTACAGGGGAATGGTCCAATAAGACATATCGAAACCTACCCTGAACTATTTTACACAGGAAAAAGACAACGAGAGAAATCCACTATCAAAATTTTAGCTGCTAAGAGGCACTGCAAGTATTTAAAAAGAAGCTAAAAACTGACAAATTCCTAGCGCGCCAGGAGGAAACACGACACAACCCGATCGTAATTTCTAAAGGACGTTTCAGCTTGCCTATCGTTGATAGTTTCTCTGACACTACAGTGCACTGTTATTATTCTGTCCGCCCCCGGTAGCTGAGTGATCAGCGCGACCGAATGTTAATCCTAAGGGCCCTGGTTCGATTCCCGGCTGGGTCGGAGACTTTCTACGCTCACGGACTGGGTGTTGTATTGTCCTAAACATCATCATTTCATCCCCATCGACGCGCAAGTCGCCGAAGAGGCATCAAATCGAAAGACTTGTACCCGGCGAACGGTCTACCCGGCGGGAGGCCCTAGTCACACGACGTTTACATTTTTAGTTATTATTCTCTCGAATTAGCCACTGAGGTAACTTCTATTACAAATTATCAGTTGCTTTTTGCATTATTGGAAAGTATTGACAATACAGATGAAGCTGAATTAATATTTGTTGTGCTTTCGTGAGGCTTGCCAACCAATAGTGCCTTTTTTTTCTTACAGTTTCACAGTAATGTGGAATCCAATTAACGTTCTCAATTTTGCATTGATGAAATATGAAGAACGTGGTTTCCAGGCCGAAATCACATACTTCTCCTGAGGACATACATATGTGTCATTTGTTAGTTGATTTCCTTGGCATTCATTCGAATGATATCGACGTTTCGTTTAAAATTGTGGATACGTTAGAAGAAATAGGAAATAACTGTGACAATTCCATGAACTATGGTTCGGACGACGTCAGTTGTGCCAGTGAGTGATTCTCCGAGCCGTGCGTTAGGCGGGCAGGGCTGTACAAACCGCTGTTATAAGCTGTTCTTCGCGAGACAAAAACGTGTAACTTCAACATTTTTTACAAAATGTTTGCAGTGCCTCTTAGCAGCTAAAATTTTGCCAGTGCATTTCTTTCGTTGCCTTCTTCCTGCGTAAAAAATTTCAGGGTAGGTTTCGACATGTCTTATTGGACCATTCCCTTTTTAGTTACATTTTGTACTTCACTGTGTTTTAACGTTGCTTATATATCTTATGTGTAAAGACTATTGTCAAACTTCGAAATAAGGTTGCATTACATTTATTTATAGGCCTACAATAATTTTTGTACCAATTCAGACACTTTTAAAAGTTATATGTCTACATTTACAAAAACTATTTTTGTGATTACATACACTATGTAGCTATGTCCTAGGTTTATAACTGAGAAAACGCAGTGATAGCGAGCGAATTTGCACCGCACAACTGTTGAACACAATAATTGGTGCTGCTGCTTGAGGGCTAATATGTAACAGTACTCTTGTATATTTTAAGGTCGCTACAGTTTCCAGTCATTGACCATCAGCGGCCTACCGTTTTTTGTTGCGGTCTTCAATCCACAGACTGGTTTGATGCAGCTCTCCATGCTACTCTATCCTGTGCAAGCTTCTTCAACTCCCAGTATCTACTGCAACCTACATCCTTCTGTACCTGCTTAGTGTAATTATCTCATGGTCTCCCTCTACAAATTTTTACCCCCCACACTGCCCTCCAATAATAAATTGGTGATTCCTTGGTGCTCAGAACGTGTCCTACCCACCGATCCCTTCTTCTAGTCGAGCTGTGCCACAAATTTCTCTTCTCCCCAATTCTATTCAGTTCCTCCTCATTAGTTATGTGATCTACCCATCTAATCTTCAGCATTCTTCTGTAGCATCACGTTTCGAAAGCTTCTATTCTCTTCTTGTATAAACTATTTACCATCCATGTTTCACTTCCATACATGGCTATGCTCCATACAAATACTTTCAGAAACGACTTCCTGACACTTAAATCTATACTCGATGTTAACAAATTTCTCTTCCTCAGAAACCCTTTCCTAGCCATTGCCAGTCTACATTTTATATCCTCTCTACTTCGACTGTCCTCAGTTATTTTCCTCCCCAAATAGCAAAACTCATGTACTAATTCCCTCAGCAACAACCGATTTAATTCGTTTGCGTTACATTATCCTCGTCTTGCTTTTGTTGATGTTCATCTTACATCCTCCTTTCAAGACACTGTCCATTTCGTTCAACTGCTCTTCCAGATCCATTGCTGTCTCTGACAGAATTACAATGTCATCAGCAAACCTCAAAGTTTTTATTTTTTCTACGTGGATTTTAATTCCTACTCCGAATTTTTCTTTTGTTTCCTTTACTGCTTGTTCAGTATACAGATTGAATAACATTGGGATAGGCTACAACCCTGTCTCACTCCCTTCCCAACCACTGCCTCCCTTTTATGCCTCTCGACTCTTATAACTGCCATCTGGTTTCTGTACAAATTGTGAACAGCCTTTCGCTCCCTGTATTTTACCCCTGCCACCTTCAGAATGTGAAAGAGAATGTTCCAGCCCACATTGTCGAAAGCTTTCTTTAAATGCTAGAAACGTAGGTTTGCCTTTCCATAATTTATCTTCTAAGGTAAGTGATAGGGTCAGTATTGTCTCACAAATTCTAACATTTCTATGGAGTCCAAATTGATCTTCCCCAAGGTCGGCTTGTATCAGTTTTTCCATTAGTTTGTAAAGAATTCACATTAGTATTTTGCAGCTGTGACTTATTAAACTGATAATTTGGTAATTTTCACATCTGGCAACACCTGCTTTTTTTGGGATTGGAATTATTACATTCTTCTTGAAGTCTGAGGGTATTTCACCTGTCTCATACATCTTGCTCACCAGATGATAGAGTTTTGTCAGGGCAAGGCTGTCAGTAGTCCTAATGGGATGTTGTCTACTCCCGGGACCTTGTTTCAACTTAGGTCTTTCAGTGCTCTGTCAAACTCTTCACGCAGTATCATGTCTCCCATTTCATGTTCATCTACATCCTCTTCCATTTCCATAATATTGTCCTCAAGAACGTCGCCCTTGTACAGACCCTGTATATACTCCTTCCACCTTTCTGCTTTCTCTTCTTTGCTTAGAATTGGGTTTCCATCTGAGCTCTTGATATTCATACAAGTGGTTCTCTTTTCTCCAAAAGTCTCTTTAATTTTCCTGTAGGCAATATCTGCCTTACCCCTAGTGATATATGCCTCTACATCCTAACATTTGTTCTCTAGCCATCCGTGCTTAGCCATTTTGCACTTCCTGTCTATCTCATTTTTGAGATGTTTGTATTTCTTTTTGCCTGCTTCATTTACTGCATTTTCATATTTTCTCCTTTCTTCAATTAAATTCAATATATCTTCTGCTGCCCAAGGATTTCTTCTAGCTCTCGTCTTTTTACTTACTTGATCCTCTGCTGCCTTCACTATTTCATCTCTCGAAGCTACCCATTCTTCTTCTACTGTATTTCTTTCCCCTGTACTTATCAACTGTTCCTTAATGCTCTCTCTGAAACTCTCTACAATCTCTGGTTCTTTCAGTTTATCCAGGTCCCATCTCCTTAAATTCCCACCTTTTTGCGTTTTCTTCGGTTTTAATCTACAGTTCATAACCAATAGATTGTGGCCAGAGTCCACATATGCCGTTGGAAATGTCTTACAATTTAAAAACTGGTTCCTAAATCTCTGTCTTACCATTATATAACCTATCTGAAACCTGCCAGTGTCTTCAGGCCTCTTCCATGTATACAAACCTCTTTCATGATTCTTGAGCCAAGTATGTGATTCTTGAGTTTCTCCCGGCGTATTTAATAATCAAAATATCCACGGGTGTACTGCCAGTCTGCAGTGTCCAACGGGCACAATATTTCGGCGATCATACATGTCGCGATCATCAGGTGAACTGACGGACTGAGCTCCTGTGAACGTGCCGCCACGGAGATCCGTACGCTATGGCTGCTCAGAGGGAACTGGGTTCGGTGGCGGCGGCGGCCGGTTTAAATACCCTCCGCCCGCGGCGCGCTCCCTCCGCCGTCCGCGCCCCGCGCCACGGTCGCGCGGTGGAACAGATTGCGACGGCGTCTGAGATGACGCCGGGAGTGATTGCTCTGTTCGCCGTGGTCGTCACAACTATACGTTTGCTCGATTTACTCTTGATTAACCCAATCGCTGGTTCCCAAGCCTTGCTAAGATTATAGCCACAGTCACGGTTTAAGAGGTCGTCATTGGTGCGAATTTCCATGGCCTCTCTAACAACGCTGTCCCAGTATCTCGATGTCTGTACCAGAATCCTCGTGCGTTCATACTCCATAGCGTGATTTTCCGACAAACAATGTTCAGCGATCGCCGACTTGCTCAGATTTATCAGTCGAGTGTGCCTCTGGTGTTAACGGCATCGATCCTCGACGGTACGCATCGACTGACCAATATACGACTTGCCACATTGACACGGAATCTGGTACACGCCGGCCTTCCTCAAACCGAGGTCATCTTTGGCGCTCCCCACCAGTGCACGAGTCTTATTTGGAGGACAAAACACAGTTCCGACCCGCTGTTTCTTCAAAATGCGGGCGATTTTCCCCGAGAGTACGCCTGTATATGGAATAAACGCAGTGCCTACCTCCTCCCTTGTGATTTCATCCATCTTCACAGATTGTGCTGTAGTGGTTGGGCGGAGAGCACGTTGAATCTGCCACTCTGAGTGCCCATTTTTTCGAAATACAGTTCTCAGATGTTCCAATTCCTGGGGTAGACTGCGTCAGAGATAGTGCGCGCCCTATGTACTAGAGTTTTAAGTACCCCATTCATCTGTGAAGGGTGGTGGCAGCTGTCTGCGTGCAAATACAGATCAGTGTGCGTTGTCTTCCGATACACCCCATGACCTATGGTGCCGTCAGCCCTTCTCTTGACCAAGACGTCAAGGAAAGCTAATTTACCCTCCGTTTCAGTCTCTATAGTGAATTTGATGTTGGGGTGTATGGAGTTTAGATGTGTAAGGAAGCCAAGGAGTTTATCCATACCATGTGGCCAGATGACGAACGTGTCGTCCACGTAACGGAAAAAGCAAGTAGCTTTCCATTCGGATGACGACAGGGCTTCCTCCTCGAAGTTCTCCATGTACAAATTCGCTACCACCGGTGAGAGTGGGCTAACCATGGCGACTCCCTCCGTTTGTTCGTACACTCCTGGAAATTGAAATAAGAACACCGTGAATTCATTGTCCCAGGAAGGGGAAACTTTATTGACACATTCCTGGGGTCAGATACATCACATGATCACACTGACAGAACCACAGGCACATAGATACAGGCAACAGAGCATGCACAATGTCGGCACTAGTACAGTGTATATCCACCTTTCGCAGCAATGCAGGCTGCTATTCTCCCATGGAGACGATCGTAGAGATGCTGGATGTAGTCCTGTGGAACGGCTTGCCATGCCATTTCCACCTGGCGAATCAGTTGGACCAGCGTTCGTGCTGGACGTGCAGACCGCGTGAGACGACGCTTCATCCAGTCCCAAACATGCTCAATGGGGGACAGATCCGAAGATCTTGCTGGCCAGGGTAGTTGACTTACACCTTCTAGAGCACGTTGGCTGGCACGGGATACATGCGGACGTGCATTGTCCTGTTGGAACAGCAAGTTCCCTTGCCGGTCTAGGAATGGTAGAACGATGGGTTCGATGACGGTTTGGATGTACCGTGCACTATTCAGTGTCCCCTCGACGATCACCAGTGGTGTACGGCCAGTGTAGGAGATCGCTCCCCACACCATGATGCCGGGTGTTGGCCCTGTGTGCCTCGGTCGTATGCAGTCCTGATTGTGGCGCTCACCTGCACGGCGCCAATCACGCATACGACCATCATTGGCACCAAGGCAGAAGCGACTCTCATCGCTGAAGACGACACGTCTCCATTCGTCCCTCCATTCACGCCTGTCGCGACACCACTGGAGGCGGGCTGCACGATGTTGGGGCGTGAGCGGAAGACGGCCTAACGGTGTGCGGGACCGTAGCCCAGCTTCATGGAGACGGTTGCGACTGGTCCTCGCCGATACCCCAGGAGCAACAGTGTCCCTAATTTGCTGGGAAGTGGCGGTGCAGTCCCCTACGGCACTGCGTAGGATCCTACGGTCTTGGCGTGCATCCGTGCGTCGCTGCGGTCCGGTCCCAGGTCGATGGGCACGTGCACCTTCCGCCGACCACTGGCGACAACATCGATGTACTGTGGAGACCTCACGCCCCACGTGTTGAGCAATTCGGCGGTACGTCCACCCGGCCTCCCGCATGCCCACTATACGCCCTCGCTCAAAGTCCGTCAACTGCACATACGGTTCACGTCCACGCTGTCGCGGCATGCTACCAGTGTTAAAGACTGCGATGGAGCTCCGTATGCCACGGCAAACTGGCTGACACTGACGGCGGCGGTGCACAAATGCTGCGCAGCTAGCGCCATTCGACGGCCAACACTGCGGTTCCTGGTGTGTCCGCTGTGCCGTGCGTGTGATCATTGCTTGTACAGCCCTCTCGCAGTGTCCGGAGCAAGTATGGTGGGTCTGACACACCGGTGTCAATGTGTTCTTTTTTCCATTTCCAGGAGTGTAGTATTCTCCATTAAAAAGAAAATACGTGGAAGTCAAAACATGGAATGCGTGTGAGTATTGCAGCCTCCTAACAGACCATCTTCCACTGGTGCTAGAAGAGGTTCCTCTGCTGGCTAGGAGAGACCTGTTGTACCAACATGATGGCTGTCCAGCCCGTAGTGCACGAAGTACTACAGCATGTATTGACGAATTGTATCCAAATCATTGGATTGGAAGCAGATGACCCGTGCCTTGGCCACCCTATTCTGCAGGTTTGATATCTGTAGACTTTTTTCCATGGGGAAAGTTGAAAGACGCTGTCTACAAGGGCACACCAACTCCACCCAATGATACGCAACAATGTATTACTGTAGCTTGCTTGGACAGCTTCACTGGAATGCAAGCATGTGTGCAGCAGTTGATCCATACCAGACTGGAAACATGTACTGCCTCTGTTGGTGGTCATTTTGGACACAACCTGTGATGGTCAGTTGTTTCGTTACTGGTCAGAAGCAACACAACTAGCGTATGTGCTTGTGTGAGTGTTTAGTGTGTGATACTACAGGTATTGTACAAGTGCCGGGGTGGGAACTTTTCAAAATAAGATATCTCGTAAACGACTCATACTAGACTGCTGCAACAAACACCACTGACATTCTTATTTATCCTACTTTTAGTTTTTTAATATCAATAGGTATTATTTCACATTTAAAAAGTGTACGTTTGCTCAAAAATTCTACTGTATAATTAATACTACGATCTGTTCATTGGCTAACAATATAAGCCCCTGACTACCAATCTATTATGTGAAAACCACAATAAGACTTTCAGTTTCCATAGAGCGTCTCAGCTGATTCAACCTTTATATGTAGGTGGAAATGTATATATGTAATTTTTGTTTTTGTAAATAACATGAATTCATTTGTAAAGGCCTGTCTTGATCACATAAATTGCACAATTCACGATTATTGGTTTTAGCTATTGCCATCTTCAGATCTATTACAAATAGAAAAACAATGGTGTAACCAATCGAGTTCAATGAGTTGAAGAAAAATCTGTAGCAGGCCTAGTAATACATAAGAAAAATAAAAAAAAATTACTTGAGTAACAGCCATGCATACCAGACATTTATACCATAAAAATATTCTGATGTAGATTTTGCTTCATCTAATTGAACTTAGCTGGTTACATCACTGCTCTTCTGTTTGTAACAAATATGAAGACAGCAACAGCCAAAACCGGTAATTCTTAATTTTATAACTTATATGATCAAAACAGACCTTTACAAATGATGGGACATAACATGATTGCTGACTCATTTACAGACATTATGCCTTCAATTGATAAATACTATGAATGTTACTTTGTACCATTTGTGCATATGTCTGTATAAATCATAACCAGTCCAGAAACGCAAAACCCCACCTGTTCTTGTTTGCTTTAAACTGCCATGTCTACAGAGCTGTGCCAAAGTAATTCTGTGCTTCTGGCAGAACTGCCAAGACTGCCCCTCTCATCCAAAAAATTCAACCATTTCAACAATTTTATAATTTGTTAAGTTCATTTAATAAAAATAATGCATTATTGAAAATGTTACAAAAATAAACTATATTTCAAAAAAATATTGCAACTCAACAAATTGAGTGTATTATTGAAGTAAATTAATTACTAATTGTATAACCTTTTTAATAACTTGAAACTAAAACAAAATCTATAATTTATTGTTTATGTCAGCACTGTACATTGGTTTCAGTATATTGTATGATAAAGAATGGAATTTATTTACTTTTTTTGAATTATTAATTAGAAATAAAACAAAAGGTCTCTAATTAAGAAATGAGAAAATTATATTTTCCAGGAGTTTTCTTTTTATTACAATTTTTCTTTGCATTTCCGTGCTTTCAGTGAAGCAAAATAATTGATTATGCTGTGGATTAGATACATAACCCACATAAATGATACTACATAGACTTGTGATGTACAGAAACAAGTTCACACACAAAAGGATGCAAGACCATTCAGACAGGAGTTAGCAAAAAACTGAACTTACAAGGTTATAGTAAAGATAAAAATACCTGTTGGAGAGGTCACATGTATGTATTGATAATTTCACAATATACAAACACAAAATATGTCACTGCCACCCTCCTCCCTTATATAAAGGATGTATCAATATTTAAACTCAAATTGTTGACAGCCTTTTGTATGGGAAAGGTTGCGTGGCAGCAGCAAAGCTACTAGCTGCAGCACAGGTGTATCCACAGGTTGTGGAGTGGAGGTGACCACTGTTTGGGAAGTGTGACTGTGTGACTCAGGACTAGTTGTGGCGTGAGTTGTTGGTGGGATATCTAGGACAGTCGAGGTTACAATCCTAGCTCGTTTGACTCATTTGATAGAGACAATGAAGGGTTTGCCATTGTATGGAACGTCTGTCATGTGGCCCCCTCTATGCAACACCGGCAAAGGACCAGTGTATGGTGGCTGGAAGGGCGTTCTGACTTACTCTGTATGCTGCATTATGTGTGAAAATCTGTGCAAATCTTTGTGGACAAACACATGATGGTCGCCATGGCGAGAAGCAGGGACGCAGAAAATAAATATTGGTGCATTGGTACTTTAGCCACTGCGTTAACTGTGGATGTTGTATTGAGCAGGTAGCAGTGCTAACAGTAAATAGTCTGCTGGAATGTGTAGAGGCTCGTCATATGCCATTTCGAACTCAGATGCATGAATCTCAGGTTTGAACTCAGATCTGAAGCTGAAGACAGCTAAGGAAAGGACTTTTGTCCAGTTCTCTCAATCACACATAAGCAGTGCCTTTACAATGCTGTGCCCCTGCTCTATCATACCATTATTAAAGTGTTGGTTGCTAGTTGTATAATGGAAGCTGTTCTGTTGGGCTAGCTTGTGGTACAAGGCGGATTCAAACTGGCAGCCTCGATGGGTCTAGTGTGGAATGGCAACTGGAATGAGTAATTCATGTAGAAATAAATATTTTTGCTGTAGTTTCCATTCAGATGTCAGTGACTTGTTTGGTTAAGTTCTGTGCACATCTGTCCATGGATGTGAGCAAGTACCTGTATCCATGTCATGTTGGAAGTGGGCCGACGAGGACTATGTGGATGTGGGCAAATCTAGCTGGCAAGCCCTATAATTTGCCAATATAGCTGTGTACATGACAGTCCAGTTTGCAATGTTGCAGGGACATCCCCATGCACGTGCATCCTTCTACATGAAAAACCATGCAAAACAGCATGTAAGCAACATGATTGTAGAGTTGGCCAGGTCATAAGTAGTGGGGAAGAGGGACATGGCCCCACGTTGCATTGTTGCCAAATTCATTCAAGATGGTGGCGATAGATCTGGCTACATCACAATCACATCATGGCGGGAAGTTCAAATTTTGGTGGGAAAATAGGTCAATTGGGCTTTCTCCATCAACCTAACGCCCTCCCCTCCACCCACTAAAAGAAAAGGTGGGAAAAATTTGGTGGGAAAAAATGGCGGGAAAAAGGTCACTTGGGCTACCTTCACTAACCTGTCATCCAACCAAACCCGCTTCCTTGGAACTGGCGGAAAAAAATTGAGTTGTCATAGGCAGTCACTCCATCCAGTGCGTTCACCATGTGATCCAGAGTCAACCTGATCTAGGTCACAGTACCACCACCGGAGGGCGCTGTCGTCCCTACCCCTCTCCCCTCCCATGACGTAATCAAAGATGGATGTATGGGGGAAAAATGACAGGAAAAGGATTCAGTCTGTGTCCAGCTGCTGGAGATGGAGGCGTATACTTTATTTATTTTCTGTAGGAAGTTGGAAAAATTTAATTAAGGACAGATTTCACGTAGTTTTTTTTATTAGGCTGATACAAAACACTGGTCCTGACGTGCGTGTGGTCACAAAAAATAATCTACACACCTGCAAACTGCTCATCAACTACCGAAATAACGCAGTGCACGGATGTACAGACACACAAACAACTCGTAAATTGTAAATGTAAAACACTCTGCAGACACGCCCACTAACCATAAACTGTCGAAATAACGCACTGTGTTGCCTGCAGACATGTTCACAAAAAATGCAGTACACTGATGTACAGACACGTTCACTACACGTATAACTGTCAAAATAATGCATGTATAATGCTCTGCAAGCACGCTCACAACGCTTGAACAGCCGAAATAATCCAGCGCACAAACATTCATTGCATGTGAAAACACTTTCGAACTACTGTTAAGAAATTCGACCACGATATATCAGCGATCTGTTCCCTACACAGGTCCAAGGTGGAATGATGTCTGGTTGTGTCTGTGCGCATGCCGGTCCAGAATATCCCACATGCGAGACTCGCCTGGCCGCACACGTGTTTACCTACCCACCATGGCTGATGCATCGCCTTCATATCTGCAGGTCCAGTGCCGACCTAATTGCTGAGCGACATTTTTGCCTAGCGACTCACCCTCGCAGGCGCAGCTGAAAGATTGTCACTGTTATACTGACTTCTCATGTCTTTGTAAATAACAGCCAAGTCTCTCTGTGGATGTGCTATAGAAAGCTTTTGCAATGCTTCCAGAAACTGTTTACGAAAATGTTCCAGAATAATACAGGAAGCTTTCTTTTTAGCGATCCTAATGGGACAGCCTGTCCACTGCATGTCAACATTTCCCAGAAATCGTAAAGTGCTACAGTGATAGTAAATGGTCGCTTTTGTTGTAGGAGCTTTTGTGATGTCTCAGCTTGTGTGCATGGAAATTCTTGTCCTAACAGGACCTGTTTGAGAAAAATATCCCAGAATAACACCGAATGCATTCTTCCTGATGGTCCTAATGAGGCATCTGGTCCATCACTGTTACCCTTCCCAGAAATCGTAATATCCTGCTTTCAACATACGCCTCATCGCTAGAAGCCTTCATCATGTCTGTGAGTGCTTGCGAAAACAGCGTCAATCATAAAATCATTCTTGTTGTTTGGAAAGAGAGCACCGTCTAAGCATAGACGGGAAAATCAGAACAATTACACAAACAGAAATCGAAGCACTGTCCTACAGAAGAGAAAAAGGACTGGAATTTTCGGTGTCCTACAGCTGCTGGTCTGGAGATGTCCTAATGCCACTATGGCGGATGAGGTGCAGCATCCCGCCAGAGATGAATGGTCAGCTTCAAATTGTCTTTCAACATTTGAACAAAGAAGATGTCACGTTACTCACAGAACTTTCCATAGATACCTCGTCTCCATCTTGTTCGAACCAGTCTCTAGAGGCTCCTATGCCCCAGCACAAAGAATGTCTTGTGAATGAAAGAAGCATTTTGATTGGCTCTTAATGAATTTAGCCATCGAAATGCTGGTGCTGCCAGTGAGGGAGCACTGCCCACCATTTTTTTCTGCAGACGTGACTTTCAGTGGCAAAACTATTTTGCACAGATTGTCATATTGCACTGACAGTTAAACCCTGCAAAAGTGATCTACAGATCAGAAATAGAGAAAGATACTTTCTCAGTTACACTGCTCTGCTACTGTCGAGGAAAGCTTCAATACTTCAGCATGAAGCCGATCTCCAACCTGTCTATATATCACCACATACCATATCGATATAGTAAGCATACAATTCGTATCCTGCGCAATACAAAATCACCACTTCTGCATCCTGCATATATCTATCGATCATCAGACACTTATACATAAACCACAAAGACAGATAGCATAAGCACTTGCACTGTATGTACTCCTCACAGCACTAGATATTTCCCACGAGGTCAGGCACCCATCCACCGCAGCCAGTGGCCACAAGTCATCTGCATCTGCACACTCACTAGCCCGACGCATGGCCAGAGCACCCTCAGTGAACCCAGATCACTCTCCGAACTCTTATACAAAGGCTGGATCAGTTTCCCTCAGCACAAAGGCATTACTGTTTGTGACCCCGACCTGCCTGCTTGTTAGCTTTCTACACCCATCTCCACACTCTGCAATTACAAAAACATGTGTATTTTCACATGGTTTACCAGAATATCATAACGTTTACGCGGTACTTCTCGATATCAAGCACATAGCAATATCGCTTACATAGCAATATCACTTGCACAGCATAATTCCGAAGATACATACTGGAAATTATTTCTCTAGAAACCCGAAACTTTAGCGAGGTGGAACGTGCTGTAAACCACAGAGAACGACAAACTTCTCTTGTCTGTGAAGATCTTTGATTGAAAACTCGAATAAAATAGAGGAAACTGATAATTCCACTTGCGAAAACCGATGTCGGTGATATAACAGATTTCTGATTGAGGTCATAAGAAATGTACACAGACTTTCCAGATCTCTAGTGTTATGCTTTCCGGTAGAAATGCTGTCTGCGATTTGGAATCAAGTCTTTCCATGCCTGCATTAGATCCTATGGAAAAGTCTTTTAATGATTACAGCCACTAGTGAATCCAATTCGTGGCACTCTCATATCTCGACACGAGTCACCTTTTTCGAACCTGTCTGTTACAGTAAAATTCCAATATGGTTTTAGATTGCCCCTATGCATCTTGTAACTGCTCCTCAGACTCTGACCTGCCACCCCTGCAGCTTTGTGCATGTGTTTGTTCCAATTTAAGTCGGAACTGAGCAGAAGTCGGAGAGAGCTATATCCACCACATTCTGCAACTCGTGTAGAAACAGGCTAAGCTGAGATAGTGCTGCGACAGGACCATGTTCTGACCATTCGGTGGAAATGAGAACATGTTGTCATAGCTTCACCAGCCATGTACGACGTGTAAAGTCAGCACCAAATGAAACCCGCTCCTGCAACATGAGGTAGTATAAAAGACAGTATGAACAGTTACGGTGGTGTTTCTTATCGGGAAAATTAGGAAGACTCAACATCATACAGGTACTACAGTCCGAAGCAGACACGCATCCCTCAGGGTCCATTCACATCCATCACCCCAACATTCTACCATCGTTATTCTGTACCATCCAATAGAGAAAATTTACGAACAATAAAAGCTACGCCAACTTCATCCGATAGAGAACTCGATAAGATTTTTACTGCATCTCTCTCTTCCAATATATCGAAAACAAATACTGTATGCTTGCCAGCATCGAGATATGTGGCGATTCTATTAAATATAAAGATATTGATCCATTACACAGACCACTGTAAACAGTCAACGCCCATACTGTAGGAAGAGGAGGACCATATCCCACAGACTATCAGTCGCAAGAGAGGCTCCCAATGACCCTGCGTCATTGTTTGAAACATTGTTTTTTTTTCTGCTGTAACGCACTTTGTACACTGCCATACATTTTGTTTTTTCCGCCCCGACTTCGAGGTCTGTGTCAGGTGGTAAACTGACGTTAACATGTTTCGATCCATTGCCTATCACAGAAAACTAGACGTCACATGGTGTAAATCAAGCTTTTTCTGGTGCTCCCACATAACACACACAAACACACACACACACACACACACACACACACACACACACACACACACTGGATGATTGAAATAAAAGACAGTCACAACATAAGGAACTGGAAGAGTTTTGCGGCGTTGTGGAGCATTCACAAACTGCTGTCTGAAGGTGATTAATGGCCTCTAAATTTTAACTCATCTGTCACAGTGACAGGATAGATGATGCCTCTGTGTTCTGTTTCGATTGATTTCTCATACTGGAGTCATGTACGTGATCACTGTTTCAGTGCTAGCCATCCCCAGAAGGTGTCACCCCATCCACCAAGACTCTTTCTCCATCTCAAACAAGCGATGTCAGTCAGTCATTTATGCGCTAATCAACAGTGCACCAGTGGATGGATGGGATGGAAAAGACACCGTCGATGTACTGTAATAACAAGAATTACAGTTGATAGTGCAAATAGTTTTAGCAATTTTAATGTAATTTCAACATCGACCAATGATGCGGCACCATGCTTCCCATATTCTGCACATTGCTAAACCGCCCCTCCTCTTTTTTCCGAGTACTATTGCGAATGTAGATAGATGACTCTGCAGTACATCCATTCATTGCTAATTCTCGAACATATACATCATCAAAGTATACCAGACAGTGATCTACATATTTCTAGCACTTCGACCATAGTGTGTAATTTATGATATTTCTCTATGTGGATGGAAGTCACAGGACATTCTCGCACTCTTAGGATGAAGTCAGAGATCGAAAGATCTCCTCGCATTGTCTTGAATCAACTGGCCCTGTTGCATTGTCACCAATTTCATCAGCAACTGACCAAAAGTAGACTGCTACATTCTGATTCTCGTGAAGGAATGGAACGTGCTGACTCCATAACTGCTCTTCTGCATCCATCCAAGTGCACAAGATTTCTCCAGATGCAGGCATGTTGAGGAGGTTAGCACCCCTTAATTGTGTATAGCAGTAGATATGAATGCGTTGTGATGTAATACCATTTGGTTAAGAATAGCAAGGAATGGGTTGTTTTTATGCATAATGGAGCTTCAGACAGACAGAGTTCGAAGCATTTTACACAAATCAAGTATGCTATCAATCCTAAAGTATTGTTCTATTGTCTGAGATCAGTACCAAGAAAGTAGTGGTACGAGAGAACATAAACACATGCACTCCTAAAGCTACATGGTTCTGCACTTAAAACAGGCTATAATGTTAGATGCAGTTTCCGACCTATTAGTCATGTGGAATGGAACGCTGTTAATATTCCAATGCAAGAAATATATTTCCAGTGCATGACATAAACCCTCATTGAAGGTTTCTCTGCGATAAACTATGGTGACAAACTCTAAAATGAAAAAACTACTTCCTTAAAACACCGATTCTGTGTGACATATGCACAATACAGCTTTCTAGAAACGTATAGCATCCACTGTTCACATCCGATCATGGTTCATAAATTATACTATACTCGCTTTACTCCTATAAAATGATCGCTAGTTACGAAGAATAACTTACAAGGAAATGGATAAACGCATAGCAGAGGCATAGAACATGTGAAATTACATGTCAAAGCACTACTAACTCTGTAAACAGGACATCTGTCAAGCAGATGCACACAAGGAGATTGCAGTGCCTCACAAACACCTGTCGCTAAATTAGAAAGACCTTAGTTATGAATCTGAAGGCTCGATTTTATACCCAAGATGCGACAGGTGAATGGAGTATGTCGACCAATCTTCCTTCGTTTAGAGGAATGTGCCAAAACAGGATGGTCATGTTTCATCATACATGAGATGGAAGTCCTCTGACAACCGAGAGGTTTGCTCTTAGCGATCGCTAGTAGACAGTGCTCTAAGCCACACACAGAACATGGGGTTGTATATGAGTCAAACGCAGGCTTTGTCACACAATTGATGCATGGAAAAAATGGCAATAGCAGAGCAGTGTAATTGAAGAAATGTCTACCTGTATTTGATGATTTGTAGACCACTTTTGCAGGGTTTAACTGTCAGTGCAATATGTCGATTTGTACAAAAGAATTTTGCCACTGGAAGTATCCTCTGCAGAAAAAATGGCAGACAGTGCTCCCTCACTGTCAGCAGCAGCTGTTTGACGGGTAAATTCAGTAAGACCCAATCAGAATGCTCTGTTTATTCACAAGACATCCTTTGTGCTAGAGCATAGGAACCTCTAGAGACTCGTTCAGACAATATGAGGGCAAGGTATCTACGGAAAGCTCTAAGACTAACGTTATGTCTTCTATGTTCATGTGTTTGGAAACAAGTTTAAGCAGACCATCCATCTCTGGTGGGATGCTGTCCCTCATCCGCCATTGTGGCATTAGGACATCTCCAGACCAGCAGCTGTAGGACACCGAAAATTCCAGCCCTTCTTTATCTGTAGGACAATGCCTCGATTTATGTTTGTGTAATTGTTTTGATTTTCCCATCTGTGCTTAGACAATGTTCTCTTTCCAAACAACAAGAATGCTTTTATGATTAACAGTGTTTTCGCAAGCATGCACAGACATGATGAAGGCTTCTCGCAGTAGAACAAGAGTGAACGTTTACTGTTTCTGAGATGTATGTTGAAAGCAGGACGTCACGATTTTCAGGAAGGGTAACACATGATGGATGGAAGAATGTAGCCTGTGTTATTCTGGGACATTTTCTTAAACAGGTCCTGTAAGAACAAGAAATTCCATGCTCACAAGCTGAGACATCACAAAAGCTCCTACAACAAATGCGACTGTTAACTAGCTCTGCAGCTCCTACAACAAATGCGACTGTTAACTATCTCTGCAGCACATAATGGTTCCGGGAAGGGTTGATATGTAGTGAAAAAATGGTTGCAATGGCTCTGAGCACTATGAGACTTAATATCAGAGTCATCAGTCCCCTAGAACTTAGAACTACTTAAACCTAACTAAACTAAGGACATCACACACATCCATGCACAAGGCAGGATTCGAGCCTGCGACTGTAGCAGTCGTGCAGTTCCGGACTGAAGCGCCTAGAACTGTTACGCCACCATGGCCGGCTGATATGTAGTGAACAGGCTGTCCCGTTAGGATCGCTAAGAAGAAGCTTCGAGTGTTATTCTGGGATATTTTCGTAAACAGTTTCTAAAAGCGTTGCAGAAGATTTCTATGGTGTGTCCACAGGGAAACTTGGTTATTATTTACATAGACATGAGACATCAGTATAACACTGACAATCTTTGAGCTGTATCTGCGAGGGTGAGTCACTAGGCAAACATCCCGCTTGGCAATTAGGCTGGCACTGGACCCGCAGGTGTGAAGGCGATGCGTCAGCCATGGTGGCAGGTAAACACGTGTGCAGCCAGGTGTGTCTCACATGTGGAACAGGCTGAACTGGCGGGCACACACAACAAATTCGGTCATCATTCTGCACTGGACCTATGTACGGAACATATCGCTGATATGTCATGCTCAAAATTCTTAACGATAGTCCAAAAGTGTTTTTACATGCAATGAATGTTTGTGCACTGCATTATTTTGGCTGTTTGAGCGTTGTGAGCGTGTTTTCAGAGCTTTATACATGCATTATTTTGACAATTTTACGCTTAGTGAATGTGTCTGTACATCGGTGTACTGCATTATTTTTGGACGTGTCTGTAGGCTGGACAGTTTGTAATTAGTGAGCATGTTTGCAGAGCGTTTTACGTGCATTATTTTAACAAGTTATGAGTTGTTTGCGTGTCTGTACATCCATGTACTGCATTATTTCGGTAATTTATGAGAAGTTTGCAGGTCTGTAGGTTATTTATTGTGACCCCAAGCACGTCAGGGCCAGTGTTCTTCATCAGTGTAATAAAATAAACTATATGAAATGCATCCCTAAATAAATTGTTCCAACTTCCCATGGAAAATAAATAAAGTACACGCCTCCCTCTCCCGCCATTTTTCCCCACACCGCCATCTTGGATTACGTCATGGGAGGGGAGAGGGAAGACAGCACCCTCCAGTGGCGGTACTGTGAACTAGATGAGGTGGACTCTGGATCTCATGGTGAACACACTGGATGGAACTACTGCCTACAACAACTCAAATTGTGTAAATAAACAATGCATGCAAAATAAGGGCTTACATCCATCCTATCCAGCAGCCAAGCAGAGACTGAGTCCTTTTCCCACCAATTTCAAGGAAGAGGTGGTGGTTGGATGACTGAGGTTAGCGGAAGTAGCTCAAATGACCTTTATTCTCGCAATTGTTCCTGTCAAAATTTTCGCACCATCTTCTTGGAGAGTGGAGGTGGTGGGGAGGAGAGGGGTTGGGTTTGTGGAGGTAGCACAGTTGACCTATTTTGCCGCCCAAATTTGAAATTATCGCCATGACATCTCTGTTACATTGCCACATCTATAGCCACCATCTTGAATGAATGTGCCAACAATACAACGTGGGGTCATGTCCTTGTCGCCCTACTACTCTCGTAGACACTGTTGAAGGCAGTCTTGCGGAATTTCTGTCAAACATAGGTGTGTCTTATTCTGGGAGACATTGCACCACAACTTAAACTTTGAGTTTGGCGCAGGAATTAGCTCAAGATGTAATCTTGTAGACCTATCATTCAACAGCTGTCATAGCTGTGGATCCATGACCTACTCTGTACAGAGTTCTCTGTAGTCTTAAGTCTGTATCATTTCACAGGTATGAGAGAAGTAGTCAGCCATGCAGTTTTCGGTAATTTTATCTGGCAGATGTTTGTTACGAACTGGATTATGAACTCAATATACCAGAACTGTCTGGGTGAGCACTTGTCACTAATGTTCTTGAACACAGAGGTCATTGACTTTTGGTCTGTCAAAACAGATTCTGGGCGAGCTTCAATTTGAGAATGGAAGTATGTGACAGTCTCATAAATCGACAACAGCTCCCTGCCATACACACTCCAGTTTTCCTGTGTCTTATGGCAGATTTTTCGAGAAAAAATTGACTGGCTGCCATTGTTGGTCCATTCGGCTGACTCACATCGATACCGACAGCCAAGTGAGCATGAGACACAGGATGGGCAAGCAGCTTTGAATGACGTAAGCTCACCTGGAAATTACAGAACACCTCATCAATTTCAGGGGTTCACTTAACGGGTCACTGTCCTGTGGTGTTGCAGCCCATGATTGCATTGGTAAGAGGTGTCTGTGCAGCCATCGTTGCCAGAAGGTGACAGTGGTAAAAATTTACTATACCAAGAAAATGTCTCAATTGCTCGTACTCTGTTGATTACAGCAGAGATTGCAGTGTTGCATGTCTTCTTTGTAAACAGGCGAATGCCATTGGCCAAAGTAGTATGGCCGAAGAAAGTAACTGTGTCTTTCCAATGACGCATTTCTCCTTGTTTAAAACTATTCCATTGGTAAGTGGTTGTTGGCATACTTAACACACCTGCAGTTCATGTCCTTGAGCGTTAGGGGATATCATAAGAACATAAAACAAAGTGGTAGTCCCTTCGCTACATCGTCCGTGAAGTGTTATCACATCTGTGCTGCATTTTTTTCAGTCCAAAAGGCATGAGTAAAAATTCGAATAAGCTAAATGGATTAACACTGCAGTCTTTGGAATTTCACTAATCGCTGTTGGTGTTTGACTATATGCTTTCTGACAGTCAAGGGTGCTGAAAACCTCTGCACCGGTGTGTAAGTAATGTCCTATATGTCTGGCACTGGGTATCTGCCCGTGATTCTTCTTGTATTTAAGGCATGGTCAGGGCTATACCTAGGCCATGACGAGATAGGTCGTCACTAACGGTGCAGAGGAGGCACAAAGACTAACCAGGTAAAGAAAAAACGAGAAAGACGATTTAAGAATTAACCAGGAAAGGCATGCACACAAGTTCTCCTGTACCGCATGTTCCTTTCTTCTGTCTGTGAGAAGAAGCCTTTCCCTTGGCACGAGACTGAAAATGCACTCTGTTGTCACAGGGCCATTTTGTCCAGATACTCATAAAGAAATGACTACTGCCAGACTTGCATCACTTGGGTTGTGTGTCAACAGTGGGTTTTGTTCATACAGCCACTGCTGCATACAGCTGTTCAACAATTGACTTTTTGCTGATACTTCCCTATAGTATAGTATAATCTCAAAAGTATGTCACCAGGTCTTCAAGCAAATAACTGAAGGCTTCCAATTTCTCTTGATTGCTGCCAACTCGGAACAGGAGTGAAACTGTTTAAGTTAGACTGCTGCAAAATATTTGAGAGAAAAATAAGAGAAATGGGAAAAAGATATCACATATAACACCACTTTTATCTCAATTTAATTTCCTATCAGGAAAGCATTAAATGAGAGCGCTGTATCTTATTTTGAAAAATATGTAGCAATTTTGGTGCCAAATAAAACAGAAATACCGACACAGCAGAACTGTAGTTGAGCTGGCATAAGTTGATCCTTGAGAGTTGCAGTGGGTTGGGTGCAGCATTTTCGCGGGCCTATCTCATCCTAATAGCTTAACGCGATTTTGTAAATGACAACGGCTCCTTTACCCAAGAGGACGCTATCCTCATTTAACCATACAGTAAAGCTGCATGCCCTCGGGAAAAATTACGGCTGTGGTTTCTCCTTGCTTTCAGCCGTTTGCAGTACCACAACAGCAAGGCCGTTTTGGTTAGTGTTACAAGGCCAGATCAGTCAACCATCAAGACTGTTGCCCCTGCAACTACTGAAAAGGCTGCTGCTCCTCTTCAGGAACCACACGTTTGTCTGGTCTCTCAACAGATACCCCTCCATTGTGGTTGCACCTACGGTAAGGCCATCTGTATTGCTGAGGCACGCAAGCCTCCCCACCAACGGCAAGGTCCATGGTTCATGAAAAATATTCTACATCATCAAAAATATATTTATGAAATACGAGGTAGTAAAAGAAAGGAAAAAAAATATATCTCGTTATTTGTCATGCAGTCATATGTGCACAATGTGAAGCTGGTTGTCCAAGTGTGATGTGAATGTGATGCACTGTATTGTGTTTGCCACAATCATGGTGAACATGTATCTGGAATACGCTTGGTGGTTTTATTGCATGGCTATCAGAATGCCTCTGCATGGGAACATTTCAATATTCGTTCACAATTTTGGCCATAACTACTCTCTATTTATGGTAGATAATTTTGCTTTCAGGTCATTGTTTCCACTGTAAATACTTTTTTCTTTTGTATTACATAGTTGCATTCACCGTTGTGGGACAGGGTTTAGTTTGTAATCGGCACTTGATCGTCAGTTGTGTAGAGTTCTCAATATTGCATACAGAAGGTTCATGTTACCATGTCAAGGGCGTGGTGAAAAGTAGTGCCTCCGAATTTTTTATTCTGTTCTCAATATCGGTTGAAGTGTTACAAGTCATGCATATTATTTGTTCCACTTTGCCATTTAAATGACGAAAACTGCATTCTTCTGCCACTAGAAGACTCAAAATTGTAGCATGTAACACGCTTATGTGTAACATTGTAACGTAACTATGTCAGTGCGCGATAAACAGCGTGATGTAGTCAAGTTTCGAATTCGAAGAGTTCGTATGCACATGGAGCATCTTGTCCTTTAGCATGATAATGCTAATGGGGTCACTGTTATCGATCAGCCTCCATAAAGTGCCGACTTGGCCGCATGTGACTTTCATTTGTTTCCAAAATTTAAATAACGCATCCAAGGACTTCACTTTGATAACGATGAAACAATGCAAACAGAGATGAGGCTGTGGCTCTGTCAACAAGGTCAAATATTGAACAGTGATTGTATCAATAAACTTGTTTCTTGTTGGAAGAAACGTGTTCATTGCTGAGTGACTATGTTGAGAAATAAATATGTAGACATGAAGTTCTGTAATGTTGATCTCTGTGCGGCTGGTCCCAGCAGAGGTTCGAGTCCTCCCTTGGGCATGGGTGTGTGTGTTTGTCCTTAGGATAATTTAGTTTAAGTAGTGTGTAAGCTTAGGGACTAATGACCTTAGCAGTTAAGTCCCATAAGATTTCACACACATTTGAACATAATGTTGATCTTATGTGGTGTAGTATGCTATTGTTCGGCCATATACGAATTTGATTACTGCAGGTGCAGTTTGTGTACATGGCCTATCGCCTGTATTTGTCACACTTACAGCATGGATGGTTCGGAAACAGGACACAAGCGTCCGGAACTAGTCACCATCAAGAAATAAAAAATAAATACTTCTCATTGCAAGTTATGACGAAGCTACAACCATTTATTTCAATGATGAATAGAGATGTAGGCTGTTAATAAAATTTGTTTTACTTAAAAGGTTTTAAGAGTTCTCACATAAAAAATTCGGTGGCATTACTTTTCAGCACACACTTATATATGTGTGAAAAAGACTGCAAAAGTTGTGATGTGTTCTTCAGAGGTGCAGACAGTATCAATTCTCTGAAACGCACTATAAACAGGGTGACAATGGGTCCCAGATACTGCACTATTGTCGATTGTGTTCCACAAGTGTACCTTCCACAGATCAGCTGTTAGTACAAAGTGTGCAAGGTTCAAATGGCTCTGAGCACTATGCGACTTAACTTCTGAGGTAATCAGTCGCCTAGAACTTAGAACTAATTAAACCTAACTAATCTATGGACATCACACACATCCATGCCCGAGGCGGGATTCGAACCTGTGACCGTAGCGGTCGCTCGGTTCCAGACTGAGCGCCTAGAACCGCACGGCCACTCCGGCCGGCAAGTGTGCAAGGAAGTCAGTGCTGAAAACAGGTTCAGCAATGCTGGCAACAATACCAAGCAAAAAGATGGAGGGACTGATATCGCAGGTGAACACTTTGTAGCCATAGGTGTTGATCGTGGAGTTGTTAACTGCTTCCAACTATCCTTCAGTGTCTTGTTTATTATCCACTACATAACTGGAAGGAAGTGTGCTGCTTTCAGAGCTTATATCTACGAGGAACACCATACCTGTATGCCTGTCTCATATAGAAAGTCTTTTTGACACAGCATAATGCACATGTGGAGGTCGCTGGTGAGGGTAGGTTATAGGCTCTGAACTGCTACCATGGACATACAGGTATTGTGGAGTGGACTGACTAAAAAGGTACGTTGACACTCTGCACATTATGTTATTGTGCTGGGTGGCACTTTCTGTGTGATGTGCAATATTTTGCACCTAAATCAGATTATATTTACCATTTGGGTAACTGCATGGCGAGGTGCATTTTACAGCGTGTTACCCAGTGCCTGTGGTGGTATAAAACCCTGTTGTAGTTCTCATGGTGGTGGTGGTGCCAATTTGAACTGGGTCTGTGGTTGACTACTGGTGTCTTGTCATTGCTGCTGCAGGCGCAGGTGTGTTTCGATCGCCTCCACTGAGACTTATAAACTTCCTTTGAAACTATCAGTGGACGTGCCGTGATGATTGTACAATTCAAAGTCGTCACAGCGGTGGGGGCTTGGTAAGCATTGGTTGAGCTTGTCTAGGTATCAGTCAGGTTCGGCTGGAAAGTCTGCTGATGCTCTCATGACAACTGCTGCAGGCAATGAGAGTGTTACATAGACGCTATTGGTGAGGTGCACAATTTGTTTATCACTGTGTACTACCAATGCTGTTCGTACTTGTGCCAGTAATTGTTACTGCCAAATGTGTAGCAACAAATCATTGGACATTGTGTCACCAGAATTGTGAAGAGGATTTGTCACCATTTGTTTCTTGTTATGTCACCTGTCTGATCCTGAGGTCGGCAGATTTTGTAAGCTGAGAAATGCTGTGGCTCAGAGGTTCAGATTGCTAATCACCAAAGTAAATCATTTGTGGTAGCTGGTTGCTTGTTGTTGATGGAATATGTTTTGCATGATCACGAACAAGCAGAGCCTATAATTGTGAGAATGATATGGATGAACAGGAGATGGTGAAAGATAGTTCATTGCTCCAAACCGCCGTAATGACATGTGCGATGTCACTGCTACCTTTAGAATTCCTGAGTCTGATACAACTGCACCCTCAGTTCTAGCAGGAGAATTCATGCTGCACCACGTGTGTAAAGGGCCATGTCACCTGTGTGTACAACTTTGTTGTAGAGTTCAGCATTAAATATGACCACAATACGAAAGGATTTACTGGGAGTGACAGAGTTTTTCGGTTCAATTAAATGTCTACTTCCATTTTGGTGGGAATGTTCACTGGACTGAGTTGTGGAACCACCCATGTAGCCTGCGTTTGTGGAGTCGTTTTAAAATTAGCGTCATGTTCATCGCACTGCCCAGGATCCATGCTCTGATTTGACAAGAGAGCACGTTACAAAACCCAGATGTCATTGTGGCGTTTGCTGATCTTGTCGCCGATGGTGTGGAACAGCCTGATGTCATCGTCCATTTCCTCTGTATGTAATGAACTGTTTGCTGAGGATATCAGTCACTGAAAAGCTCGAAAATTGGTAACGGGGATCGTCAGTTATGAGAGCTGGATAAATAAGCCGCATAAGTAATGGTACGTGGTCTTTAAACGTGCAGAAATGACTTTTATTTGCACAGAATCATATGAGACCATTAACAAAGAACTGAACTTATAAGGTTACAAAAAAGATAAAATGCATGCCAGAATTTGTTGTTAGCTTCAAAAAGCCAATAAAATTAATTTAAAAAAATGTATGCAAGAGAGGTCATGTGTCGATAATTCTCGACATATAAACAAAAAATACATCACTACCACACTCTCATTAAAGTCAAATTTAGCAGCTGTGTCGTATTCCTTGACAAGATAGCTAAATTTAACAATCTGCTATCACCCATACTTGACCTTATGTAGCCTACTATCATTTTAATTTGCTAGAATTGTGTTCACAAGATACTTCAATCACTGAAATTGCATTAATATCCTTGTTGTGTCAATGATCTTCATCAGTTCTTGAAAACAGCCATGGAGGTAAGAATAATGGGAGATGGCGCTACGTATCCCAGCCGTACTACGTTTTGAAGCCAAGGGGGCGTGGCTCACTGCCATGACACACTGACCAAAACATTGCCTGTGTGCTATAGCGCTGCGTGTATTACAGTCGCTAATTGCACCATATACGCATGTAACGTCATCATATTGGTTGTTTCAAAGTTTTTGTTTAAAATAAAATCTCGTAAAGGCGAAATCCCGCATTTCTTCTGATTAAAAATAGTTTTTAATGTAATATTACGAATAGCTAGCCTTCAATGTAAACGATACAATTTTGTTAATTCAGTAATAAACGTGTATCACAAACTAAATAATAGAAACTGAAAACTAAGTTAGCTATACCCTCCCTCCAAAGCCCCATAAATACATCTTGTTTGTAATACGTACTGGGACATTTCAGTTACGTTACACTACTGGGAAACACTGTTCATTACCACCAATATTTACTGATACATGGTACATAGAATGGCAAATCTACACAGTGTCCTGTTTAGGCCTATACTTTACGCCAGTTAATGTAGTGTTAGCTTTTAATTTGGTACATGATGAAGACAAAGTAAGTTACTCAACACTTCCATTATCGACGATACGTACGTATTATACTGAAACGTGAACTTGAAAACTAAGAATTTAATTCTTTGAATTAACATACCTTTTGCAAATGTTTTGGGTGTGTAGGGAAAACTGATGGTACAGCATTTTCTCGGAGCCTTACTGCTGAAAGGGAAGTCCGGTCTATGTCCTGTTCTCGGAAATGCTGAGAACATATAGTGCTCCATTTAGACGCACGCCAATTCTTCCTCCTCACGGCATTCTCTCACAGAGCTTTCCGACTTTCATTTTTAGGAAATCTAAAATCATACAGGAGAAAAACACGCTATACTACAAGTACCGATGTAGCACACGTTCATTCACAATGAAGGTGTAAAATCACACTTAACGAGACAACTTACACATGAAATGTTATTCCCTTCGATTTCGCATCACAATCAGAACGATTCGTACATCCGAACACCACACAAGTCACCATAATAGCGCAAAATCCTTCCAAAAGCGAGCGACAAGCCTATGCACACAAGCTTACAGCAGCAATGTTTTGGTCGGATTGAGATGGCTACCCTCGGCTTCACATAGCTTCACAGCTGTGACGTCACGGAGTCTCCCTCTATTCTTACCGCCATGAAAACAGCTATTGCTTTATACCAAGATCTGTGATTATTTAGCACCAGAATCAACCGCACGTTCTTCAAGATGAGTTTAAGAGCTCCCGTTTACGGCGTTTTCAGACAGGAAATTAAATTCAGATGAAGTGGTGTGATTCATTTGAGAGCTGTTTTCCATTTAACTTATTATTCTATAAATACTTAAGAGCACTCTGTCTCGCTGAGTGCTCACTAGTGTCGTAAGTCGGCCGCCAAATAGTGTATTTGTTTCAGCACACGCTTGCCAATCTACAATATCGTACCGAAGAAGCAGCAAGAAAACCATTGTTGAACATTAATAAGTTATGGAGGAGACACCCCTAAGAACAGAGGGCACTGTTTCCACATCAGCTGTGTTAGCGATAGACTCTGTTTTGCTGTAGTTGTTTGTTTGTTATGCTACATGGACGAAATGGTAGTTTAGAAATGAAACTGGGACAGCAGCATGCGTTTGTAGTTGTGGACCAAGAGAAAGACCTCATAAGCAGAAGATAGGACCACCAGGTTTACGATACCGTCCGCGGTTGAGAAGAATTCGCGCGGCAGGAATGTGGCTACAAGTCAGGTGACCTGGTCTAGACCCACTGTAAAAAAGAGAAAAAAAGCAAGAAAACATGCAGGGATACAAATACCATACGTGTTGTAACAGAGTCAAACTTGAAAGAAGTGATACCAAACTAAATTTATTATGAATACTGGTACTGACGCTGTATATGGAACACCTGTAAATTTTTTTTCTGGTTTTCACAATACACGTTTTGCTTTATTCATTTAAAACATAGTCAGTGGTTGGAGTTTCTCGTCCATGCCTTGCGTTTAGTATTGATTAACGACTGTAGAGAATTTTTCACGTTGACAGTTCAGAAGTGAATAAAAATTAAAGAAACTGAGACCATAATTGGCGACTAATGACAACTGAGTGAGGCAATATTTTTCAGACTGCCAACAACACAGTCCATTGGTAATCACTGGAGAGATGAGAGCGAGGGGCAGACTGCTTCCCTGCTCCACACCTCATCCCTCAAAGGCATTCTGTTAATCTTTAAATCACCTCTCTTCGTTAGTTTTATTTTGAGTCAGTTTTTGCACCCCCTCCGTGTCAGTGCCTGTTGCAGGCCTATCTTGCCACTCCATTAGTACAACCCTAAGTGTCTGAATCATAAAATGATCTAACGCCAAATAAACAAGTTTGAAACCTTCAAATGCCAAAATATTTAAGTCTGACCAGTCTCTATCGAATTTGTTCACCCCACCCTTTTGTTTTCCCCGCGTTAAACAAAAGTCAGTTTTCATTTTCAGAAATTTAGATTGACTTCCAAGTGGGACACTGATTCCAAGTGGCTTCATATCAGTATGTATTGGGATTCTTCACTTGAAAATGGCTGCTGACAATTTTCCATATTTATCTCCAAGTTAACCTATCTCAACCAAATTGTCAGCTTTGATAACGCATGAAATATCCTATAAGGATAAAATAAGGCAGATTATGTCGCACACAGTCTATCATTTTCTCCTCATTCCATTTGCAAATGGTACAGGGAAGGGAATAACTAACAATCATACGTAGTACCCTCTGCCATGAATTGTACAGTGGCTTGCAGATTATGTGTGTAGGTGTGGATGTAGATAGTTTGTGAAGTCCATAATAGTTACAGTTATGTATTTGAATTGGCTGCACACTATGCCAATGCCTTCTTCCTTCTTTTTCAGTGTATCTGTCTCATGACAGCTTTTAACTGGAGGCTCTCCATCATGTCCTGTTGTGAGCACCTTCCATCACGTTGTCATGTGCAAATGTCATGCTGTATGTTTGTCCATTTCTAATATTGTCCGACATTTCAACTCTCTTCCTATGATTTCCTCTCATATCTCTCACTATTACCTCTACAATTTTTTGTTGCAGAAAGCTTATGTTGCAACCAAGATTTTTTCCTGTTGCTGATCACTTCCAATAATAATCTCTCTTCCCCTACAAACAATCCTGACAGAGGAACAACTGCAACTGTAATGGTATTTTCAACCTCTGGTCTTTCTTCCCCTGTTTCCTTCATTACTTCCACTTCACCTTAAGCATTCTTCTCTGTAGTCACTGTTCAAAACTTCCTAAATATCTTTCTTCTTTCATTGTAACTGTCCATGATTCACTGCAGAATAACAAGATATGTCAGACACAACATTTAGCAAGTAGTTTACTCAACTCCATTGGAATTCTTCTAGCTTTTAGTACCTGTTTCACCATTTCAGATACTCTCTTTTCCATATAAATCCTCCTTCTTCTTTCTTCTGTACCATTTCCATACCATTTCATTGAACTTCTCCAGTAAAAAAAGAATTTTACTTGTTCTATCTTTTTTCCATCTAAGACTATGTTAACTGGTGCTTCCTTCTTGCTTATTCTCGTCACTTTTGTCTTTACTACATTTATCTTCATTCCATACTTCTCATCTCTTCTTGCAGTTCTCTTCAAGATCTCCTGTAGCTCCTCCTCTGATTCTACCAACACTACTTGATCATTGATCTATGTTATTGCCTTTATCCTTTCTCCTCCAGTCACCAAGCTTCTTCCATCCTCTGTAGCCTTATGTATGATTTCTTCTCCAAGTATGTTGAACAGCTTCAGTGACAGTGACAGCCTTGTCTTACACCCCTTCCAGTACTCACCTCTTCTGTCTCCTCATTTCCTTGTCTGTCACTTTTTGCTTTGTGTACACCACTCTATTAGCCTTCTTTCTTTCCAGAGTATATGAACATCTCAGCAGTATAGCCTACACCATTGAACTCTGCCAAATGGGGAGAAGTCACAGTTGATAAAATGAAGTCCCAGTTGATGAAATAAATATGCACCTCCTTATTCATTACTATTATTCTTTCTCTAGTCTTCCTCAGAAAACCTACAGCATCTCTTGTTCGTTTGCCCATTCTCGACCCAAACTGGTCTTCCTCAGCATTTTCTTCATTTTGTTTCCAATTCTACATACACTCCTGGAAATGGAAAAAAGAACACATTGACACCGGTGTGTCAGACCCACCATACTTGCTCCGGACACTGCAAGAGGGCTGTACAAGCAATGATCACACGCACGGCACAGCGGACACACCAGGAACCGCGGTGTTGGCCGTCGAATGGCGCTAGCTGCGCAGCATTTGTGCACCGCCGCCGTCAGTGTCAGCCAGTTTGCCGTGGCATACGGAGCTCCATCGCAGTCTTTAACACTGGTAGCATGCCGCGACAGCGTGGACGTGAACCGTATGTGCAGTTGACGGACTTTGAGCGAGGGCGTATAGTGGGCATGCGGGAGGCCGGGTGGACGTACCGCCGAATTGTTCAACACGTGGGGCGTGAGGTCTCCACAGTACATCGATGTTGTCGCCAGTGGTCGGCGGAAGGTGCACGTGCCCGTCAACCTGGGACCGGACCGCAGCGATGCACAGATGCACGCCAAGACCGTAGGATCCTACGCAGTGCCGTAGGGGACTGCACCGCCACTTCCCAGCAAATTAGGGACACTGTTGCTCCTGGGGTATCGGCGAGGACCATTCGCAACTGTCTCCATGAAGCTGGGCTACGGTCCCGCACACCGTTAGGCCGTCTTCCGCTCACGCCCCAACATCGTGCAGCCCGCCTCCAGTGGTGTCGCGACAGGCGTGAATGGAGGGACGAATGGAGACGTGTCGTCTTTAGCGATGAGAGTCGCTTCTGCCTTGGTGCCAATGATGGTCGTATGCGTGTTTGGCGCCGTGCAGGTGAGTGCCACAATCAGGACTGCATACGACCGAGGCACACAGGGCCAACACCCGGCATCATGGTGTGGGGAGCGATCTCCTACACTGGCCGTACACCACTGGTGATCGTCGAGGGGACACTGAATAGTGCACGGTACATCCAAACCGTCATCGAACCCATCGTTCTACCATTCCTAGACCAGCAAGGGAACTTGCTGTTCCAACAGGACAATGCACGTCCGCATGTATCCCGTGCCACCCAACATGCTCTAGAAGGTGTAAGTCAACTACCCTGGCCAGCAAGATCTCCGGATCTGTCCCCCATTGAGCATGTTTGGGACTGGATGAAGCGTCGTCTCACGCGGTCTGCACGTCCAGCACGAACGCTGGTCCAACTGAGGCGCCAGGTGGAAATGGCATGGCAAGCCGTTACACAGGACTACATCCAGCATCTCTACGATCGTCTCCATGGGAGAATAGCAGCCTGCATTGCTGCGAAAGGTGGATATGCACTGTACTAGTGCCGACATTGTGCATGCTTTGTTGCCTGTGTCTATGTGCCTGTGGTTCTGGCAGTGTGATCATGTGATGTATCTGACCCCAGGAATGTGTCAATAAAGTTTCCCCTTCCTGGGACAATGAATTCACGGTGTTCTTATTTCAATTTCCAGGAGTGTAGTATGACTCTCATTACAGCCTTTGTAAAATGACTGATAAAACTAATTGTTCTATAGTCTTGCATTCTGAAGTGCATTTTTAGGTAAAGGTACTAGAATGGTCTTAAATAGATCTTGGGCCCAAATTCCTGTGTCATAGCTTCTGTTTACTACCTCAGTCGTTCTGGCTATTGAATTTGGACCTAAGACTTTCAGTGCCTCAGATGGTATTCCATTACACACTTCGATTTACTCTCATTCTGTATTCTGTACTCATTATACTGTTTATTCAATTTAGCATACCTGTAATTCATCAGCAAATCTTTTCATTGATATCTTTTCACCCAAAATTTTAATCCCATACTTGACCCATTCTTTTATTTTAGTCATTGCTTCTTTTATGTATTAATTCAATCATTGCTTCTGTGGGGACAAGAGACTGCATCCTCATCTCCCCTTTTTTAATCTGAGCAATTTGTGTTTCTTCTTCCAATCTTATTGTTCCCGTTTTGTACTAGTACATATTGTGTATTACCCATCTTTCCCTGTAATAATCTAAACTCCATCTGAACAGGCCTCAGGAGGCCCAATTGTACCAACTGACCACCATGTTATCCTCAGCTAATAACTGTCCCTGGTTGCAGATATATACTTCCTTATAGCTTACTCTACTTTTCTTAGAATTTTCAACTTTGTGCATTATTGTACATTGTTGAACTCTTTTTGCAGGTCAACAAATCCTATGAACATGTCCTGATTTTCCTTCAGTCTTGCTTCCATTATCAAACACAACACCAGAAATCCATCTCTGATGCCCTTATCTTTCTGAAAGACAAACTGATCATCATTTAAGAGATCCTCAATTTTGTTATCAACTCTTCTGTATATTATTCTGTTCAGCAAGTTAGATGCATGAGCTGTTAAGCTGATTGTACAATAGTTCCTGCACTTATCTGAAGCGTTATGATATGGCTCAAGACTTCACACTAACTTGAATAATTTCATTGTTACTTACTCCTATGATTTTGGAAATGCTGAAGGAGTTTTATCTGTCTCTTCTGCCTTATTTGATTACAAGTCGTCCAAGGCTCTATAAACTGTGACTCTAACAACTTAGCAGTACCTTACCACAATGTTACTGCATAAGTTAAATTGCTATTGTACAGGTAGTCCAGTCAGAAGAAAAGTTGATCCAGTTACACACAATAGTCTGTCATGTGCAAGTCACTTCATCCTGCATAATTAATGCAGCCTACTCACACTTCGACAGTGTGGGATATTTTAAGGAAGAGGAAGATACGTAACACCTATTTAGATTTTTGCATTGTAATCTCTTTCTCACTTTCTTCCTGTCTCTCACCTTGGTTTCCGTTTAGTTTTTACCCTCCCCTACTCCCTCTCTCTCTCTCTCTCTCTCTCTCTCTCTCTCTCTCTCTCTCTCTCTCTCTCTCTCTCTCACACACACACACACACACACACACACACACACACACACACACACAAAAAAAATCACACTTCCCCTCAATTATAATTATCCAATTAACTATTCTTTGATGCTCCAGGATATGTCCTACCTTACAGTAACTACCTCCATGGCCAAAGTCACTAACTCATGCTTGTGCAATGGTGGTCAACTCGGGGGTATTCCTGGTTGTGGATGAAATTTTAAGTATCAGTATTGGGCCAGCAAGGGGCAGACAGGTGATAGCATTAAGTTCCTGGTCACCAGTCTTTGCATCAGTGCCCTGGATTAAATTCCAAACCTCTCTTCATTGTCTCATTAACTGAAGATATCACAGTTGACAGTGATCCATCCATCAGATTGGGACGTTAAGCATAGCAGCCCCCTTGTCCTCTTCTAGAGGAGTAGGCTATGTGATGGCACCGGGTTTCACCTTATCCCTTCTTCCATCATCATCATACAACACAAATATAACACTATGCTGTACACAAATCCATTACACTCTCCTGCACTTTACAAATACACATATGGGACACCTCTTACATATCTGCAAGGAAAGGGGCCAATATGTGTTGAGGAAGAACACCCTTTCCACTAGTCAGGTAAACCCACCCTGTGGGATTTCTTAGCCAACAGTACCATACAACATTTTACATAAAATTCATTCCCAAAACAGCCCAAATAGCCTACCCATTAAATCAGCTCAGAGAAAAGACAATAACTTTGAGTGGCTGGTGATCTGCTAGCAGCCTATTCTACATCTTGAAAAGTTTCTGCTTGGCTTCATCTGCACCAAGCAAGCATCTTACACTTAATGCCAATACCTCCCACCATGAAATGAGGGCAGAACTATCATGTAAGAATGTGATGGCACGAGGCAACTGATTACTATCTAAGTCAAAAATGTTACCAGTGGTTTACATTAGCTATTTTCCAATACAGAAAGAGGAATTAGCTATAGTACACAGCTCTGCAAAACTTGGGGAAGAAATAGGTAAAGTAATGTAACATATTAACTACTTGGTGGAAATGAACGAAAGTGTGGGAGCATATTGCTAGAGGTCTCCCAGTCATGCAAAGTAAGTCGGACATCACACAGTGTGAGATCAGGTAACTATATCGCCAAATGGGACTGACCCCACAACACGAGGCAGTTGAAGAAATGGGAAAAGACAGCATGTTTCAATCAGTGGCCAGTTACAGGGCATTGTGGTGGTGTTCTTCATTTCAACATGGTCCAGAGACAACATCTGGATGACTTCAAATGGGTAAGAAACAGTAGGAAATTGGAATAAGGACAAAGTATGATGAGTGTAACCCAGGAGCTTATCACTGCTCACAGCACTGTTTCACATACTAGGGATACAGACATATTCATTAATCAATTAGAAACACTGCTTAACATTGTTCTTACTGAAAGAGCCACTGTAGCTGTCTGTGGGATTTCAACATAAATCTTATGAATGAAAGTAGGCTAAAAAATGAATTCCTAAATCTATTATGTAGTTTCAATCTGTTTCCACACATACACGAACCCAAAAGAATAACATATAATACAAACAGTCTTATAGATAATATATTTCCAAATGTACGATCCACAGAAATAGAAGTAACAAATACTGGTTTGGGATTATCAAACCATAATGCTCTTATCCTTAAAATTCCTTCAATGCCACTGCAAGAAAAAAAAATTGTACTTCACATACAAAAGAATATTTTCCACTGAAAACTGTATAGAATTTACAAATATCCTAACTAGCGAGTTCTGGGCAGAAGTGCTGTCCCTAAAAAATACGAATGAAGCGTATAACACTTTTTCTTCAATTTTCATGGGGTATTTCAAAATGTGCTTTCCAAAGAAGTTGTCATCACAATACAAACTTAAGTTCTTGGATCACAGCTGGCATCAAAACTTCTTGTGGGACTCTAAAGAGACTAAATTCAAAATTGAAGACATCTACAGATGCACAG
Source organism: Schistocerca piceifrons (assembly GCF_021461385.2). Lineage (NCBI taxonomy): Eukaryota > Metazoa > Arthropoda > Insecta > Orthoptera > Acrididae > Schistocerca > Schistocerca piceifrons. The sequence goes on from NC_060138.1 coordinate 736,138,990, forward strand.
TTTATAGAATATGTTAAGAATTACAAGAGGGTATATCAAAAAGTAATTGCCAAGGCAAAATTTATAAGTAATGACAACTTAATAAGACAGTCTGTTGACAAATCAAAAGGCATATGGGGTATTTTGAAGACTGAAACAGGAGAGAGATGCGAAGACCAGGATTTCATTCTCAAAACACAGAAAATGTCTATTAAAAAACAAGATTTGCCAAATTACATCAACAGTTATTTCATAAACTCAACAACTTGATTTAGTTCAAAATTTACAAACCAAGAAAAACCTGACTTTCCAAAAGCTGCTTGTACCATGAGGATAGATGCAACAGATGAACATGAAGTGTTCAAAGTAATAAAGAGCTTGAAACCTAAAATGTCAGCAGAAGTAGATGGGGTGCCTGGTTATATTGTAACAATGACAGCTGCACAAACTGCAAGGCCCTTGGTATACATAGCCAACCTTTCATTTAGTGAAGGAGTGTTTCTGGAAAGGATGAAAATGTCAAAAGTGAAGCCATTATTCAAAAATGGCGACAAGCATAACGTAGAAAACTATTGGCTAATATTCCTCCTTCCAGCATCTTCCAAAATAATAGAAAAATTAATGAAGTACAGAATCAACAAATATCTAAATGTCTATAAGTTACTAAATAGAAATCAGCATGACTTCCAGGCAGGTAAAAATACAAAAGCAGCACTAATGTGCTAAACTAAACAAATAATCAAAAATCTAGAAAAAGACAACAGTGTAGTAGGAATAAATTTAGATCTCTCCAAAGCATTTGACACTGTCAATCATGGCATTCTTTTAGAAAAACTGGAAGCATTAGGTATTCATGGGACAGGGAAAAAGTGGTTTGAATCACACCTACAAAACAACACAGATTGTTGGACTGCTGCCAGAGTACCCCAACCACAAAATAAATTTAGTATCAGATGCAAAAAAAAGTTGAAATAGGAGTGCCAGGAGGCAGTATTCTAGGTCCCCTATTGTTACTTGTCTACATAAATGATTTTCACACCTCAGATGGAGCAGCAAAGGCCATACTATTCGCAGATGACACTAGTGTGATAATAGGTGCACCAAAGCAAATGCTGCAAACAGCTACTGATCAAGTAATAAAGAATGTCCACACTTGGTCCAATGCAAACCAAGTGACATTAAATGCAAATAAAACAAATTATATGCAGTTTGGGAAAATATGTCAAAATGTAAATCTTGATCTGTTGTTGGGTGACAAGGTCATAGACAGAATGGCATCAACAAAATTGCTGGGGATTCATGCAGATAAAAATCTTAATTTTACTGACCATCTAATGAAACTTGTGCAGAAACTTAACTGAGCCTGTTTTACTCTTAGAATTATTGCAAATGTCTGTACTACAGAGGGTGCCAAGATGGCATATTTTGGCTATTTTCAGTTTCTTGCAACATATGGAATAATATTTTGGAGTTCCACCACTTGCCATCTAAAACAAATCTTTCTGTTACAGAAGAGCACTATCTGAATAATAACACACAGTCATCCACAGACAAAATGCAAACCCTTATTCAACAAGCTTAAAGTTCTAACAATACCTTCCTTATATATATATATATATATATATATATATATATATATATATATATATATATATATATATATATATATATATATATATATATATATATATATATATATATATATATATATATACACAAATGTGTTTCATATGTTAGGGCCCACCTTGCAGATTTTCAGACAAATGCCAACTTGCATAACTACATACTTGAAATAGCACAGCACTCCACACTCGGCGAACAAAAAGAACACACACACAAAGGCATGTGAGCCATATTGGTACAAAACTATACAACATAGTGTCAGCCGACATTAGAAAGTTAGAAGATGAAAACAGATTTAAAGTAGAATTTAAAGAATTTCTACTTGAACAATGTTTTCTACTCAGTAAATGACTATTTAGGCCAATAAATAATTCTGATAATGTTTATATTAAGCAAAACTGAAAACACTGTCCTTCATCCCCTGAAGTTTCTGTTAATTTTGTATATCTGATGGACAGCTGCTGAGTTTGGTAAAATCTTTACTGAATTATTGTAGTGAAGATAAGAGCTTCCTGTGTAAGGAAGACAAAAGTAAAGTCTTAAGGGCAAACAGACTATGCAGTTACAATACTGTTAGTATTCATGTTTAAAAAGTTGTATTACTGTGTCTTGTATGACCAAGTATTATTCTTTGTACATTTTTTGTACAATTTTGCATGTATTATTCTTTGTACCACTTAATGTAAAATTTTTTGTGTTCCTTTTGCACAAACTGTTTTCCATAAATTTACATATACTTTTGGACAACATCCATACAATATTTACTGTCTTACGGATGGATAAATAAATAAATAAAATAAATAAATGCATGGGAGAGCATTCTGAACCACAGTCACTGCTGCCTGATGGAGAGGATGTGGTTGACCATGGCCAACAATAGCAACAGATGACTGCTACGTTATGCAGTAGGCAAGAAGGCATCTACATCAAACAGCAAATTAAATTGCAACCACATTTAACAGAACTGCAAGGCAAGCAGTGTCACACTCCACAGTGGCACAGTGACTGCATGAAGAGGTGGTCTCTCTGCCTGTGTTCCATAGACACTCACACATCAGCGTCACCATTTGCTATGCTGTCAAGAGCATTGGGACTGGACCAATTAGGAGTTCGGTCATATGCTCTTCTTGTACAAGAGCATTTAATCCATAGTGTTCAGTCTTCATAAGTAGAATTTTGTGTTCTACCCAATTGAATGCTTTGGAAAAATCACAGAAGATTCTATCTGGGGACATTTTATTGTTTATGGATTCAAGGAGTTAGTTGACAAATGAGAAAATGGCATGTTCAGTTGAAGTACCCTTTTGGAATCCAAACTGATTTTTATTAAGAATTTTATTTCTATTAAGATGATCCACAATTCCCTTGAACATTAATTTTTGTAGGATTTTAGAGTGACTTCCTAATAATGAATTTGGCTGGTAATTGGTAACATCAGCTTTATCACCTTTTTTGAACATTGGTTTCACAATTGTATTTTTGCATCTATTAGGGACAGTCGTTGATTTATGGACTCATTAAATATCTGACAGAGAACTTCAAGAATAAAATTGCAGCAGTCCTTCAGTACTTTGATATATATATTATCCACAGCAGTGGAATTTTTATTTTTCATTTGCCTTGTTACCTTCTCGATCTATTCAGTTGTAATACAGGATACATGCATTTGACTAATTTTCTTCTGAACTGCATTTTGTAGAAGACTCATGGCTTCAACTCTAGACCCTTTACAATCAATTTGATCTGCTACTGTCAAAAAATGGTTGCTGAAGATATTAGCAACTACACTCCTGGAAATTGAAATAAGAACACCGTGAATTCATTGTCCCAGGAAGGGGAAACTTTATTGACACATTCCTGGGGTCAGATACATCACATGATCACACTGACAGAACCACAGGCACATAGACACAGGCAACAGAGCATGCACAATGTCGGCACTAGTACAGTGTATATCCGCCTTTCGCAGCAATGCAGGCTGCTATTCTCCCATGGAGACAATCGTAGAGATGCTGGATGTAGTCCTGTGGAACGGCTTGCCATGCCATTTCCACCTGGCGCCTCAGTTGGACCAGCGTTCGTGCTGGACGTGCAGACCGCGTGAGACGATGCTTCATCCAGTCCCAAACATGCTCAATGGGGGACAGATCCGGAGATCTTGCTGGCCAGGGTAGTTGACTTACACCTTCTAGAGCACGTTGGGTGGCACGGGATACATGCGGACGTGCATTGTCCTGTTGGAACAGCAAGTTCCCTTGCCGGTCTAGGAATGGTAGAACGATGGGTTCGGTGACGGTTTGGATGTACCGTGCACTATTCAGTGTCCCCTCGACGATCACCAGTGGTGTACGGCCAGTGTAGGAGATCGCTCCCCACACCATGATGACGGATGTTGGCCCTGTGTGCCTCGGTCGTATGCAGTCCTGATTGTGGCGCTCACCTGCACGGCGCCAAACACGCATACGACCATCATTGGCACCAAGGCAGAAGCGACTCTCATTGCTGAAGACGACACGTCTCCATTCGTCCCTCCATTCACGCCTGTCGCGACACCACTGGAGGCGGGCTGCACGATGTTGGGGCGTGAGCGGAAGACGGCCTAACGGTGTGCGGGACCGTAGCCCAGCTTCATGGAGACGGTTGCAAATGGTCCTCGCCGATACCCCAGGAGCAACAGTGTCCCTAATTTGCTGGGAAGTGGCGGTGCGGTCCCCTACGGCACTGCGTAGGATCCTACGGTCTTGGCGTGCATCCGTGCGTCGCTGCGGTCCGGTCCCAGGTCGACGGGCACGTGCACCTTCCGCCGACCACTGGTGACAACATCGATGTACTGTGGAGACCTCACGCCCCACGTGTTGAGCAATTCGGCGGTACGTCCACCCGGCCTCGCGCATGCCCACTATACGCCCTCGCTCAAAGTCCGTCAACTGCACATACGGTTCACGTCCACGCTGTCGCTGTATGCTACCAGTGTTAAAGACTGCGATGGAGCTCCGTATGCCACGGCAAACTGGCTGACACTGACGGCGGCGGTGCACAAATGCTGCGCAGCTAGCGCCATTCGACGGCCAACACCGCAGTTCCTGGTGTGTCCGCTGTGCCGTGCGTGTGATCATTGCTTGTACAGCCCTCTCGCAGTGTCCGGAGCAAGTATGGTGGGTCTGACACACCGGTGTCAATGTGTTCTTTTTTCCATTTCCAGGAGTGTACATCACTTTCATCTACCATGCTTGTAGTACTCCCTATCCTGAGGTTTGTTAGAATTTCTGAGTGAGACATAAAGCATTCTCTTTGTTTTACAGAATGTTTTGATTCCCTTATGGGGCCAATGTCTCCTGTAATCATTCAGATTGGTGTTTTTTGAAATTATCTTGTGAAATACAGCTTCAAAAATGGTAACAAATTCATTCAGGAATATGTTAAATTTATCATTGACATCTGTAGCTTGATGTACTGATTTTTTATCTAGTTTACTGAAAGTATGTATTTTTCTGCTTGTTTTACCAGGGGATCATCATAAATTGTGCTGACTTCATCGTAAATATTGTCTTTGAAAAAAAGGGTCATTTCTGTTCCTCACATTGCATATTTCTTTCAGTTCCCGTCTGTACTATACTGAAGCAATTCTGTATTCGTATGTTTGAAGTTTCATCAAGCTGTATTACTTGGCAGTGACACATCATGTGAAAGTATCTTTTGTCCTTAAGTTTTGCACAGCACTGAATATGGAGTCAGAAAATTTCATATGTACTCCTGCGGAATGAAGCTATATTTAATTACAGATCACAGGCCACTGATGATAACTGGTCAGTCCCCAGTCCATTCTTCCAGAAGATACAGTACAATGCTGGACCCAGTTCTTGAGTAATAACCAGTATGACCTCAATTATAGCCCCATCTTCCATGTCAAGGCTCTAATGAGTTCTCTATGTATTCAGCAGTGGTGGCCAAAGCACTATAAAAATTAATGTCCAGACACAAGAAGTGAAACTAAATGCAGAAAAGCAAAAACAGAAAAGAAAAACAGAAAGTTTCCATTACAAAGTAAAAACCAGGAATAGTGCACTGGTTTAATTTTCACATCACTGCACAAATAACTGACATACATATTAGTGTCAAGAAACAGTTGAAATTGCTAAAACTGAACATCGATCAAGGCCTAATGGAATTACTGTCAGATTTGTGGATGAGGTAACCCTTCTATTAAGCATTATAGATCTCCTGAACAAAAAACTGTGCCCAGTAGTAGTAGCTGGAAGAAAACCCAAGTTTGTCTATAAGAAGGATAGCAAAAGTAATCCCCAAAACTGCAATTCAACATCATTCACATCCATCTGTTGTAGGATCTTAGAACATATTCTGATCTCAAACATAATGAAGTATCTCAAACAGATTGACCTCTTCCACGCCAACCAGTATGGATTCCGAAAACATCCACCATATGAAACCCAACTCACAGTTTTCTCATGTGGCATTATGAAGACATCGATCAAAAAGACAAAAAATGTCTTTGCTTCCAAAAAGTAATTAAACTGGTATCACACTAATACCTATTAACAAAAGTACAATCATATCAGTATCAAACCAAATTTGTCACTATCAGTTAATAAAACAATCAAGATCGCAATAATCATTTATTTAAAAATGATGACTGGTTTGGCCTTTATGCTTTCCATCTTCAGATCTAATGCACTGAAAGATATAAAGTGTGCCAAAATAAATAGGGAAGTCAGAAAATAACACAGTATGTGACAAAAGAAAAGAAAGACCAACAAGCGTTAAACTAGTATAGCACTTACACCTATGGCTGCAACCTGCAGTGCATGGAACAGTTGTGTGAAATCACAGTCTTTTACTGCTGCTGATGGCTAATCTGCCACACATTAAACAGAGGGAAAACGCAGACTTATGCCACATGATGTCAGCCTCTGGCAACAGTTAATGACTTAAGTAAGATGTGTTCAAATGAACAAATAAAATATGAAAGAAAATATAAAAGTATTTGTATAACATTGTGTGAAAAGTGGCTTACAAATAACTGTATCAGTTCGTTGATAATAATTGTATAAGCTAAAAACATCTCATCTGTTACTGTAGGTTATCCACCTTGAGATGAACTGCAGTCTAATTACAAAGAAGACTGCAGTCACCTCAAGGCGGATAACCTGTAATAACAGATGTTAATAGCTGCTGCGGAAGATGACCAAACAAACAAACGTATTAAAAACATTTCAAGTTAAAAGAGCCAGTGTGATAGGGTACATGGTAACTGATCGCCACCTTGTGACATTGGTTGGTACTTTCAGAAATGCTGTTTACCAACAAGAGTTAAAATAGCACAGCATTTACCCATACGGTTGTAGCTGACAGTGCGTGGAACAATTGTGTGAAATCACAGTTGTGTACTGCTGCTGATGGCTAATCTGCCACAGGTTAAATGGAGTGAAAAACACACACGTAGGCTGCATGATGACAGTCTGAGCCAATAGGTATTGACTTAAGTAAGATTTAACTGCCAAAGATTAGCCATCAGCAACAGTAAATGACTGTGATTTCACACAACTCATCCATGCGATGCTAGCTGCAGCCATAGGGATGAATGCTATGTTATTCTAACTTTTGTTGCTCTTTCTTTTCTTTTGTCACACACTACTTTATTTTCTGACTTCCCAATATAATTTGACACTCTTTATATACAGGGTGCACATAAAGCCCAGGAACACTTTCAATTATTTATTGCACAAGAACTAAACATTGTACAGATGTCATACATATTGCATTTTAAAGAGAAACTCTGAAAGTTTTTTTTACAAACATTCTATATAGGAACCATGAATGACCCAGCAGACGTCAATATGGTAATCGAATTCTTGCCATACCCATCCCAGCTTGGCATTGTCGACTGTGGCAGTTGCTTCCCGTATTCTATACTGAACCCCACTACATCAAGTGGTGGAGGCAGTACGTGCACCTTATCTTTAATGTGTCCCCACAGAAAAAAGTCACATGGAGTGAGATCTGATTATCGGGGAGGCCATTCCAGGAAACAGCTGTCCCCTTCTGTAGCACGGCCAATCCATTGATGTGACACCTCTATGTTCAGGTACCCATGAACTTCACGATGAAAATGGGGTGGTGCCACATCCTGCTGAAACATGAACAGAGAGTCTGATTGCATTTGAGGCATCAGCCATTGCTGAGACATGTCCAAGTAGAAATATCCTGTGACAATGCTCTTGGTGAAGAAGAGTGGCCCATATAGTTTTCGATATGACAAGGCACAAAAAACATTTACCTATGGGCAATCACGCTCAAATTCAGTGCATTCATGTGGATGCTTTGTACCTGAGATTCGACAATTATGCCTGTTCACTTTCCCGTTTGTGTGAAAAGTGGCTTTGTTGCTAAAAATTAAGCGATCAATAGTGCCATCCCCATCCTCATTCAATTCTTGGAACTGCGGAGAAAACTCAAAATGCTTGTCTTTGTTGTTGTGCTTCTGCACTAGCTCCAATTGGAATGGTTTTATAGACAGCTTCTGTTTGCAGCACTTTCCACACTGTCATTGGAGCCATTTTGAGTTCACGGGATGCACGACGCTCCAATTTCTTTGGACTCCTTATGAAAGTCTCTCATATGCGTTCCACATTCACTTCACTCACACTGGAATGCCCGCTTCTCTTTGCAGGGCACAAGCAACCCGTCATAACAAATTTGTTACGCCAGTGGTAAATGGCCTTCCTTGTTGGTGGCTTCTTACCGTACTTGGTTCCGTTGAACTGCTATAGCACACTTGTTTCTGTTGACCTCCAACACACAGAAAGCTCGCTCTGCACCTGAACTCGTCATGTTTGCGACTAGAGCTGACTATTGGCAAATTACCAAATTATGCTGTGGCAGTATACGTGAAAAACAAACTTTCAGGGTTTCTCTTCAAAATCACATACATATGGTATCTGTACAATGTTTGGTTCTTGTGCAATAAATAATTGAAAGTGTTCCCAGACTTTATGTACACCCTGTATTTACACTGCATTAGGTTTGATGATAAAGGTCAAAACCATAAAGGTCAAAACCGGTCATCATTTTTAAATAAATGATTATAGTGATCTCGACTGTTTTATTAATTGATAATTTGTAGTAGATCACTGTCAGATCTCCAAGTCATGTTATCTAAAAAAAAAAAATTTAAATTGTGACTGGTCTGAGGATTGTTTGGTAGAGGGGATGCAGGAGTCATTGCCAAAAGTAGAAGTAAGTCCTCATGAGTGCAAGGGAAGCGTGTTATGACACAATTTGTGTTGTGTATTAATGAATTGTTGGAAAATATGAATGCCGACTCTTACAGATGATGCCGGTATCTATATTGAGAAGTCCTGTCTGAAAGAGGTGTGCAAATATTTAGAGAGAACTTGGTAAGATTTCAAACAGTGCAAAGATTGGCAGGTTGCTATAAATGTTCAGAAATGTAAAGCTGGGCCCTTTACAAAACACAAAAATGTAGTATCCTATGACTACAGTATTACTGAGTCACAACTGGAATCACAATTACCTGGGTGTAAAAATTTGTAGGGATGTGAAATAGAATGATCACAAAGGCTCAGTCATAGGAAAAACAGATGCCAGACTTCAGGTCTTTGGTAGGGTAGTAGGAAAATCAGCCAGTCTACAAAGGAAATTGCATACAAAGCACTAGTGCAACAACCTGGAATACTGCTCAAATGTGTTGGACCCATACCAAATAGGACTAGTAAGGGGTGCTAAGTGTATGCAAAGAAGGGTACCACAAATGGTCACAGGTTTGTTTGACCCATGGAAAAATGTCATGGAGATGGTGAAAAACCTGAACTACCAGACGCTTAAAGGTAGATATCCAAATTGCATCAAATTCTATTCATATGCCGGCCAGAGTGGCCGTGCGGTTCTAGGCGCTACAGTCTGGAGCCGAACGACCGCTACGGTCGCAGGTTCGAATCCTGCCACGGGCATGAATGTGTGCGATGTCATTAGGTTAGTTAGGTTTAATTAGTTCTAAGTTCTAGGCGACTGATGACCTCAGAAGTTAAGTCGTATAGTGCTCAGAGCCATTTGAACCATTTTCTATTCATAAACTTTCAAGAACCATTATTAAGTCAATAATCTAGAGCTATATTACAGCTTGCTGTGCATAACTCCCATAGGGACTACATATACAAGATTAGACTGTTTACAGAGTACATAGAGGTATTCAAGCTATCATTCTTCCTATGCTCCATATTAAAATGAAACTAGTATGTTATACAACTCTGGTGTGTGATAATCTGTTACAGATGTTTTATTTTGTTTGTTCCTCTTATATTGATAAACAGTGTTATACTTTCACTTTTATGTCTGGTGCACTTAAGTTGGTTATACTGTGTGCTGTCTGAGACTTAAGCAGTGAGCTCTGTGGTACAGTGATCGCCTTTTTCTTGTTATGTTTGTGTGCATTATGTGTGACATTTTTGTACCCTGTTAGTGAATAAAAGATTGTCAGTATCCTACAGTGAGAATCAGTGCTGTTCTACTATATTTTTTTTATCAAATAGGAAGTAGCATCTGCCATGCACATCAGAGAGCTTTGTAGAATGTAGATGTAGAAAATGTGTGGAGCCAATATTTAGCACACTTTTGTCGATTCACCACAGATTCAATGTGTGTGAAGGCATCCTGTTATTGATGATGGAAGAATGGTAATATAGAGTTTTCATTCTTTTCTTGTTCTGGTCAGGTATCCTCCAGTTGCTTCACTGATATTGCTGGGGAAAGACATGTACATGGTCTTTAGCACAGTGTTGTACTTCCTGGATAGGAGTTAATACCAATATTGAAAACATTGAATAGTCTGAACCTTTAATCCAGTCAATAAAACGGTGCTGAAGCAATGATTTTTTGCCCTGGCCCAAGCCCAAGCACCCATAGAAATGATGTATATGAACTTTGCAAGCCCATTGAAGTGAGAAAATAGCTCTTAACGGTGAACTCTATCTCAGATTTCTGGTATGTGGCTCAGATATCAACAAAAACCTGCATACTGCAATACAGGCTCTGTCTAGCAATCTGACGATGCTGGATGTTCCCACGCTATAGATCTGACACTAGCTCTAATGTCCTCCTGTAGATGCAATGTCAATGGCATACACAACCTGACAAATACTCAGTTCCACTCAGTGTCCCATTCAAGAGTGGAGGGGTGGATCAGGATATGTAAAGCCCAGGTGAGTGAAATTATGATAACAACAGCATCAGAGGAAGTACTTGCCAGCTTGCCCACCATTCACTGATTTTGGCCACACTCTGGAGTGACCATAGCACGTTGTCACTGGACATAGGAGGCATCAGATGTTACAAGTTGCAGCCAGCCAGAATCAGTTGATCTACCATCAAATTCAGCTGTGGCTGCAACAACCGCATGTACACACACACACACACACACACACACACACACACACACACACACACACATGCATTCTCTCTCTCTGCAACGCTGACTAAAAACACAAATATCTACAATTGGAGACTATTGGCCCGCCAGCTAGAACAGGCCTCAGCCACCCGAAATTGACTATTTTTGTATTTGAGTGTTTGTTAGCAGGTACGATGAAACTGGTAATTTTTGCTTATTTATTTATTTAGTCCTTCAAATCCTATATGTATAGAATATATAGAAGGATATTGGACATGGTTAGATCTTTACAAGATAAAATACAGTTTGTATTACATTCCTAAGGATTAGATATTGAAGTAATTTAGCAAAGAATCATATATACAACAAACATTAGAGGCAACATACAAAGTAGAATATTCATAATGCATCTTTATTTTTGTCGTTTGGTTTTTAGGTACTCGGTCAGACTGTAGAAGCGATGATCAATTAAATATGCTTTATTCTTGAAGCATTTTATTTTTGGTTATAGTATATGTGTTTTGCTTTGTTGATAACCAACTGGAGTATTTTACAGTATTGGTGATAATTGAGTTTTGACTATTGACACTATTGCGTCCTTTCAACTAGGTATGTCTCTCTCTTTTTACCAGTAAATTCTTTAATCTCATCTCCTATTTAACTGTACCGTCATTTTCAATGGACAAAGAGGCAAAGAGAAACAAGAACAGCTTTAAGAAAGAGTTTAAATATTTTATTTACCAGCATTGGCTCTAAAAAATATTTCAGCTTTCTTCCTTCAAGTTCCCTCTGAACACCTCAAATGAGTTTCAAAGAAATTTTCTTCTTGGTCAGAAACCCATTCATTAATCTGTTTCATTGTCAAATGAAACATGTACTATCATGGATACATCTTTTGCTTATCTGTTCATCAGATAACAACAAGAATAGAGAAGTTAACTATAAATGATTATATACTAGAATATAAAAAGGAGGGTGTTGCCAGGTGTATAATGTCAGATGAGTTTAGTAAAAGTAAAACAAGTAAAATTTGTTGATGAGCACACAGAAACATGTGCTTGTAAGCAGACACTACTAGGTATATCATTTCAAAATCATAGCTGTACACAATTCTCCAGTGAAAAAAAAAATCATTGTGATTCTCGACTAAGCTATCTGACATACAAATAGAAGCTGCTATTGGTCTATGATAATTTCAGTGTGGATTTTCTAAATGATTTTGAGAAGAGAAATTTGATTTCAGTAACTGATAAGAATGAAAAAGAGAAGATTCCCATACATGATAGTTTCTTTCTAGAGAAGTTTAAGGTAAACAATTTAATGTTTCCTCACAGGTAAATGGATTTTTGGCTAACAGTGCACAGCTCATTATGATAAACAAGCCACTGCCATGACTATGGCAATGATCCCATGTCAAGATGTGCTTTCGTAATTTCACCTACCTCTGATAGAGCGGGACATTCCTGTGACAAGTCTGGAGTTGAATGTGCTAGGTGGGTGCATAAGATAAGCTTTGTACTTGGACTTTCCACAGGTGTATGACTCATGTGAATAAGGGTAGGGATTAGGTGTGGCATAAGAATGAACCAGAACATTTTGTATATTGGGTATGCAGTGAAATACCTTTTTTGAAAGGGGGGGGGGGGATTTAGGCGATGTTTCTTATGTCCAGGCAGGATGTTAATAGTTGAAGCCCAGGTGGAGGATATGGTTTAAGTTGCTCCACTCCAGAGTGATACTGGGTAGTGAATTGGGCTTTCCTTTGCAGGTTATTCATGGGGATGGTGGAGAATTGAGAATATAGGTGGATATATGGTCCACATATATTTGACATACACATAGCAGATTTTTTTTTTTTTCAAGTGATGTGAATTGTATAATAAATCAGAACAAACATAAAGCCACAAAGTAAATCGTAAATTATGTGTGAGAAACTTGTTGACTGGTTTTATGGAAGTGGTGTCCCGTTCAATATTTCTGTTTTATTTTTAAGAGAGAGTGAATAAAAAAGAGAGAATCTTAAGAGTTATTTGATATACACATTCATGAAGACTTTAACTGGAATAAACCTATTTCGTAGCTTTTAAGCAATTCAGTTCAGCCACTTCTGTTACTACAATATTGGAGAGAAATGAATAATTAATTAAGACACTGCACTTATTTTCATTTGAGAATGTCCTATAGAATAATATTATTTTGTATATCATCATTCAAAAACAAAGTTTCCATTTCACAGAAATATGCAGTTAGACTAACATGTAGTGGTTTCCATAAAGTTCTTGTAGTCAGTTACTTAAAAAGTTTGGTATTTTAACACCAACCACACACAACATGTATTATATTGTGAAATTGGTTGTAAATAGCCCATCAGATTTCTTAATTACCATATTAGACAAAAAATTTCCTTCATTAATCATCAATAAAACTCATTATTACTTAGAAAGGGAGAATAACATTACAAACAAAATATTTGACAATTTACTTTATGATACAAAAGTCTCACAAAAAAGGAAAATTTGAAGGTAAGCTAAAAAGTCACTTCTAGACAAATCCTTCAATTCCTTTGAAGAATTTTTATATAGAAACTTGTAGCCCACTTAATGCAAATGATTATACAGTTATTTCTTTTATTAAATTACAAACTTTTCTCTATTATATTAACACATTTTAGTAGCCAGTATGTTTGCTGTATGACTTACGGTATAGCCTATTGTGCAAGTGCCTCATAGAACATGTAACTGATAAACTAAATAAATTACTGAAGATAGCAAAGGTTAGATACATGTAGTCAGTGATTCTTGCATTATGACCTGAATCCCTCATTGGGAGCATCAAAAACTCCCTGTGTCATTAATTAAACACAAACTATGAGTCTACAGTGAATTCTGCATAATCTTATTAATAAATTTCTGCAGATTAAGATATTTCTACATCCCAAATAATAGCTCTTTTTTTTCTCAGCTGAACCATCTACTGCTGGTGGCAACAGAAACACTCAGTCGGGTAAGTGACAATTAGGCACTTGTGAAATAAATGTCTTTAGAAACTTTTAACTAATTATACAATGGAAAATCCAGGATTGAATGTAACAATATTGTGAAAAGGACAGTTGCCACTCACCATATAGCGGAGATGCTGAGTCACTGATAACCACAATAAAAAGACTCGGAAAGTGAGCTTTCGGTCAACAAGGCCTTTGCCAAACACACACACACACACACACACACACACACACACACACACACACACACACACACACATATGCACACAAATACAACCCACACACACATGACAACAGTCTCAGGCAGCTGGGGTCAGACTGTGAGTAGCAGCACATGATGAGCGAGGCACTCAGATGGGGAACAGGGTATGGGTCGGAGACAGTAAAGTGCTGCTGTGGGAGTGTGCAGGGATGAGATGGAGAGTAGGGCAGCTAGGTGCAGTCGGGAAGTTAGACGGTGGGCGGGGCAGAGGGGGGGATGTTCCAGAAAAGCAAGGAAGTGAAAAGACTGGGTGTGCTGGTGGGACAGAGGGCTACGTAGTGCTGGAATGGGAACAGGGAAGGAGCTAGATGGGAAAGGACAATGATTAACGAAGGTTGAGGCCAGAAAGGTTACGGGAACGCAGAATATATTGCAGGGAGAGTTCCTACCTGCACATTGTAGAAAAGCTGGTGATGGTGGGGAGAATGGCGCAGGCTGTGAAGCAGCCATTTAAATGAATAACATGTTGTTGGTGGCATGCTCACAACAGAGTGGTCCAGTTGTCGATGGCCATACATGCGGACAGACAGCTTGTTAGTTGTCATGCTGGAAAGATAAGGATGGGAGATCTGTTTTTGTACAAGGTTGGGAGGTTAATGTCAGTCTGTGAAGGCCTCAGTCAGATCCTCAGTATATTTTGAGATGGGCCACTCACCACTACAGATGCAACAGCCATGGGTGGCTAGGCTGTATGGAAGGGATTTCTTAGTATGGAATGGGTGGCAGCTGTCGAAGTGGAAGTACTGCTGGTGGTTAGTATGTTTGATATGGACAGAAGTACTGATGTAGCCATCTTTGAGATGGAGGTCAACATCAAGGAAGGTGGCTCGTTGGGTTAAGTAGGACAAGATGAAGCAAATGGGGGTGGTGTTGAGGTTCTGGAGGAATGTGGATAGGGTGTCCTCACCTATGATCCAGATCATGAAGATGTCATCAATGAACCCAACAAGCCACCTTCCTCGATGTTGACCTCCACCTCAAATTCCCATAATCCTCCTGGCCTCAACCTCCATTAGTCATTCTCCTTATCCATCTAGCCCTCTCGGTGTTCCCCAGTCCAGCGCTACACAGATCTCTGTTCCACTAACACACCCAGTCTTTTCACTTCTTTCCTTTTCCACTCCCTCCCCCCCCCCCCCCCTCCACCGCCCCGGCCCCCCTCTATCCCCATTCTCTCCGTCTAACCTCTTGACTGCACCTAGCTGCCCTGTTCTCCATTTCATCCCTGCACACTCCCACAGCAGCACTTTACTGTCCCCCACCCTTACCCTGCTATCCTTCCTCCTCTCTGTCCCATCCTCCTCCTTATGCCCACCCAATTGCCTGTCCCATTATGCACTGCTATTCACAGTCTGGCTCGAGCTGCCAGAGATTGTGGTCATGTAAGTGAGAGTTGTTTGTGTGTGTGTGTGTGTGTGTGTGTGTGTGTGTGTGTGTGTGTGTATATTTTCGACAAAGGTCTCCTTAGCTGAAAGCTCACTTTCAGACAGTCTTTTTGTTGTGCATATCTGCGACTCAGCATCTCCGCTATATGGTGAGTAGCAACAATTATTTTCACAATATTTTTACTAATTATAGTCTTGTGTAGAATTATAGTATGGAAAATAATTTTCCCTGGAGTAATAAAGACCTGCTCATATAGCTTAAGGCACAATACAGTAGCCCGTGAGATAAGGAAATGAGCCAGAAATGGATTAAATCTGTGTGGCAAAGTAACCACTATTGGTTTGGAACATTGGCCAACCAGAATTTGCTTTTAATGTAGTTTTCCACTCTTGTTCAGGAAAATGTTGAGCTGGTCCCCAGTCTCTTCCTCAAAAACACAAATACACAAATATTTAAAACTCAGAACTAAGTTTACGTGGTTCACAGACTGGCAGTGCACACTACTTCCCTCCCTTAGGTTAACTGATGATTGAAGCAAAGGAAGGGCAACCTGTCCACAAATTTAAATAAAAGAGTTTTGGCAAATCATGATAACAGTGGCACATGTATCACAAGATACATGCTAGGAAAGAAAAGAAAGGAAGATCAGTATTTAACATGAAGAAAACTGTCAGTTTCATTTCAAGGGTGCCATCCAAACATTTACTTAAGCAGTTTAGAGGAATCATAGAAAAACCTAAAGCTAGATGGTGGATAGGGAATTGAACTGACACTTAGAATGTGAGTCCATTGTGCTAACCACTATGCCACCTTGCTCAGTTACATGCTAGGGAAGAGCTTCCTAGACTGTGAAACATTTTTAAAAAATAATAGTAATAATAAAGAAAGAAAGGAAGAAAAAATTAGGATTTAATTGATTCATTGAAGGCCAGAAATCTTGTATTGTGTTTCCACAAAGATATTGGGCTGATGACACAAAATGACTAATATACACTGATCAGTCAGAACATTATGACCACCTACCTAATAGCCAGTATGTCCGCCTTTGGCTCAGATAACAGTGGTGACACATTGTGGCATGGAAGGAGTGAGGCTTGGTGTGGGTCACTGGAGGCAATTGGCACCACATCTGCACACATGTCACTAAATTCTTGTAAATTCGGGGGGGGGGGGGGAGGCGGGGGGGGGGGGAGGGGGAGGGGGGCGGTGATGAGCTCTAGTGCCAGGTTCAACCACACCACAGATGTGTTCAACCGGGTGCAGATTTGGCAAGTTGGGGGCCCAGCACGTCAACTGGAACTCGCCACTGTGTTCCTCGAACCACTCCATCACTCTCCTGGCCTTGTGATATGGTGCATTACCTTGTTGAAAAATGCCACTGCCATTGGGAAACAGTGATCATTATGAAGGGGTGTACTTGGTCTGCAACCTGTGTACGATACTCTTTCGCCATCATGGGCCTTGCATGAGCTTCACTGCACCCATGGAAGTCCACGTGAATGTTCCCCAGAGCGTAATGGGGCTGCCGCCAGCTTGTCTCCGTCCCACAGTACAGGTGTCAAGGAGTTGTTTTCCCCTGGAAGATGACGAATTCATGCAATCCCATTGGCATGATGAAGAAGGTATCAGAATTCATCAGACCATGCAATGCACTGCCACTGTGCCAATGTCCAGTGCCAATGGTCATGTGCCCATTTCAGTTGTAGCTGCCGAAGTTAAGGTTTTAACATTGGAATACACATAGGTCATCGGCTGTAGAGGCCCATCAGTAGGAGTGTTCAGTGCACTGTGTTCAGACACACTTGCACTCTGCCCAACATGTTAGTGCCATCACAGTTCACCACCTGTCCTGTTTTACCAGTCTGCCCAGCCTACGTCATGTAACATGTGTAATGATGGGTGGCCGCCCAAACACATGATATCTGGATGTAGCTTCACCTTGAATTTGCCCCATATTGAAGACACTTACCACATCACTCCTTGAACACCCAGCAAGCTGTACAGTTTTCAATGTCCCCATGCTGAGCCTCTGCACCATCACAATCTACCTTTGGTCAGATTCGCATAGATCATGCACTTTCCCTATTCTACACAAGGACAGCAAGCTCACTGATACTACATGTGTCTGACTGGGAGTCATTCCTTGCCAAGTGACAGTGCTGTCACTTGGATGTGTTTCTATCCATGGTAGGTCAGTGGTCATAATGCTCTGGCTGATAAGTGTATATGGGCTTTCTCTCCATGAAAATAGAGCAGCTGCGACAACAGAAAAGTTTGGTATTTGCAACACACAGGACCGTATACCTTAAAAAGCTAATAAACAAAGATTAGTCCCTAAATTGACGGTGATCCTGAAAGTATCCAAAATAAGCTAGCACCCTTGTCTTCAATTAACATAAGGTGAGGCACTTAATGAAAATCATATGAAGGTAAGTTTCTTCTTTGGTTTATAACCTGCCACACATTTCTTCATTATTTGATTTATCTGTTGATTCCATTTTAAGATATTGTCAGGCTTCATTTGAAGGCTGTTTGTATTTATGTGGTGCAGTATGAAAAAGTGACATGCTTTCCAGCTGTGCACATCATTATAACTACTGGTACCTTTTCCTGTATTTCAAATACATCCCTCCCATGCCAAGAGTGTCCCTATAGCAGCACATTGTAAAGCATATAAGACTGAAAGAAAATGAAGTAAGACAGTCACAGACATTGATTTGTGACTAAATCTCACAGTTTCCTCATGAAACATGACACTTATGCCATTTCTCTGCAGTCACGGTAAATATGTTTATTTAGTTTAGTTTTGGATTAATATGAATTCTCAAAAATTTTACTGATTTCTCTTCTGCGTCTGTGTTTAATCTGAACAGAGCGTTTTTTCTGGCCTGTAGAGCATTTATTGTGCAAACAAATTCAGTGTTGCTTCCAGGATGTTCAGCATGGCAAGCTGGAACTCTATGGGTCATGACATGCCTTAATTAGTTTGGACGCATCTGCCTAGTAGATAAGTGACAATTGTCCTACATAAGTACATGAATCATTTACTGTGCTGTTGGAGTAGAAACATCCAAGCACTGAGCTCTGTGACTCACCTGTCTTTGTTGCCTACACAGGAACACGTCTACTATTAACCAAAAATAAGCTGCCTGCTGCTATTAAAATAAGACACAATTACAGCTAAATAGGAGTTACTTATTTCATAAATCCAAGTTTTTCAAGAAGTATGTCCTGGGAATGTATTCAAAAAGTTTACTAAGATCACATAACATGAAAGAAACTGTATTCTTATTTCCAGATGCAACTAGCATTTGATAATCAATTTCAAGGACAATGGTAGGGGTATCATTATTTTCTTGTCACAATTCAGATTGACTACTGGAGAGAAGATCATGGTTTTTAGGACAGTTTCATAGTTGGCTGTATTTCATGTATTCAAATATCTTTTGTGGAAATTGGGACAATGAAATTGGTTAACAGATCTGTGAAACTTAACTATGCACTTAATAAACGTCTGGTATTATCTCAGAAATTTTCAGTGTCTCTGAGAAAACTAAATTCTTAATACTTATATAGTAGAGAGTGGTTTACAGATAAGAAGTATTGCTTTTTTAATTATAGTTTTGGATGGCCAATAATAATACATGTGCTTATGGTGTCACAACTTAAGAGCATAATGAACCTTTCATTCAGCAGTGAAGTTTGCACTGTTTTGAAAATTCTTAGCAGATTAAAACTATATGCTGGACTGGGATTCAAAACATCCAGCCTTTCATGATAAACACACTTATTGAAGCTGATTGGCTACACAATTTTAAGTTACTGGGTGGATTCAAACCTTACAAACATCTTTTACAATACCTGTAGGTATTAAACTAAAACCATTCTAATTTTTCTTGTTATTACAATACTAATAATTTTAACATGTTCAAAAATAAAAAGAAATGATGCTTCGTGATGCCTTCTTTGTAGACATCAGTTTACATAGTATATTGTATGCCTTCTTTTGTGTTATGCAACATGGATAATTAATATTATTTTGTTTCAGCTAAACCATTAATTGTAGGCGGCAGTAGAGCTCAAATAGGTAAGTGATGCTAAAATTTTAATGAAATAAATATTTTTACAATATTGTAAGAAATGAAACAGATGCAGAAATATTTTAATTACATTGAGGTTTGTAATATAGAAGGAAAGTTCTGGTAGAATGTAAATAGTTTAGAAGTAAGGGAGACCACTCACTGAAAAGTGGAAGTATTGAATCATCAACAGGCACATGCAAAAAGACAAGAAACTTGCTAGCTTTCGGAGTATGTTCTCATACTCAAAACACACACAGACACACACCACATGCCCCTACATAGTACCCGCTGGACACACAGTGCCAGAATACCAGGAATGCAGTTTGACAGGTGGACTAGGATGGGGTGGGAGTTGTGTCAGGTGAGGTGGGTAGAAAGAGAGACAGGCAGGAGGCAGCAAGAGGGATTGGAGGTGGGTAGATCACAGCTTGGAGGGAGTCAGCTGGTTTGCTGGCTATGGATGTGGAAGGGAAGGGACGCTAGTGCCAGATGGCACTCAACCTTGCGAAGGGCAGTGGTCATAATGTTTTGGCTAATCAGTTTAATATTCGACAATTATGTTATACACAGCTTATGTACTCTTAAAATAAAATCAGGTAACTGTTAGTTACAAGAAAAGCAGTGGCTCATCAGTGTAATATTCAACAATTATGTTATACAGGGCTTATCTACTATTAAAATAAAATCAGGTAAATGTTAGTTGCAAGAAAAGAATTGCTTATTATCTTCTGTCCCACAGTGATGTGTGCATTAAATCCTTCCCACAGTTTCTGCACGTCACCCGTACATGGCAAAGTACTGTTTGCTGACCTGTAGAATAGTTTTCTACGCAGTGCTATGTCAACTCATGAATTTTCTGTAGTACAGAGATGAACCATGGAGCTACTTGGTTGTAAATTTTTGCAGAATTAATCTGACCACAGCCATAGATATGAAATATGGAAACATTAAAAAATTCAGAAGAACCTTAGTAGCTGGTAGAAACAAATCAGTAAATAAATAAATGTATATGACTAATAAACTAATAAAGTACATAAACTGGAATGTTTATAAGATAGAAAAGCTTCATTTTATTCACACTTGATACACAGTAACCTAAGCAAGAGACAAACAAACAAATACTGTCTGAACAGGCTGCGAAGGTCCAACATATGACCAGCCACCATGTCATTTTCATCCATTAGGCATCTCTGGGTGCAGCAGATGTGTGTGTGTGTGGGGTGGGGGAGGGGGCAGTGGGGGGGGGGGGGGGGCGCATGACTTTTATAGCTCAGTCATGATAAACAACTTCACTCCATCAGCTCTGTGTGTGGGGACATCAGATATGAAGTTCCATGAAGCATGGTGTTGAGCCTGTTGTGAATCTGAATAAGTGACCGTCCAATGACTTACATGACTGGTCTAAATCTAGGCTACAATGTTTATTGGTCACACAAGTAAATTATTCTAAGTAAGGGCTCAAACTCAGTTATACCAGACAGAGTGAAAATGGTAGATGGATGCATCTACAACTAGTTCACAACAGTCATTTTAAGTCTTAATCTCACTAAAGTTCTTCCAGTAGTACCAGATAAAGACATATAATGGTCATACCCTGAATTAAATATGTAACTGAAATTCTGTGGTGTCCAACTGAATGGCATGCTAAACTGAAATCAACACATAGATAAACTACTCAAAAAAATTATTTTGGTATGGTATGTTTTGCACTTTTAAGTACTTGAGATTTTGTTTGCTTGGAAATGAGACTTAATTTATTTGTATCCTCTCACTCCCTGCTATCTTATGGAATTATCTTCTGCGTCTCTGCAGCTGAAGTAATTAAAGTATTTATTCAACAGAAGTGAGCAGTAAGAACATTGTATAAAGTCAAAACTACACATGTTACAAAGGTTTCTCTGTACGTTTCAAAATTCTTACATTCATTTTCCACTCTATTTACTTTTAATTATAGGTTTTGCTAATAATAAAAATAAGCTTGAGCTGAGCAAAGATTCATACACCACCAATATGAGATTCAAAATAATTTTAATTTATACTTTGCCTCCTTTCCTACATATGAGGGAGATGCACTGTACTTTTTGGAAAAGACTTCAACAAACCATCATCAGTTGTAAATCCCTAGAAATTCATATTATGAAAAATACTGTATTAGCATCTTTCTGCAAATTATCTTATTATCCAGTTTAAAGTAAGGTATTCAAGATATCTGCCAGCAGCAGGACATGTAAAAGTGTTCATAGTGAATGGTTTTGTACTGCTCTTGCATGATACTCACTTATTGTTTGATTAATATTAGTACAGTCACACAGTAAAAGGTACAAAGCAGGTGATTAATATAATTGAGGAAACAGCAGTAGTGGTGTTTCTACTGATTTTATTGCATTAAATGCAGCATTTATAAGCATCAGTAGGATAGCACAGGAATAAAATATACAGCTTTTGAGAACAAAACATAAAAACTTGGCTATACAATTTAGACATTGTTGCTACCTTTTATAATTTTGTGTGTGTGAAATCAGAATGTTTTTGTTTCAGTGCTCTAGAGAAGCAGTAAGTGAGTGATGAGGTTAGGCAGATTCTAGGGAATGGTACACACAAGATATAGAATATCATGAGAGTTGAACTTCTCATATCCATCAAATTTCTTATTTAATAACTTTAATGCATCTGCTGGAGATCTTAGGTTTATCTATAAATTAGTCATTAAATCTGGAGTAATATATTATGACATTTAAATTTTACTTCCAGGAGAGATTCCGTGGCAAGTGTCAATACACGAAAACAATAGACATCTATGTGGTGGCTCTATTTTGGACTCTGAGTGGGTGCTGACAGCGGCACATTGCTTTCTGGATAACAACCCTAGTCCATACCTCGTAAGTAACATTTGTGCGAAAAACCAACATTTCAACAATGAAAAATCCATTATGGAATGTAACAATACGAGAGAAGGAAAGTTGCTACTCACCATATAGCAGAGATGCTGAGCTGCGATAGGCACAATAAAAAGATTCACACAATCATAGCTTTCAGCCATTAAGGCCTTTGTCAGCAGTAGACACACATACACACACACACACACACACACACACACACACACACACACACACACACACACACACACGCACACACACGCAAGTACAACCTGCACACACATCTGCAGTCTCAGAGAGCTGAAACTACACTGCGAGCAGCAGCACCAGTGCATGATGGGAGTGGTGATGGGGTGGGGGGTAAGGAGTTGGCTGGGTCAGGGAGGGGGAGCGATAGTATGGTGGGAGTGGCAGACAGTGAAGTGTTGCAGTTTAGACGGAGGGTTGGAGAGAAGGTGTGGAGGGCATAAGTAGCGGAAAGGAGAGAAATAAAAATAAAAATAAAAGAAATTAAAAGACTGGGCGTGGTGGTGAAATGATGGCTGTGTAGTGCTGGAATGGGAACAGGGAGGGGGCTGGATGGGTGAGGACAGTGACTAACAAAGGTTGAGGCCAGGAGGGTTACGGGAACATAGGATGTATTGCATGGAAAGTTCCCACCTGTGCAATTCAGAAAAGCTGGTGTTGGTGGGAAGAATTCATATGGCACAGGCTGTGAAGCAGTCACTGAGATGAGGGGTATCATGTTTGGCAGCGTGTTCAGCTATAGGGTGGTCCACTTGTTTTTTGGCCACAGTTTGTCAGTGGCCGTTCATGCGGACAGACAGCTTGTTGGTTGTCATGCCTACATAGAATGCAGCACAATCGTTGCAGCTGAGCTTGTAGATCACATGACTGGTTTCACAGGTAGCCATGCCTTTGATGTGACAGGTAATGTTAGTGACTGGAGGTGGTGGTAGGAAGATGTATGGGACAGGTCTTTAATGTTAAGATATTAATGAAAAAGATTCAGATCCAGTCATTTAGTTGCCATTTCTCAGTGTATTACAGAGGTTGTGGAGTAAGTGCTGGAAATTCTTGAATTGTTATTATTGAGCTTTGTCATTTTCTCAGGATTAATATTTTTCATATGAGGACAGGAGAAGGTAGCATAACAATACACTCCTTAGTAAAGCTGCTTTAATAAATTCCACTTTAAAGTGATAATCAAATTGTAACAAAACATAGTTATAAGAAAAATGCTTTTCACAGAATCATAAATAAAGACGTAACAAATGGAGAGAAGTTACAGACAAATAGTGGCAAAAATTTTTGAAGCAGAAATTGTAGACAAAAAATTTAATCCCTTCTTACATATACCCATGTGGCACTTTAAGTCCCATTTCCTCCTCTGACAGGCCCAAGGGTTAAATTGTAAAAGAAAAAGTAGAAGACATATCTAAGTTCAATTTAAACAGATATCTAGGAGCAATTTATCAAGAGGAAATAACTCAGTAGAAATAAGGAGACTATACTTAATTGAGAACTAAGAACATGGACAGTGCTTTAAAATTCATGAGCATGTCACAAAATATTTAAAAATTATATTCATATTTATAAAAACTAAAAATAAAGCAAAAACTTCCGGTGCACAATTAAAAAGAAATTAAATAAATATAATAACAAAAATTATACTCACTAGATTCTTCCCAGTATTAGCATAAAGCATCAGAACTAAAATGTGATGTAAAAACCTCATGCCTTGTATATTGTGAGGAAAACACAGAAAATGATATTAACAAAACCAGCTGCAACATAACAAATTCTAAAAAGACAAAATCATTATATACAGTGTGTTTCACAAGATTTTGATGATTTCGAATTTGAATGGCACACAAACTAATCACAAAACAAAGTTGAGCATTTTACATAGTGTACAACATTTAATTATGAAATACTACATTGGACAGATGATTACCCATTGCAGCTACACAATACTCGAGATGTTTCATCCAGTTTTTGATCACGTCTTTCATAACATCTGGAAAAATTCTGGAAATTTCTCAATGAATCTGATCTTTAAATTTTGCAAGCTTCTCTGCCACTCAGAGTACACTCTCACCTTCAAATAACCCTGTAGCTAAAAGTCTGGCATGGTGAAATCAGGTGGGTGAGGCAGTCATTTGATTCATGTGCATTTGGACAGTTTTTTTAGGGCCAGTTGACTTTCAGTTTGCTTTTCTGGCAGTTGTACAGAATTTTTTCACCCAATTGAATATTACTTCACAAGCAGGATTTGGATGTTGCAGCTGAATCTTGAAATGGTTATGAAAGGCACGTTACATGTGCATGACATATTTGCTGTAGTGAAAATAGCAGTCCCCACCAATGCACAATGCTACTTCAACCAGTACAACATGATTACTGACTGCATATGGGATGAAACTTGACATTCAACAATACTAATAGATAGTGACACTGCCACTGTGGTTGAAAAGCTGTAGTAACAATAGGTAGCTTATGCTATTTGTTGAGGACACCAGGCACACTCTATATATCAATTGTCTTGAGATCCAAGTTATTGTCTTATATATTAAATAAGAAAAATTTTGCTTATTGTACATATACAGTACACCAGAAAGAGTATGTGAATAAATACATAGCTGATTTGCAAGTGTGCATGGTGGAAACTTCAATATACAGAAGCTGGTAGTCACAGTGGCTCTAACTCGATGACATTGAGTGAAACTGGACTTGGATGGCAGATATTGGTATGAAACTTTATACCACTTCAACTCTTTGTAAACTCTGTGTCAAAGTTAAGTAGCTGGTAATTGGTGGTCTACAAGTTGCTCAGCAACTCATGACCAGATGTTTTCAATGGTGAGAGATCTGGAGAATTTGATGAACAGGGCTAAAGTTGAATACCCTCTATACTGAGATCAGAACAGCACATACAGCATGTTGTCTTGTGTTAACTGTCGAAAGAGAACATGATGGAGACATTGAAGATAGGGCTCAGACATTGAGCTTAACAAATCAGACACATAATGGTTGCTGTTCAAATAACGAGCTCTATGAACCAGTTGTGATCATACTGTATACCCAAGAGCACTTCATAACATTACACAAGATGCTGGAACCATGTGACAATGACGGATTTAATCTAACAATTTTTATTTTCCTCAGAGCCTGCACATACAGATACATCCACTGTAATTCACTACACAGAACTGGCACGTATCTGAAAATATGATGTGGCACCACCCCTGTATTCAGCATTGTCAGTCATCAGATGTACCAATGTCAGTTCACTTCTCACTGCTGCTAAGTCAAGGAAAGCAACAAAAATTGTTGCTATGCAGACAGTCAATGTTGCTCCAGGTGCTTTTTCCAACTGTGCATGACAATCGTTTGATTGTGATCAATGTGAGCAGCAGTACTGTCAGACAATAAACTGCAGCATCAATAGGCCACATTAGTCAAGACATTAGTCTAACATTATTCTCATGACTGCACTTTGTGCAGGTGGCAGCCAAAAATTGCACTTTTCTTTTTGTATACTAATGATGACCTCTAACAGTGGTGAAAAAATGTCAGTTGTTGGAGTCAGCAGCTTTTAGAAAGTGACAGCAACTTTAGTGTCAGATCTGAGAGTTGGCAAGACATAGACACAGAGGGAAATGAAAATATGCAGCAAAGCAACAAGTGCTACAACATGAAGTTATGCTTGTTAAGTTATGCTTGTTACGTCAGCTTACCATTACTTTTTGTTTACTAGTAGGAGTGTTATAAATGCGCCACTAGTACAGAATGGTGTGATCAGTTACTTTGTCTTATGCAGGTGGCTCTGTGTAAAACAAAAACAACTGCTGACCAAATGAACTTATTTGTTTATGACTATGTAGCTTCTCACCTAAATTCAGCAGAAGTTATAGGGTTTTTAACTGGCAAGATATAAAACTGCATCCCAGCATTTGCGTGGAGTGATTTAGGCAAATCACAGAAAATGGGATGTGGATCTGAACCGTCAGCCTTCCGAATGTGAGTGCAGTGTGCTAACAATAGTGTCATTTTGCTTGGTTTCAAAGTACAGTTGATTATGGAACATCTGAGGTATATGTTCAGCTTTGTATGCCACCAAGTGGCATTACATTTGATAAATCTCTCTTGCTCTAAAAATAATATATTGGATGGAGAAAGTTTGTTCCTTCAAAGAAATACTAGATTTGGCATAATTTTTATTTATTTATTTATTTTTATTCTTTGTTCTGTAAAACTGTTCTAGTTATATGCAGGACTTAACTGTTTATACTGGAAAGGACACAATCATTTTTAATTTTGATTCATAAATTAAAATCAACACAGGTAGGTCTTATCAGTGAGCAGGACACATGGTACGACAGCAGCAACCTGCAATAGGAGAAATTACCCTTTGAGGCATACGTACTTGCGTTCAAAATATCCACTTGGAGGATTACTGGTATCTGTTGCTAACAATAAAAGTCATTTTTAGTTGAACTATGATTCAAACAACCATGTTCCATCAATTCATGCATTCGTTCATTCATCCATTCATATATTATGTTCCGTAAATCCAGTCGTGGAGAAGAGCCTTCACGGACTTTGAATGAGTCAAGTCATACATTATCTGGCAAAAGCAATCTCTACTTACTAGTTCTATTAGGACTAGCAAAGGAAGAAGGAAGATTAGGGTTTAACTTAAGCCAACAGTGAGGTCATTAGGGACAGAAGCTCAAATTGTGGAAGGATAAGGAAGGTGAATGGCTCTGCCATTCCAAATGAACCGTCTTGGCATTCACCTGAAGCAATTTATAGAGATCATGGGAAACCTAAATCTGGATGGCTGGACAGGTACTTGAACAGTTGTCCATTAGAATACGAGTCCAGTGTCATACCACTCGTCACAAGACTCAGTTTATGACTAGTGCTAATCTACTGTTACCAATAATTGTGGGAATCATTTCTAGGTTACTTTGTATGTGCATGTTAGATGAAAAACAATTACTTTGAAACAAAGCCATTGTCCCTTCTTTTACCCAATACTTGAAGCAAAGTATTTATGTAACTTCATACAGGCTGCTATCAGGTGTCTCTATCCTGGAAAAGTAAATATCTGTTTGATGAAAACTTTATAGAGTTATACAAAATTTACTGAGTCTAAATAATTTGATAAACTGTGGGAGTGGCCGGCAACATATTCTTTTATTTTTGGTTTGACTATATGGGGATTTTAAATTTCTTGCCTGATATCCACTAGCAACCTGTTATGGCTTTTTGCATTGGAGTACAACACTTCATTCTGAACCCTAGAGGGAGTGTGAAGTTTAAATGAAAATTATGTTTTCTTCTAGTGTTGTGATAGTGAATAGCAGAGTTTATCCTAGATTCACTCGTTTTCAATGACAAATACTTTTCGAGAGTATATATATTGATGTATAAGTATAAAAATTTGTAGTCCCTGCAGCTATTTGGTTATCAACTTTACACAATAGTCGTATTGAGTGATTCTGTAGAATAAACAATCTTTTTTGTTATAATTCTGTAGTAATATCTGAATACACATCGTGGCACTAGGCTGCTGGCACGCTACACTTAAAATATTCCACCAGTGGCATGTACACAGGTCGGCTGCCAGAGACCGCCTTCAGTGGTCTGCTAATTTTGCAGCCCAATTATCCTGAAACCTATGGCACACCCAATTCCAGTGGCTTTGTGTGGTCAGGTGAAATCATAACTGAACAGGCTGGTGTCATTGGGGGTCATATGGCCAATTACATTGAGTGATTAGTCCACACCCCTTGCAACTGGGGGAAAAAAAAAATCTGGTCAGCTTCGCCTCTGTGGTGACTTTTAAATGGGGTTAATGCTGAATCTATCATTGACACTCACCCTTTGCCTTGTCCCGGACGAGTTATTCACTAAATTTACCAGGGGGGGGAGGGGGGGGGCAGATTTTCTCCAAAATTGATTTACCTGAAGCCTGTTTACAGTTTCCATTTATGAGGATTCTAATTGGCTCCTAGTGATTAACAAGTCCTTCAGGTTGTACCAATATCAGTGCCTCCTGTTTGGCGCAGCTAGCATCCTGGCAATTTTTTAGCATTTTTTGGAACAATTGGAAACGTCCATTCAAGGTGCATCAACTGTCTCAATGACATCATCATGATGGTTGCATCCATCAAAGAGTATTTATGTAACTCATACACCTTGTTCACAGTCTTACATACTGCAGGGTTGAAATGAAACTTGGCCAAGTAACACTATTTTCAGCCATACATTGTGTATTTTGGTTTTCTCAGGGATGTGTTAAGCCTGTACATCATCATGTTGCTGCTGTCACAACTCTGCTTCACCCTACAAATGCCAAAGAACTCCAAGCATTTTTTAGGTAAATTTGCTTACTGTCACAAATTTTTCCTGGACGTGGCCACATTGGTTTGTTGCTGCTGTCACAACTCTGCTTCACCCTACAAATGCCAAAGAACTCCAAGCATTTTTTAGGTAAATTTGCTTACTGTTACCAATATTTCCTGGGCGTGGCCACATTGGTTGATCCCTTCCACAAGTTGCTCCATAAGAACATTCCTTTTCAGTGGATGCCAGCCTGCAAGCACACGTTCATGCTTTTGAAATCTGAATTACGTTCTACTGCTTGCTAGGCTACTTTTCCATCCTGGCCACAACCTGGTTTTGGCTACGGATGCCTCTCAGTGTGGACTTGGAGCCATTCTCGGACATCAGTGTGAGGATGTTTCCAAACATCTTACAGCTTAGGCATCAAAAAAATCAACACTGCTCAGCAGTGTTATTCCCAAATTGGAAAAGGAAGCACTTGGTAATGTCTGTGCCCTCAAAAAAGTTTCCTGTGTTCTTGCATGGGTCTAAATTCCACCTCGTTACTGACCACAAGCCCTTGTTTAATCGTTCTGCTTCATTGCCTGACAAAGCAGTACATAACCTACAGATTTGACCTTTTTTCTGTATTGCTACAACTATGAAATACATTTTCGACCTACTGCACAACTCACTAAAGCTAAATCATTGTGCCGGCTTCCGACGGGTTCGGATCCTGCTTTTGATCAGGAAGAACTCCTTTGTTTTCACTTAGATGTTGAGTCGCAATTTACAGTGAATGGGTTTCCTATTACAGCCTCCCAGATCTCATTTGCTGTTACTGCTGATACAGTTTTGCAACAAGTTGTTCACCTCAATCAGCATGGGTGGCCTGACAGGCTTCAGGGCAGAGCTCCTGATCCTTTGCATGACTATTTTGCCCTCTGTCACCACCTTTCAGTATTTGATGGTGTTATTCTCTTAGCTACAGATGGGTCATGATCATGGCCTAGCCATTCTGCAGTGGGATGTGTTCCAGCTCGTACGTCAGGAACACTGAGGGTTCTCATTTACCAAGTTATTGACCCATCAGCTTGTGTTTCACCACGGCATTGATGGTGACATTTTGTTGCTGCCTACTATTAGTGTGCTGCCTAATAGGTGGCACAGTGGGTGGTGCTCTCTCTGTGACCCACACTGCAGCATCCATGGAAATGTGTCCTGTTAATTTTGTGGGACCCGTCCTACATTCTTCCTGGTTGTCAATGCTTTGTCTAAATTTGCATATCTTATCCACTGTACTTCAATGTCAGCTGTGTCTGTGATTCAGACCCTCTCCAAATTTTTTTTCTATTGAAGGATTTCCTTCTATGCTTGTGGCAGATAATGGTCCACAGTTTGTGTCTCAGACCCTGCACGATTTCTGTGCGTTGTGACTGCTCCTCCTTTTCACTACCATTCTAATGGCAAGGCGGAATGTCTCATCTCCATGTTCAAGGTTCAAATGAAGAAGTATGTCACAGACTCCTCCTTGGACAATACCTTGACATGCTTCTTGAGTCCTTACAGGTTTACAGCAGTGGGGGATTGGAGACCAGCCAAGATGTTCCATGGTCATCAGCAAAGCGCCCCACTGTACCTGCTCATGCTGCTCGATGAACGCCCATCAGGGCCCTCATCGCAGGGTCCTGGCTCTGCCCTCTGGGCTCAGGGGCTCAGCCTCTCACTAACATAAATTGCCAACAGAGTATTTTTTCTTGTTTGATTCCAGCATAATTGTGTTCATTAGCTCATACAGCACTTTCTCTTCGCAGAAGCCAAACTGTGTTGTTAAAAGGTTATCTCAGAAATATGGTTCAATATTTAGTTGTGAAGCTACCTTTTCAAAAAAAGTTTAAGAGCATGGAAGGAGGGAGATGGGTCTAAAATTAGATGTCAGTTGCTTTATCCACTTTTATAAATGGTTGTTACTGTCACATACTTCAGTCTTTCAGGAAATACACCTCAATCCATTGATTATCTGTGAAGTTAATCAAGGATGACGACCAAATCTTCACAAATTTTAATGTTTTAGCTGAAATAGCATTGTAGCCAGAAGAGTTAGTAGTCCAGCCAAAGAAGGAAAAATAGGGGAAAAAATCGTGTAGTCACAAATTTTTGCACAGTGCTAGGGGAGAGGGTCCTGAATAACATACTAAAAATCCTGAACATTGGGCCATGTGGGTTGAAGAGGGGGCGGGGAGGGGGGGGGGGGGTAATTTAAAGCGCACTTTTTTATGTTTTTCTTGACTAACTCAAAAGCCATGGCTCCTATCAAAAATGTTTCCCAGTACAAAATTAAACTACATTAAATTTCCTACAACAAAGGTCCTATTCATTTTTTCTCTAGGACTCATTGGTTCCACTTCACAGGGAATGGAAAATAGCAAATTATTAAAAATATAGTTTTAACAGTGTAAAATTAATTTTTATCTTTAAATGAAGTGTATTAAAGACAGATGTTAAGTATATGTACCACATGTAAGTGCAGTAGAGCCATATTAATGGATAAATTGTGTGCCGTGGTTGTAAGAGGGTGAAGGGGAAGATGTGTAGGGTAGAAGCATGAGGGGAAGGTAGGTTGCTTGATTGTACTCACACTCTTCCATCCTTCATAGATCTACAAGCTGAAGATCGAGCAGGTAAGCCCCCACCCTATCTACTCCATTATGCCACAAGAAGCAACTACAGGGTGTCTCATAAAGATATGCCGATTCTCCACAGCACACCTTATAAGTCATTGGTGACGCAGTGTGCAGACGTGCCGAGGGATGTTTATTTCACAAAAACTGCATTAACATTAAATGAAATATGGATATATACTCATAATACTAACACCAGTAAGGATAGTTTCTACATAAATCTCTGCTCACTATTGTACACTGCTAGAGGTGAAATTGCTTCTTAGTCATCCCGTATTGTACCTATAATATTTTTATGGGAAAGGCAACTTCCCCTCACAACATTTATCAGTCCAGTCCCTTTCCCACCAATATTACATAGGTCACTGACAACATCGCACTTACTGATTACATACTTCTCAGCCATTGTTTACAGGACTGTATTTTACATAAAAGCTCACTTAACACCTGCAAAAATTATTCATTTAATAAACTGAAAATAACTCCACAACATAAATATGAGCTCAGTGAAGTTGTTTTGTCTGCTCACATAAGAGAACTGGACACAAAATGCTCAGAATGTGTTATCTGTCTGTAAATTGAATATCATGCAGGGGTCATAGTGGCATCCCGGAAGAATACCACAGCTGCCATTCAGGATGACTTAAGAAGCAATTTCCCCTCTAGCAGCATAGAACAGTGCACAGATATTTACGTAGCTTCTGTCTATATGTGATTCTTGAGTTAGTGTTATTAGTAACCTCATACCTGCATTCCACGTAGTGCTGACACATTTTGCGGAAAATAAACGTCCCCAGAGTTGCCTGTGTACTGCATCACCAGTG
This sequence comes from Schistocerca piceifrons, assembly GCF_021461385.2. Lineage (NCBI taxonomy): Eukaryota > Metazoa > Arthropoda > Insecta > Orthoptera > Acrididae > Schistocerca > Schistocerca piceifrons. The sequence continues at coordinate 736,171,464 of NC_060138.1, forward strand.
GCTCATAAGTGCATGAACACAAACCAGCAAGGTTTACCTTCCTTCTGCTGCTATCCCACACATGCCCCCTTCAGCCTGTTACACATTTTATCCCATAATATGGTTCTGCTGTGATCAGAGATGATACACACATTTAATATTGTTTTTAACAACTTCATTTAAAGTTATACATTAATTTCATACCATTAAAACAATATTTTGAATAATATGCAATTTTTCCACATTCCTGCAATGTGGAAACTATTAGTCCTTGAAAAAAAAAATGAATAGGATTTTTTTTGTAGGAAATTTAATTTAGATTAATTTTGTACTGGGAAACATATTTGCTAGAAGCAGCAGTTTTCAAAAAATGGTTCAAATGGCTCTAAGCACTATGGGACTTAGCATCGGAGGTCATCAGTCCCCTAGGCTTAGAACTACTTAAACCTAACTAACCTAAGGACATCACACACATCCATGCCCAAGGCAGGATTCGAACCTGTGACTGTAGCAGCAGCACGGTTCTGGACTGAAGTGCCTAGAACTGCCTGACCACAGTCTCTGGCTTAGCAGTTTTTAAGTTGTTTGAGAAGAACATAAAAAATTACCTTTAAATGCCGCTCCCCCATGTCAGTGCTCATTTCTCACTGCTCAGGATCTTTTTTGTATTGATATGAGAAGTTCGTCTTTCTTATTTAATTGGCTCTTTATGTTTTAATGGAAAAGTTCAAATGTATTATCATTTTACTTTTTGTACTGTCCAGGTTACTATTCTTTGTTTCTCCACTGTAAGTTGCAACTGTGTGTGTAGTTATTTAGCAGCTCTGTCTTTCCGAAGCATTTACCTGAAGAAGGCCTGTTGAAAATATTAAAAATTATTGGGATTGGACAGACAGTGCTGTGGCTTCACTGAATGCTTCTGGAAATTAGTCATCCAAAGCAACCTCTTACTGGAAACATCCACATGTAGATCATGCCATGTGTGGTGTGATGATATGAGGAGCAATGCATCAATCACACCTGTATGTGACTGGCTCTCTTGTTCAGTGATTCCAAAGCTCTGCATTTATGATTGTAATGGAAAGATATATGAATAATTTTCATATAGACTTTGATCAAACAATGGAAAATCCAGGATGGAATGTAGTAACAATATTATGAAAAGGAAAGTTGTTACTCACCATCAGTCACACATGTATGTGACTGGATCTCTGTTCAGTGATTCCAAAGCTCTGGATTTATGATTGTTATGGAAAGATATATGAATAATTTTCATATAGACTTTGATCAAACAATGGAAAATCCAGGATGGAATGTAGCAATATTATGAAAAGCAAGTTGCTACTCACCATATAGCTGAGTCACAGATAGGCACAACAAAAAGAATGTCACAAATAAAGCTTTCGGCCAGTATGGCCTGCATCAAAAATCAATGACAGACACACACACACGCACACACACACACACACACACACACACACACACACACACACACACATGCAAATGCAACTCTCACACATGACTGCAGTTTCAGGCAAATGAAACCACACTGCAGTCTCAGGCAACTGAAACCACACTGCATTGGGGTTTCAGTTGCCTGAGACTGCAGTCATGTATGAGAGTTGCATTTGCGTATGTGTGTGTGTGTGTGTGTGTGTGTGTGTGTGTGTGTGTGTGTGTGTGTGAGCGCGGTGTGTGTGTGTGTGTGTGTGTGTGTGTGTGTGTGTGTGTGTGTGTGTTCTCTATTTTTGATGAAGGCCTTACTGGCCGAAAGCTTTTTTTGTGACAGTCTTTTTGTTGTGCCTGTCTGCGACTCAGCATCTCATATACGTAGACTTTGCTTCTTTGTATTGGACTCATTGTGGGGTACAGTATTCTGGTTTTCATCAAGCTCCCATCATTATAAAGCAAGAATTTGTTATTACCATCTTCTTCAGCCAGACAGATAGAAAATTATTGTATCAGCAACTCCTACAAATTATCTGATGATCTATACTCAAGGACTGTAAATTATCATCAGTTGTTTGTAAAATAAGAACTGTCATTTTAAACTGGTTTATGTTTTTTTCAAATATAGATAATTGGTGCCCTGCCTAATATCGTGTAGGTTCCCTGCAATCATGCAGAAGTGCTGCAACATGACGTGGCATGGACTCAGTTAATGTCTGAAGTAGTGCTGGAGGGAACTGACACCATGAATCCTGCAGGGCTGTCCTTAAATCCATAAGAATATGATGAAGCGGAGATCTATTCTGAATGGCATATTGCGAGGTGTCCCAGATATCTTCAGTAATGTTCATGTCTAGGGAGTTCAGTGGCCAGCAGGAGTGTTTAAACTCAGAAGAGTGTTCTTGGAGCCACTCTGTAGCAATTCTAGACTTATGGTGTGTTGCATTGTCCTGCTGGAATTGCCCAAGACCATCGGAATGCACAATGGACATGAATGGATACATGTGATCAGACAGGATGCTTATGTATCTGTCACCTGTCAGAATCATATCTAGATGTGTCAGGGGTGCCATATCACTCCAACTGTGTACAATCCACACCATTACAGAGCCTCCACCAGCTTGAACAGTCCCCTGCTGACATGTAGGGTCCATGGATTCATGAGGTTCTCTCCATACCTGTACACATCCATCTGATCGATACAATTTGAAATGAGACTTGTCTGACCAGGTGACACGTTTCCAGGCATCAGCAGTCCAATGTCAGTACTGACAGAACCAGGCGAGGCATAAAGCTTTGTGTCATGCAGTCATCAAGGGTATACGAGCGGGCCTTTGGCTCTGAAAGCCCATATCGATGATGTTGCATTGAATGGTTCACACACCGACACTTACTGATGGCCTAGCACTGAAATCTGCAGCAATTTGTAGAAGGGTTGCTCTTCTGTCATGCTGAACATTTCTCTTCAGTCATGATTGGTCCCGTTCCTGCAGGATCTTTGTACGACTGCAGCGATGTCAAAGATTTGATGTTTTACCGAATGCCTGATATTCACGGTACACTCGTGAAATGGTTGTATGGGAAAATCCCCACTTCATCGCCACCTTGGAGATGCTGTGTTCCATCGCTCATGCGCCAACCATAACACCATGTTCAAACTCACTTAAATCTTGATAACCTGCCATTGTAGAAGCAGTAACTAATCTAACAACTGCGCCAGACACTTATCTTTTAAAGGTATAGCCGATCACAGCGCCATCTTCTGACTGTTTACATATCTCTGTATTTCAATACACATGCTTATACCAGTTTCTTTGGCACTTCTGTATAATTGTAGTCAGGTACATGTTAAGCTTACACTGGAGGTAAACAGCAATTACTTCTTATCAAACAAGAAGCTGGAGCATTTTCAAAGTAGCAACTACTTTGCTAATTATTCTATGATGATTTGACATGAGCAAGTACAAATAATCTACAACAATTTATTGAGGTAATTATTAATGCAGTTTCTTACTGTTATTTCTCTATGTTTATGTGTAATTTATTCTTTTCACATCCTCTTAGATTCCCTTTTGTGATAGGATCTGTAAAATATGACAAACGAATAAAGTTACAAAACTACGTTTTTACAGTTCACTGCATTATTTAATGTCCAAAGCATTAAAAGTCTTTTTAGATTGTTCACAATATGTGCTGTTCATTAAGTCAGCTGCGTGTCTTCTTCAGGAGCCTATGACGTGTTTTTGCAATGGCCCACCAATATATGTGAGGCTCACTAGAAAAGTGTGGGTGCCAAGGGGGTAGCGCTGTAACGGCATCGTACATGAATCATGGAGGATGACGACATCCAATGCTCTCCTCAGAGAAATGGGCCACTACATTCACATGAGCAATGCAGGAGATACTTAGACTAAGTACTAACACACTGCCCACATGTGCAGTGGGCCATGATTAGTGGCTGTACTTTCTCTGTGTCATGTATGTGGAGACAGTGCCCTCTGGCAGGGGTTACTGCGTGTTGTTATCCTCCTTGATTCATGTACGATGGCATTACAGTCCTAACCCTTGGTGCCTGCACTTTTTTAGCAAGCCAGTGAGCCACTGCAGCAACAAGTCTGTAAACACCTGAAGATGATGAGCACCTGTCTCATTGAAATACTGTGCAGCTTTCACCACATTATCTGATGTGACACGTGTGAACCACTGAAACTGTTCACAAAATATTTGACTCTTAGTTGCTGTGTCACTTCACCAGCCTCCTGCCTAGTGTTATATTAGAATATACCTAATCGGTCAACTCTTTAAGGGGAAACTTGCTACTGCACACATTCAGAAATAGGACAACTCAGTTTATACTATGGTTAGAATTAATTTTCAGTCAATTAAAGCATATTCTTGTTCAACTGTCTGACAGATATCCAGAAAAAAAGTAAAATTTCAACTGCCTTATAGTCATTTTGAGAAAAGTAGGTTTGTTTGCACTGTGCCTGTATTTCAGGTTCAACTGAAATTTTGTAAATTTTTTAACAGTTGTGTCTCTTAATATCTACAGTTTAACATGCTGTGGATGTATAGTCCCGTTGGAATACTTTGGCTATGTATCAGTCACCTTCAAAGAAGCTTGTGGTAGGGTTTGTGTGATTGGTATGATGTAATATGACTGTAAATATTGTCTCTTAAAATATTTAAATTTGGGTTCAGATGCAAGGTGCCAGGCAGACAAGTTGCCAAAATATTGAGTCATGTTATCAAGAAGATTAGGGTGGGGAAGCCTACTCAGGCTCAGTTATGCATGTTTTATACATTTATTGGCTTTTGAAATTTGATAGTGGTGGTGCAAGTACACCACAGAAACTGAATACAAGACTAGATTGTGTAGTGATTGTACCCTGAGAGTTATCAACACAATATAAATCAGGCTTTGTTTGTAGTGCCTAATTAAAGACACATGTAGATCTGTACAAAATGGTTAGATACAACATAACATACAGAAAAGAAAAGAAGTACACAAAAACATTTGGCAGAAATGCTGTTTTTTTAACTGTTGTATGAAAACCCTTAAATTGGTGTAAATAATGACTTATTTATATGGGACAGAAGTTAAGGTTTGAAGTTGGTTCTACAAAAGCCCACCAAGAATATTCTGCAAAGTTAAACATTATGATTTGAGTATTTCATTAATTAACATATTATTTTGGTAAAAATATACATTTTTGGAAACAGAAAATTTATGGTTAGAAGAAAATAATGCTGAAATTCTCATTACATTTTAAAAGTCAGACATTCTAGAATATGATTATTTTTAATTGGAATAACTACTGAATTACAAAATTCTTGGAAAAAGTAAAATGTTGCTTTGAAAGGGGAAAATGCGGGCTTTCAAGGAAAGTATATCAATCCTGAAACTAACAATTATTAGTTGGGTCAAATTTTGAAGTGCACTTGATTAATCATAAGTTCCAAGTATTTCTTTATATAACATGGTTCTGCATGAACTAATTAACATATTGTCTTCAGCAGGCTGTAAACTAGATAGATAATAAAATTTAGAAACAAACCACCGGAATAAGGACTTAGATAATTCATATGTAATTCTGAATCTTTCTGTGATTACAGATAATTCGTAATAGACACGTCACTTAATATAAACACGTTTACTGATTACAAAACTGACCGATTGATGATATCTCAAAGAAGGCATGGATAAATGTATCACCCACTTCATCACATGCAAGTGTCATGTCAGTACATAGACACTCGCCACTTATATGTTATCATCTGTATCACACATTACAGTACAGAACCTGTTAGCTATTACTTTATTACCAATTCTATGTCATTCACTAGCCATGGTTGGACAGACAGTGTCAAGTTTACAATAATATTACTAGTATAAAACAAATTCAGTATGATATTAAAGAGGTCACTATAAAACGTGAAGTTAAGAACTAGATTACAGTATACCTTACACTAATAAGACAATCAATATTAGAACACAGTGTAGTAAAATACAAGAGCTACTGCTGTTATCTTTGGCAGTGAGCTGCAACTCAGGTAGACATTGTTCCATCACCAGAGAAGTATTCTTCAGTACTGTACAAATGTTGCTCTATTAATATACACAAAAATTTAGTTCTAAATTGTTTGATTGGTAAAGACTGAATATCCTTAGATAAATCATTAAATATTTTTAGGACCACCATTGGGAAGCTGTTCTGCATCTTAGTTAATCAACACCTTGGCATGTCTATACTGTGTTTGTAGTGAGTGCGGTGTTGAGGAACTTCATTTCTCTTTCTGTAGATCTCAGTTACTTAGTTACTTGTTTCATGGATCATTTTGCACGATGGATCGTAATGATGTGGAATGAGTCATTTTACATTCACATTGCAAATTAACTTGTCTTTCCGTGAACAAGGCAACTAAAAATATATTGGCTGAAAATAGTTAGAACTCATAATCTGGAAAAAATTTACCTTGAGGTAATGAGCCTTATTGCTTTATTTTGCAATAAAAGCACATTCTTGCAGTCTGCAGAAAGATCCCACAGTAAGAGCTCATAGCTGATGTGGCTGTGGAGCATTGCATAGGATACTGTTAGGAGTTGCTGTTGTGAAATAACACCTTTAGCTTCTTTAAGAAGTATAGAACCTGTAAGAGTTTGGAACATATATGTTTAGTGTGCTGTTACCAAGTTAACTTCGTATTAATGAAAAAGCCCAGTAGCTTTACAGTTGCTGTGTCACCCAGTGCTCCAGTATCACTGAGGCTGCAAATCATCCTGTGTATTCTGTCTTCATTAATTTTTGTCTTGTTCATGAATAGGCCTTCTACTTGTTGAGCAGCCTGAAATACATCCTCCCATTTTGAGAACAAAGTTGTATTACCTGCAAACTACAAGATGTGTCCATTGCAGTCTATGTCATTAATGAAAATTAAGAACAACAGGGGCCCTATTATGGATCCCTGTGGCACATCATGTTTTAACTTCATTTCACATGAGTGTGCTCCTCACCGATACAACCTGTTACTTAGGTAGGATTTTAGAGTTTGCAGAACAGCTCCCCCCATATCATATGCTTTTAGCTTGCTGAGCAGGGCCTTATATTGGATACAATCAAACGCCTTACTAAGGTCACAGAGTACCACTGCTATAAACTCCTTATCTTCAAAATCCTGGCTTACATAAATTTATAACTGAGACAAGTACTCTTCTAGTAAACTTTCCCTTCCAAATGTCATGCTGTGTATCATAAATGGTGTTATTTCCTTGAAATTAACTTAATAGCTGATACTTCATTATGGAGTTTATCACCTTAACTGTACTGTTATAGACATAGGCCTGTAGCTTGGCACTTCATGTGGATTACCTTTTTTGTGAACAGGTATGTGCATGCTGCTTTCAACATGTCTTAAAATTCTCTGGCATGGCATGAATGCATTTATGTATTAGTATTGACAGAGGTTGAGCAACTTTACAGATTATAACTTTTAATATATTACAGGGCATGCCGTAAATATCAGGGTTCCCTGAGTAAATATCAGGGATTCCTGAGTGTTTTTACACTTTTACAGTATGTCTTTTGGATACACTCTCTTTCGCATCACCATGCTGAATTTATTTCCAAATTTCGCAGCAACTGTAGGATCTATTCTATAACTAGGAATATCACCAACTCTGCTTTCCACTGTGTTTATAAAATATTCATTAAATCCATCTGGACTGCAAGAATTAGAGTAAGAGGTGGAGTTTTGCCTAGTATCAGCTATTTTAATTACCGAAATTTGCCTGCTACTCTTGTCTTGACTCCCATTAGATCTCAAAGTACAAAAGATACTACAAAATCACCCGCAATACAAACAAATGACAAACCCTATTAAAATCTGACAATTTTAAAATATCAGATTCCTTCAGTTAAAACTATTCAAAGCATTTCATTTCTGGATTAGCAATAATCATTCTGCAGACTAATGTAGCACTGTGAGTTCTTATGATAATTTATTGTATTTTTAACAATCTTATCATGAATATATAATTTTTTTAATTCTTGCATTTTATTGGGTTAGTCTGAAGGGGATGTTAACAATAAGAGGATCTGTGTGTGGAGTGAAACAAGACTGAAATAATTCCTGCAAGTAGAGTTGAAAGAAAAATATCATCAGTGTTAAATTCTGTACTGCTTTCACAAATGTTATGTGAAGATTAACACTATACAGCTCAGTTCCTCCTACCTTACATGTTCTAAAAATTAATAAAGCTCACCGATACGACATATTTATTGTAACATGGACACACAACACAACCAGGAATGTTAGTACAACCTTTTAGACTGTAGCATGTACACCAATCACCATAACATGTACTGAACACAGTAAGATATACAGCTGAAGTATGTAAGCAGTAATAACATGATAACTGAGCGCAAGCGTAGTGCGACAGGATTTAAATAGGCACTCGCCTGTGGCAGGCTCCATCAGGAATTCACAGTATTGCTCTTTTGGAGCACACCCTCACGAATGACGTCACACTGCTAATGCATATAGCTTTCTGGTGTGAGTGCATTACCTCACTCCTCTTCCCATGGGGAACAGCTAAAATTTGCAAGAAGTCCTTGGCGTCTTTCTCTGACTGAGATGACATACTGATACTGTGGTGTATGGTTGGAAGTACTTGTGGTGCGGGCAGCATTGCAGTCCATCGTCTCGTGTCAACCCATACAGTAGGATGCTTGACGCCAGTGTGAGTACCATGTCAACATCAAGTCCAGGGCCTGGTGATGGTGGGGCCCACACATTTGGTGGCTGAGGTGGAGGAGATGGCTCTGGTGTGGATGGCAGCTGCATTGGTGCTGTTAGCGGTATTGGAGAAGCTGTGTCAGATACGTCATCGGTGACAGGCGACCCCTCATATGCCATGGCAGGTTCCCAGTCTCATCAGATGATCTGTCATGTGACACTGACTCAAATGGTGATGTTGGTGTCTTTGCTAGGGTTATCCAGTTGTCCAGACGCATGCACAATTGGTCATAATGATGTGCACTCAGGCCCTTCTCCATATGGACGTCACAGAGATGGCGGCCGCAGCACTGGGAGAAGATGACAGGAATCCTTTTGGGTGACTACGAAACCCGCCTGCCCAGACAACCATCCCCGGCCAGAACGGGACAATGGCTGCATGGGTTGGTGTCCCTGGTCTGGCTGCAGGAGATGCAGAGCATCCGTGGTTGATGCCCATGGAGCAGTTTGGCAGAGCTGTCATTGCTGAATGGCCTGAGGCGATAGGAAGATAGAAATTGATCCAAGGCAACGTCACACAAGGACTGAGTCAAATACTTTTTCATTTTCATTTTGAATGTTCTAACTAACCTTTCAGTCTCACCATTGGTCTGTGGGTGGGAGGTTGCGGCAAAAGTGCGGCGAATCCCACAGGCATTGCAGAAGGAGGCAAACTCTTGCAACACAAACTGAGGGCCATTATCAGAACCAACATTGCTGGAAGTCCTTCAATGGAAAAAATTGTTGACAGGATTGCCACAGCGGCAGAGGCTGAAGTTGACAGGCAATTAAAAATGTATGGGAACCGACTGTATGCATCAATTACTATTAGCCAGTATGCATTAAGGAAAGGGCTGGTGAAATCGATGTGGAGGCGGTCTCAGGTCTGTGAAGGTTTTGGTCATGGAGACAACATTACCCACGGGGCAGCTTACTGCGATGCGCATTGAGAATATGCCATAACCAAATGAGTGATGTCGCTGTCCAAACTAGGCCAGAAAATGTGACGGTGGGTGCGGTGTAACGACGTATTTCGGTTTTCGTTTGATATATGTATGACCATGTGCAGACTTCGTCACCTACGTCAGTTACAACCCACTTCAAAAATGATTCATATTCTTTTTAAATTGTCATAGAATGGTTCTTGAACGAAACTGCAAAACATCAGTTGAGTCGTGTGCAGAGAATTACATCACTTGGGCCAATTGGTTTTCGTAACTTTTTCCCAATTTAAATTTCGTTTGTTTCTCCTCAGAAAATTATATCGACACACGTTATCTTGATCTAATCGATATCAGAATCACACATTAAATAAACTTTTTTTTAGACTCAAAGTTTCGGCCAACGCTGTCTGAATCAATAATCTTGTCAAAATATATTATTAATCCGTTCACATAACTCTTCATAAATAAATCTTCAAGACACGTGTTTCAATTTTAATAGCATACACTATTTTATTAGCTTCCTACACATACAGATGTGAACTTGAGCGTTGACAGACAGTGACTGACTTCTCAATAAGATTAAGCTCGTCATTGTTGTACAAAAAGAGTATAAAAATTCATTTTTAATTTTTAGAAACACGACGCAACAACTCGGTTCCAGGATCTTCTGTTGCTCCTTGGCTGTCGACCCGCGACGTATAGCGGCCAGCAATTTCCTCTCTGGTCGCGGCAACGAAGATGCTGTCCCCGTACGTTGCGCCGATCTCTCCGTACATGAAACACATAAAAAAAATACAAAACTTTTGGATAATTCACATTTATTACAAATAATAAGAAAACACATAAACAAAAACTAAATTAAACTTATAGTCACCTGCAAACTGGGCTGACTTGGTGGATGGGTGACGTTTAATTTCGTCCCACTACATACCCCACCCACAAGCTCAGTTTGTCAGGTTTTAACCGGAATTAAAACTGTTCAATATACAATATTTAACTGTTAATACATTTTCCTCACATTTTACGTAACCTCAAGTCCTTGCTATTATATAGATTTAATCCTTTTAACACGATACCGTTGTGACTATTTGTCATTTACTCTTAATTGTGCTCTTATGGTAATTCGTAACCGAATATAGGGAGATTGCTCCTCTTCAGTTAATAGTTGCTAATAAATACTAATTTAGTACGTTCTTTAACGTTGTACATCAGGACAGAGCGTTCAAATTGTGATAGATTAGTTCCAGTTTCATTTATTTACTAGAGTTATTCTTTCCAAGAATGTATATTACTAATACGTTTCTCACAATAACTAATAGTACTATTTACTTTACGTCATCCTCTTCCCTAATGCCTTATTTATGCCTGAGGTCAAGAAGAAATCAAGCAAAACTTTCTTTAGACTCTCGGCACGGCTTTCTTTACCTTCGGACACCTTGTTGGGTAATGGCCATTTATTTAGGAGAAACAAGCGAGAGAGCCCCGTTTGGTGGGTTCTATATTAACACTATTGCAAACCTCTATTAAAGGCACTCTGCTATGTTCTCGTGAGCCATATAGCTCTGGACGCCCATGGTCCCTAAAATTATTAACCATCCCCTTTGGTTCCTACTATCCGAGTAAATTTAAAATATGCAAAATTCCTTTTGACCTAAGAGCAAAGTTTCCTCCATATAAATCCCCCTTTTGGTTATCTTTCTCTTTTTGAAGTACCAGTAGATTATTGTAGAACGCATGTTTAAGCTTTCTGTCATTTATTTAAAATAACACGTAACTATCACGAAAACTTCACATGAATAAACTATGAACGCTCTTCCGTGTGTAACATATACTAAATATTAACTTATTTAGGAATGAAGAGTTTCATTTGATCAACACTATATAATCCTTTAATTACACCTGATGAAGGTTCCATAAGAAGTAATGCTTTGGGATGTACAATCTTATGTACAACATATGGACCTTCAAAGATAAAGAAGAATTTTCTACATTCCTTATCGATCTTAGAACTTTTAGGATGAGATCGTACTAGCACCAGATCTCCTACCTGAAATGAGGGTTCTACAGCCTGTTGATTATAACTTTTAATTCTCCGTTCGGCATTTTTTTACAATCTGTTCGCAAACTTTTTCGTCTGGGATACATTGTTGGATCTCATTTACTGGTGGCCAAGGTAAAGCAGCTAGTAAAGGCTCACCTATAATTCGTTTGCCTAAAATTTCTATAGGTGATAATCCCGTCGTTAGGTGAGGCAATTCATTTAATATCTTTTCGAATTCAGGCATTAGTTTGGCCCACCGAGTATGTTTATGTGCACAATAAGTTCTACATAATCGTCCTAATTCTTTCATGACTCTTTCTACTAAATTACTTTGAGGATGATATTTCGAAATTAAGATATGTTTGATTCCATATTGTCTTATCATATCTTGAAATCTTTGACTAATAAAGGCACTACCGTTGTCAGACACAAGTCGTTTAGGAATGCCCCAGTTAACAAAGTAATTTCGGGTGAGGCAGCGTATAACGCTTGCTGTATTCGCTCTTTTCAAAGTATACAGTTTCACATGTTTGGACCAACATTCCATTACAACAAACACATATGTTAATCCTCCTGAACTCCGAGGCAGAGGGCCGAAAAAATCTAATGACAGTAGATCCCACAAACCTCGAGGAATTACAGCATATAATTTATAACGCTTGGATTTGTTATTAACTTTAACCTTTTGACAGGTTTCACAAGCCCTAATAATACTTCTCACAATACGGGACATATTTTTGAAATAATAATACTTCATTAGATGTTTAATACATTTATGAATTCCAAAATGCCCGTAACCTTCATGAATATAAGTAATTAACTCGTCCACAACAGTTTTCGGAATGCAGATTTTCCATCTCTGGTGTTCCCTCTGTGCTTTCCAATACAACAAGTCGTTAAAATATAACCACACACCCCGGGTGTTAACTGTTTCGTCCCCATTATTAAGGTTTTGTATAATTCGTAGAATAACATTTTTCTTTCCTTTATGTAATACGGTAATCCACTAATTAGGACTCGTATTACATGACTTTCAATTAATTTAGCACGGTTTAAATGCCATTCAAAATAATTCCTATAACCTCCCCACCGTTTAGAATATGGAGGAGGGTCTAACAACTCTAAAGTTAAGTGTTGTTGTTTTCCTCTTGACCAATAATTTTGTTTAAACTGCTTAACAAAATCATCCCAATCCCTGAATTCAGTTCTATGCAGTACTGCCCACTCCGCAGCTTCTGCTTCTAAATGTCCTATTACAAATTGAATGCGTTTTTCATTACTCCATTTAGGAGATAATGATGTTTCAAAAGCTTTTATAAAGATTATAGGATGCAGTTCGCCTCCAGGTTTGAATACAGGAAATCGACTTGCTACATGTGAATTTGTTGTTATGTCATCCAGACATTCTGCGAGAGAAATAGTCGGATTTTGTTTAGCTGGCAGAGACGGAGTTGCATCGGATTGGCTTGCCGTGATTGCCTTATTCATATTGTTGTCATCCGTGCTAGCAAATTCGATGCGACTGTTGTCTCTGATTATGTTATTACCTCTGCTACCTGAAATGTTCTCGTTATTATCTAATTCCGATAACCGTTTCGTAATTTCCTGTATCCGCATTTCTGTATTGGATACGCGATTAGCTAATATCGATTCTTCACTGTGCTCACGATGTGAACGCTCTGTACCTCCATCAATGTTATTATCTTTGGCAGTCTCAAGGTTACTGCATATCTCAGTAATTAAAAATTTCATGTTTTCGATTTCGGTATGGTCCTTTTCTACTTGATGAGTTAATGTTTCTAATTCTACATTATCTATTGAAGAAATCTCTACAGGTTTGGTAGAGACCTCTTTAATAGATTTCAATAACTCTCTGCGAACAGTTTCTGTTTGCATAGAAAATTCATCTCGTAACATATCGTTATTTTTCTGTATTTCATTTACAACTAAGATATTGACACTATCTAGTCTCTCGGATAAGTCAGTAATATCGTGTCGCATGCGAGCTTTTTCCTCGCGCGATTCCTGGATATGTTCTTCTAACCTTTTACAATTATCAGCAATCTTATTACTAAGTCCCACTAATTTTTCCTGCATTTCAACTTTAGAAGACTCTATTTTATCACTTAATTCTCGACTGGTTTCATTAAGATATTCCTGCAACCTGTCTGTTGATTTTGTTAGCTCCCCTTTAAGTCTAGCAGTAGATTCCTCGTTAGACTGTTTTAATTCCTGTTTTAGTTCCTGTTTCAATCTAGCAGTAGATTCCTCGTTAGACTGTTTTAATTCCTCTTTTAATCTAGCAGTAGATTCTTCGTTAGACTGTTTTAATTCAGCTAGGAAATCCCCGTTAGATTGTTTTAATTTAGCTATCGCCCTAAAAAGGGATCTCATGCTCCTATCGGACATAGATTGCTCTTCGTCTGACATTTCACTTCCCGACATTATTGTAAGATATTAACTATTTACACACGCAAACTTGTAATCAACAATCCTATAAAAGCACACTTCCTATGTACAACACTCCACTTCCAACTTGAAACAAACTCACCGGACACTAATATTGTAATTTGTAGTTCTCGATGATCAGTGTGCTGCTATGGGCTGCAGATGTAACAGCCGTCGATGCAGCCGCTGAGATGCTGCGACCCCGCTTCCGCAACCGGCAGGACGCTGAGTCGAACACCGGAAACGTCGCTGGCTGCAACCACGCCCGGCACCGCCGTAGACAGGCGAAGCCCTCAGCAACACCTCTAATACCAGCCGGAGGAACGCCCCGCAGCTGACGTACTGGGCCTATTAGTTTAGGGAGAAAAAAGGTTGTCGGGGTTTTGCAGCGTTCAGCTGCTGCCCAACAGACGCGCCTTCTCGTGGAACAACTGCGTGACCGTACTGCTTGGCTGCACTCCGTCAGATGCCCACACCCGCGAAGTCGCCGCTGGCTGGTGAAGGCTCCACGAAAACTCGCGTTGACTTCCGAAGGACTCTTGATGTTTTGTTTCGTACCTGTGTGCCTTAGTTGCACACAAGTCCTGTTTCTAAGGTCGCCACGGTGCGGTGTAACGACGTATTTCGGTTTTCGTTTGATATATGTATGACCATGTGCAGACTTCGTCACCTACGTCAGTTACAACCCACTTCAAAAATGATTCATATTCTTTTTAAATTGTCATAGAATGGTTCTTGAACGAAACTGCAAAACATCAGTTGAGTCGTGTGCAGAGAATTACATCACTTGGGCCAATTGGTTTTCGTAACTTTTTCCCAATTTAAATTTCGTTTGTTTCTCCTCAGAAAATTATATCGACACACGTTATCTTGATCTAATCGATATCAGAATCACACATTAAATAAACTTTTTTTTAGACTCAAAGTTTCGGCCAACGCTGTCTGAATCAATAATCTTGTCAAAATATATTATTAATCCGTTCACATAACTCTTCATAAATAAATCTTCAAGACACGTGTTTCAATTTTAATAGCATACACTATTTTATTAGCTTCCTACACATACAGATGTGAACTTGAGCGTTGACAGACAGTGACTGACTTCTCAATAAGATTAAGCTCGTCATTGTTGTACAAAAAGAGTATAAAAATTCATTTTTAATTTTTAGAAACACGACGCAACAACTCGGTTCCAGGATCTTCTGTTGCTCCTTGGCTGTCGACCCGCGACGTATAGCGGCCAGCAATTTCCTCTCTGGTCGCGGCAACGAAGATGCTGTCCCCGTACGTTGCGCCGATCTCTCCGTACATGAAACACATAAAAAAAATACAAAACTTTTGGATAATTCACATTTATTACAAATAATAAGAAAACACATAAACAAAAACTAAATTAAACTTATAGTCACCTGCAAACTGGGCTGACTTGGTGGATGGGTGACGTTTAATTTCGTCCCACTACATGGGCTAATGCCTTGTTGCCTGACAATGATAAGAGTCAGCAATTGCAGGATCTCCAAAGAGGGAGCAGGGGGAACCACTACATGAGGGGCTGAATAGTCTGTATCAAAAAGTAGAACACCACCAATGGCAGAGAAATGATGCTGAAACACATAGAAGTTAAGGTGAGTGTCAGATGCCCGCAATGGAGGTGCCTCAGTCCATTCATGTTACAAGCAATGTTTCACTTTCTGTAAAATCGAATTGATAGATCTAGCCTGCATGACGTGGAAAACCAACAGTTTGTTGAGTGCATTTATCAATGTGGAAACATAGTAACTCATTCTGATCAAAACCTGGCTCCAGACTGACATCGCCTTCAACATTGGGCACTGTTCCTCTGTTGGTAGAACTACAAGATTCATCTCCGTCCCACAGCTAAACTTGTGAATGCCTGTGCACACCATTATGGAGCCACCTCCAGCCTGCACCATGCCTTTTTAACAGCTTGGATCTGTGGTGCACTTGCACCCTACCATCAGCACTGACAACTCTACATGAACAACACTACTCTCTGTCATTAAGTGAATGGCATCGGTCATGTGTTGCCCTTGGTGAGAGGTAATGCCTGACATGCAGTATTCTTGCCATGGTGGATCTCTGAATATGAAATTCCTAATGATTTCTGAAATGGAATGTCCCACGCATCTATAAGGGGCATTCAAAACAAAAGAAGCCAGAGGCACAATTACAAAAACCAATACCTGTATGCTAGAAGTACTGACCATGGCTGTTGAGACACTTGTCCCGCTGTGACACAAGGTAGTGAATGGCTGTCTCATAAAATTTATGGGGCTGTGATGTTAACCAGTTCCTCACATACAGCTGGACATCATTGTCTGAGGTGATTTGTTTGCCCCTCAGAGCCTTTTTAAGGGGACCAAAAATGGCGTAATCACAAGGAGAGAGGTCCGGACTGTATGGAGGGAGCCAAGAACCTCCAATTTTAATTTCTGCAGGTGTTCTGCAACTGTGTTGGCTGTATGAGGCTTTGCATTGTCATGGAGCAGAATGTTAGTACAACCTTTTAGACTGTAGCATGTACACCAATCACCATAACATGTACTGAACACAGTAAGATATACAGCTGAAGTATGTAAGCAGTAATAACATGATAACTGAGCGCAAGCGTAGTGCGACAGGATTTAAATAGGCACTCGCCTGTGGCAGGCTCCATCAGGAATTCACAGTATTGCTCTTTTGGAGCACACCCTCACGAATGACGTCACACTGCTAATGCATATAGCTTTCTGGTGTGAGTGCATTACCTCACTCCTCTTCCCATGGGGAACAGCTAAAATTTGCAAGAAGTCCTTGGCGTCTTTCTCTGACTGAGATGACATACTGATACTGTGGTGTATGGTTGGAAGTACTTGTGGTGCGGGCAGCATTGCAGTCCATCGTCTCGTGTCAACCCATACAGTAGGATGCTTGACGCCAGTGTGAGTACCATGTCAACATCAAGTCCAGGGCCTGGTGATGGTGGGGCCCACACATTTGGTGGCTGAGGTGGAGGAGATGGCTCTGGTGTGGATGGCAGCTGCATTGGTGCTGTTAGCGGTATTGGAGAAGCTGTGTCAGATACGTCATCGGTGACAGGCGACCCCTCATATGCCATGGCAGGTTCCCAGTCTCATCAGATGATCTGTCATGTGACACTGACTCAAATGGTGATGTTGGTGTCTTTGCTAGGGTTATCCAGTTGTCCAGACGCATGCACAATTGGTCATAATGATGTGCACTCAGGCCCTTCTCCATATGGACGTCACAGAGATGGCGGCCGCAGCACTGGGAGAAGATGACAGGAATCCTTTTGGGTGACTACGAAACCCACCTGCCCAGACAACCATCCCCGGCCAGAACGGGACAATGGCTGCATGGGTTGGTGTCCCTGGTCTGGCTGCAGGAGATGCAGAGCATCCGTGGTTGATGCCCATGGAGCAGTTTGGCAGAGCTGTCATTGCTGAATGGCCTGAGGCGATAGGAAGATAGAAATTGATCCAAGGCAACGTCACACAAGGACTGAGTCAAATACTTTTTCATTTTCATTTTGAATGTTCTAACTAACCTTTCAGTCTCACCATTGGTCTGTGGGTGGGAGGTTGCGGCAAAAGTGCGGCGAATCCCACAGGCATTGCAGAAGGAGGCAAACTCTTGCAACACAAACTGAGGGCCATTATCAGAACCAACATTGCTGGAAGTCCTTCAATGGAAAAAATTGTTGACAGGATTGCCACAGCGGCAGAGGCTGAAGTTGACAGGCAATTAAAAATGTATGGGAACCGACTGTATGCATCAATTACTATTAGCCAGTATGCATTAAGGAAAGGGCTGGTGAAATCGATGTGGAGGCGGTCTCAGGTCTGTGAAGGTTTTGGTCATGGAGACAACATTACCCACGGGGCAGCTTACTGCGATGCGCATTGAGAATATGCCATAACCAAATGAGTGATGTCGCTGTCCAAACTAGGCCAGAAAATGTGACGGTGGGTGCGGTGTAACGACGTATTTCGGTTTTCGTTTGATATATGTATGACCATGTGCAGACTTCGTCACCTACGTCAGTTACAACCCACTTCAAAAATGATTCATATTCTTTTTAAATTGTCATAGAATGGTTCTTGAACGAAACTGCAAAACATCAGTTGAGTCGTGTGCAGAGAATTACATCACTTGGGCCAATTGGTTTTCGTAACTTTTTCCCAATTTAAATTTCGTTTGTTTCTCCTCAGAAAATTATATCGACACACGTTATCTTGATCTAATCGATATCAGAATCACACATTAAATAAACTTTTTTTTAGACTCAAAGTTTCGGCCAACGCTGTCTGAATCAATAATCTTGTCAAAATATATTATTAATCCGTTCACATAACTCTTCATAAATAAATCTTCAAGACACGTGTTTCAATTTTAATAGCATACACTATTTTATTAGCTTCCTACACATACAGATGTGAACTTGAGCGTTGACAGACAGTGACTGACTTCTCAATAAGATTAAGCTCGTCATTGTTGTACAAAAAGAGTATAAAAATTCATTTTTAATTTTTAGAAACACGACGCAACAACTCGGTTCCAGGATCTTCTGTTGCTCCTTGGCTGTCGACCCGCGACGTATAGCGGCCAGCAATTTCCTCTCTGGTCGCGGCAACGAAGATGCTGTCCCCGTACGTTGCGCCGATCTCTCCGTACATGAAACACATAAAAAAAATACAAAACTTTTGGATAATTCACATTTATTACAAATAATAAGAAAACACATAAACAAAAACTAAATTAAACTTATAGTCACCTGCAAACTGGGCTGACTTGGTGGATGGGTGACGTTTAATTTCGTCCCACTACATGGGCTAATGCCTTGTTGCCTGACAATGATAAGAGTCAGCAATTGCAGGATCTCCAAAGAGGGAGCAGGGGGAACCACTACATGAGGGGCTGAATAGTCTGTATCAAAAAGTAGAACACCACCAATGGCAGAGAAATGATGCTGAAACACATAGAAGTTAAGGTGAGTGTCAGATGCCCGCAATGGAGGTGCCTCAGTCCATTCATGTTACAAGCAATGTTTCACTTTCTGTAAAATCGAATTGATAGATCTAGCCTGCATGACGTGGAAAACCAACAGTTTGTTGAGTGCATTTATCAATGTGGAAACATAGTAACTCATTCTGATCAAAACCTGGCTCCAGACTGACATCGCCTTCAACATTGGGCACTGTTCCTCTGTTGGTAGAACTACAAGATTCATCTCCGTCCCACAGCTAAACTTGTGAATGCCTGTGCACACCATTATGGAGCCACCTCCAGCCTGCACCATGCCTTTTTAACAGCTTGGATCTGTGGTGCACTTGCACCCTACCATCAGCACTGACAACTCTACATGAACAACACTACTCTCTGTCATTAAGTGAATGGCATCGGTCATGTGTTGCCCTTGGTGAGAGGTAATGCCTGACATGCAGTATTCTTGCCATGGTGGATCTCTGAATATGAAATTCCTAATGATTTCTGAAATGGAATGTCCCACGCATCTATAAGGGGCATTCAAAACAAAAGAAGCCAGAGGCACAATTACAAAAACCAATACCTGTATGCTAGAAGTACTGACCATGGCTGTTGAGACACTTGTCCCGCTGTGACACAAGGTAGTGAATGGCTGTCTCATAAAATTTATGGGGCTGTGATGTTAACCAGTTCCTCACATACAGCTGGACATCATTGTCTGAGGTGATTTGTTTGCCCCTCAGAGCCTTTTTAAGGGGACCAAAAATGGCGTAATCACAAGGAGAGAGGTCCGGACTGTATGGAGGGAGCCAAGAACCTCCAATTTTAATTTCTGCAGGTGTTCTGCAACTGTGTTGGCTGTATGAGGCTTTGCATTGTCATGGAGCAGAATGACCCCACGGGTGAGAGTGCCTGGTCGTTTTGATCTGATCGCTTGGTGAAAGGTGATCAAGGTTTGCGAGTAATGCTGTGCATTCACTGTTGTCCCATTCTGCAAGAAGTGAATCAGAAGGGGGTCATCTTGGTCAAAGAAGAATGTCAGCATAACCTTTCCTGCACTCATGTGGATGGCTTTGGCTTTTTTTGGTGGTGGTGACCCTGGATGCTTCCACTGGAGACTTGAACATTTTGATTCTGGTTCGAGAAGGTGACACCATGACTCATCTCCAGCCACCACTCGTGCCAGGAACGCATTCCTTTCCCGAGAATAGCGCTGCAGATGAGCAAGGCAGTGGGCCATTTGACATGCTTGCTGGTGTGGTTAAGACTGTGGGGCACCCATTGGGTACACACTTTGCACATGTGCAGTCATTCCTTCATGATGGTGTGAACACCTCCGATGCTCAATCCGACCACAGCGGCTATGGCTTTCACTGTCACTCGGCAGTCCTGGATAATTAGTGCATCCATCAGCTGGACAATGTCATAGGTAATGCAATGTAGTGCTCCAGACTGTGTATCATCAGCTAACGACACCACTCCTTCCCTGAAGCGCTTGTGCCATGCCTTGACCCTTGCAAGGGACACGCAGTGTTCACCGTGCACTTGTGACATTTGTTGATGAATTTCTATTCCTCCTACTCCTTCCACTGTCAGAAAATGAGCAACACTTCTTTGCTCTTCTTTTGATGCCTCCATGTCACTGTTTGCAGTGTGACCGGCAGCGTTGGACAACTGATGCATGTTGCTGTTAGCTTTGTATAGTCACGTGAAGTGCACCCCTGCCCTCTAGCGACAGGCTGTGAACTTCCACGCTCTGATTGGAACCACACCTCATTACACACGCCACGATATTACCATCCTGTCACTGGTTTGCACATTCCAGACTCCGGCTCATTTCTTTTTGAATGCTCCTTATTGCTCCAAATACCATTCTGCATTCTAAGTCTGTTAATTCCCGTCATGTAGCCATAGTCATGTCAGAAACTTTTCAAGTGAATCACCTGAGTACGAATGGCAGCTCTGCCAATGCACTGCCCATTTTTTTACCATGTGTACACAATACTATCACCATCTGTATATGTGCATATCACTGTCCCATTGTCATCTCAGTGTATGTTCAACAATAATGCAGAATAAATTCTTCTATTAGTTACGACATATACTGAATGAAATATATACTACAATGTGATCATCTGCATCAGATTATACATTAGAAGTTTTTTATTGTGAGATATACCAAAGATTTGGGTCGACTCCTTCAGTACATGAATTTTGACTATGTGTGCACACATTTCAAGATACTTTGATGACAATTTAATATTATGGTTCCATGGAGAGGGAGAATTATTGCACTGAGTGGTACATTGGGTAAAATAATATAGAAAAATCTGCTGTTGCTTCTGGAACTCAGTGAATCATCAAAGAAGCTGCGGAAGTTATAAAGAGTGTCAGCAAATTTGATAGAGATATGGCATTTATATTGGACAGTCTATGGAAGAGAGACTGTGTAGAAGTATGTCCTGTATTATATGATGTCATGGAAACAACGATGCTGTGAGTGACATTGCATCATTTGTGCTAATGTAGTCTCTGGTCACACTACTACACTGTTGTCTGATAATTACCTGTACCCTTAGGTCAAAACAACATATTTTATGTTGGAGTACTTCCATACAAAAACTGTGTATTCAGTAGACCTGTATGTTCACAGTCATTTTCCAGTGACTTTGTTTTTTTAGTCCCATCTGTTTCATGGGCAAAAGTTGCTACTGATGTTATGGAGGATAGAATTTTTCAGAATTCATGCTGGAATTCATTTAGCAGGTTATATTTATAGGAAAAAAGATTTCCTTTGGTCAGTAGTTACTCTTTCAGTTATTGACAATGTTTGAGGCCAAAGAAATTGACCTGTAATTCTTAGTCAGTAGTTACTTCCCTTTCATGTACCGGCCAAAAATAAGTGATTCTTAAAAGGTCATGGAAGTCCACAGTCAACTGGCCCACTGATCTATGTATTGCATTTATCAGCAGTTATGCCCATTCATTTCCATATTCTTTAAGTAATCTAGATAATATTTCATTTCAGGCATGGAATGTTTTTATTTTGGGCTTTGAAGTATTTTTCAATATGCCACATTTTCTAACAGCCTTCAGGAAAAAAGAATTACTCATTTCAGTTGAGTTTATTGCTGGTGTTGGTTCATTCACTTCCTCCTTGTATGTCTTACTAAATTGTTGTACAAATCTCTTGGAAATACTTTTTCTCAGTCATCAATATTCCAATTCCTCCTACTACTGTAGCCTATATACTATTTATTCTCAGATCTCTTATTTACATTTCCAGACTGTTTTACTAACATTGCTGGAATCATCTACATCTACATCCATTCTCCGCAAGCCACCTGACGGTGTGTGGTAGAGGGTACCTTGAGTGCCTCTATCGGTTCTCCCTTCTATTCCAGTCTTGTATTGTTCATGGAAAGAAAGATTGTCGGTATGCCTCTGTGTGGGCTCTAATCTCTCTGATTTTATCCTCATGGTCTCTTCGCAAGATATATGTAGGAAGGAGCAATATACTACTTGACTCCTCGGTGAAGGTATGTTCTCGAAACTTCAACAAAAACCCATACCAAGCTACTGAGTGTCTCTCTTGCAGAGTCTTCCACTGAAGTTTATCTATCATCTCTGCAACTACTGAATGATCCCGTAACGAAGTGCGCTGCTCTCCATTGGATCTTCTCTATCTCTTCTGTCAACCCTATCTGGTATGGATCCCACACCGGTGAGCAGTATTCAAGCAGTGGGCGAACAGGTGTACTTCCTTTGTTTTCAGATTGCATTTCCGTAGAATTATTCCAATGAATCTCAGTCTGGCATCTGCTTTACCGACAATTAATTTTATATGGTCATTCCATTTTAAATCACTCCTAATGCCTACTCTCAGATAATTTATGGAATTAACTGCTTCCAGTTGCTGATCTGCTATATTGTAGCTAAATGATAAAGGATCTTTCTTTCTATGTATTTGCAGGACATTACACTTGTCTACATTGAGATTCAATTGCCATTCCTTGCACCGTGCGTCAATTCGTTGCAGATCCTCCTGCATTTCAGTACAATTTTCCATGGTTACAACCTCTCGATATACTACAGCATCATCTGCAAAAAGCCTCAGTGAACTTTCAATGTTATCCACAAGGTCATTTATATATATTATGAATAGCAACAGTCCTACAACACTCCCCTGCGGCACACCTGAAATCACTCCTACTTCAGAAGACTTCTCTCCATTGAGAATGACATACTGCATTCTGTTATCTAGAAACTCTTCAATCCAATCACACTATTGGTTTGATAGTACATATGCTCTTACTTTGTTCATTAAACGACTGTGGGGAACTGTATCAAACGTCTTGCGAAAGTCAAGAAACACAGCATCTACCTGGAAACCCGTGTCTATGGCCCTCTGAGTCTCGTGGACGAATAGCGCAAGCTGGTTTTCATATGATCATCTTTTTCGAAAACCATGCTGATTCCTATAGAGTAGATTTCTAGTCTCCAGAAAAGTCATTATACTCGAAAATAATACATGTTCCAAAATTCTACAACTGATCGATGTTAGGGATATAGGTCTATAGTTCTGCTCACCTGTTCGACGTCCTTTCTTGAAAATGGGGATGTTCTGTGCCCTTTTCCAATCTTTTGGAATGATATGCTCTTCTAGAGACCTACGGTACACCTCTGCAAGAAGGGGGCCAACTTCCTTCGTGTACTCTGTGTAAAATCGAACTGGTATCCCATCAGGTCCAGTGGCCTTTCCTCTTTTGAGTAATTTTAATTGTTTTTCTATCCCTCTGTCATCTATTTTGATATCTACCATTTTGTTATCTGTGCGACAATCTAGAGAAGGAACTACAGTGCAGTCTTCCTCTGTGAAACAGCTCTGGAAAAAGACATTTAGCATTTTGGCCTTTAGTCTGTCATCCTCTGTTTCAGTACCATTTTGGTCACAGAGTGTCTGGACATTTTGTTTTGATCCGCCTACCACTTTGACATAACACCAAAATTTCTTAGGATTTTCTGCCAAGTCAATACATAGAACTTTACTTTCGAATTCGTTGAACGCCTCTCACATAGCCCTCCTCACACTACAATTTGCTTCGTGTAATTTTTGTTTGTCTGCAAGGCTTTGGCTGTGTTTATGTTTGCTGTGAAGTTCCCTCCTCCCCCCATGAACCATGGACCTTGCCGTTGGTGGGGAGGCTTGCGTGCCTCAACGATACAGATAGCTGTACCGTAGGTGCAACCACAACGGAGGGGTATCTGTTGAGAGGCCAGACAAACATGTGGTTCCTGAAGAGGGGCAGCAGCCTTTTCAGTAGTTACAGGGGCAACAGTCTGGATGATTGACTGATCTGGCCTTGTAACACTAACCAAAACGGCCTTGCTGTTGTGGTACTGCGAACGGCTGAAAGCAAGGGGAAACTACAGCCGTAATTTTTCCCGAGGGCATGCAGCTTTACTGTATGGTTAAATGATGATGGTGTCCTCATGGGTAAAATATTCCGGAGGTAAAATAGTCCCCCATTCGGATCTCTGGGCGGGGACTACCCAAGAGGATGTCATTATCAGGAGAAAGAAAACTGGCATTCTACGGATCGGAGTGTGGAATGTCAGATCCCTTAATCGAGCAGGTAGGTTAGAAAAATTAAAAAGGGAAATGGATAGGTTAAAGTTAGATATAGTGGGAATTAGCGAAGTTCGGTGGCAGGAGGAACAAGACTTCTGGTCAGGTGAATACAGGGTTATAAATACAAAATCAAATAAGGGTAATGCAGGAGTAGGTTTAATAATGAATAAAAAAATAGGAGTGCGGGTAAGCTACTACAAACAGCATAATGAACGTATTATAGTGGCCAAGATAGACATGAAGCCCATGCCTACTACAGTAGTACAAGTTTATATGCCAACAAGCTCTGCAGATGACGAAGAAATTGAAGAAATGTATGATGAAATAAAAGAAATTATTCAGGTAGTGAAGGGAGACGAAAATTTAATAGTCATGGGCGACTGGAATTCGACAGTAGGAAAAGGGAGAGAAGGAAACATAGTAGGTGAATATGGATTGGGGCTAAGAAATGAAAGAGGAAGCCGTCTCGTAGAATTTTGCACAGAGCATAACTTAATCATAGCTAACACTTGGTTCAAGAATCATAAAAGAAGGTTGTATACATGGAAGACTCCTGGAGATACTAAAAGGTATCAGACAGATTATATAATGGTAAGACAGAGATTTAGGAACCAGGTTTTAAATTGTAGGACATTTCCAGGGGCAGATGTGGACTTTGACCACAATCTATTAGTAGATTAAAACTGAAGAAATTGCAAAAAGGTGGGAATTTAAGGAGATGGGACCTGGATAAACTGAAAGAACCAGAGGTTGTACAGAGTTTCAGGGATAGCATAAGGGAACAATTGACAGGAATGGGGGAAAGAAATACAGTAGAAGACGAATGGGTAGCTCTGAGGGATGAAGTAGTGAAGGCAGCAGAGGATCAAATAGGTAAAAAGACAAGGGTTAGTAGAAATCCTTGGGTAACAGAAGAAATATTGAATTTAATTGATGAAAGGAGAAAATATAAAAATGCAGTAAATGAAGCAGGCAAAAAGGAATACAAATGTCTCAAAAATGAGATCGACAGGAAGTGCAAAATGGCTAAGCAGGCATAAGAGTCGAGGGGCATGAAAGGGAAGCAGTGGTTGGGAAGGGAGTGAGACGGGGTTGTAGCCTCTCCCCAATGTTATTCAGTCTGTATATTGAGCAAGCAGTAAAGGAAACAAAAGAAAAAGTTGGAGTAGGTATTAAAATCCATGGAGAAGAAATAAAAACTTTGAGGTTCGCCGATGACATTGTAATTCTGTCAGAGACAGCAAAGGACTTGGAAGAGCAGTTGAACGGAATGGACAGTGTCTTGAAAGGAGGATATAAGATGAACATCAACAAAAGTAAAACGAGGATAATGGAATGTAGTCGAATTAAGTCAGGTGATGCTGAGGGAATTAGATTAGGAAATGAGACACTTAAAGTAGTGAAGGAGGTTTGCTATTTGGGGAGCAAAATAACTGATGATGGTCGAAGTAGAGAGGATATAAAATGTAGACTGGCAATGGCAAGGAAAGCGTTTCTGAAGAAGAGAAATATGTTATTATCGAGTATAGGTTTAAGTGTCAGGAAGTCGTTTCTGAAAGTATTTGTATGGAGTGTAGCCATGTATGGAAGTGAAACATGGACAATAAATAGTTTGGACAAGAAGAGAATAGAAGCTTTCGAAATGTGGTGCTACAGAAAAATGTTGTAGATAAGGTGGGTAGATCACATAACTAATGAGGAGGTATTGAGTAGGATTGGGCTAGAAGATAAGTTTGTGGCACAATTTGACTAGAAGAAGGGACCAGTCGGTAGGACATGTTCTGAGGCATCAAGTGATCACAAATTTAGCATTGGAGGGCAGTGTGGAGGGTAAAAATTGTAGAGGGAGACCAGTAGATGAATACGCTAAGTAGATTCAGAAGGATGTAGGTTGCAGTAGGTACTGGGAGATGAAGAAACTTGCACAGGATAGGGTAGCATGGAGAGCTGCATCAAACCAGTCTCAGGACTGAAGACCACAACAGCACCTTGTCGTGTCTCTGGAGGCATCTTGTTGGGCCTAGGGAGGGAATTCTCTAACCTAAAAACCCCACAGGTGCACTGCACATGTACTCCGCTACCCTTGTAGCCACTTCCTGCGTGTAGTGCGCGCCTGACCTATGCAGGAGGACCCTATAGTTCTCCACCCGATAGCGAAGGTCGAGAAATTTGCACCGCAGATCTCCGCAGAATCGTCTGAGCCTCTGGTTTAAGCCTTCCCCCTCGGCTCGAAACCAGAGGACCGCGATTGGTTCTGGGAACGACACTACAAATAGTTAGCTCAGATTCCACCCAACGAGCGAGGCTTTCTGCCTTCACCAACTCTGCCAACCGACTGTATGAACTGAGGATGACCTCTGAATCCAGACGGCAGGAGTCACTGGTGCCCACATGGTCCAAGAATTGTTCCAAGAATCAGTTTCATACATGGTTTGTACATGTGATATAGGACAGTGGTAATCCTAGTTAGTTTCCAATACAGAAGTCATTTTGACTACACTGTTGACATAATAAAAATGCACAATAATGTAGGTTGGTGTACTAGATTGATTCTCCATGTGACAAAAGCAGTTATTAAGTGAGACGACATGATAAGCACAATGTAAACTATAATATGAATTGACAATTAGTGAAATTTGGTAAATGAGGTTTACTTATTATGATGTTCCATAAACTCAGACAAAGAATAGAAGCCACGAGCAACAATTTTCAGTCGGGTGCACCCAGTGCTCTCTTTCACTGCCGGCAGGGCCTCCTCCACATCTCGGATGAGACCCCCCCCTGGCAAGCAGACAGAGTGAACCCTGGCCTTCTTCCCTGACCTTTCCACTATTTCCATCACCTGCCTAACATTGGAGCTCCCAATCACTAATAAACCTCTCCTCCCGTGTGCCTGCTCAGACCTTGCTGAAGGAGTGGCCACATGTCCACTCACAGGCAGAGTGGGCGATGTCACATGGCCAGCCTTCACATTGACCCTCCGCCTCAAGCGACACGAACGCCATTGAACCCGCCACTCCCCTTGGGGAGAGGGTGGCCCAACCACACCCGGTACCCACAAATATGTCTCGACAGCAGGGACTGTGGGTGAAGTATGTAACACCTGAGGTGTACCATGTGACGCACCAGACTCTCCACTGCCGCTACACTCCGAGGCAGCAGCCTGAAGGTGGCTGACTGCGGCCATCAGCATGTTCAGCTGTTCGCAAACAGTGTCCAGCTCCTCCTGTGTCCATACACAGCAGTCACACATCCTATCCATCCTAAGAAATTAACAATTTACTGTAGAGAGTCAAGTAATCAACTTTTAACTAGACTGCTAATTCACTAATTCACTGATCTGATTGACATAATACTGTGATTTTAATGAAATTTGGCATTCCTTTTTGATACCTTAGGTAAGTTAGGAAGTAATGCAGTTTTGTGTGTCTGAATGGGACATATACCTCCTTACTATTTTCCATCAATTTAATAATTGTTGAGGAAGGTTTAAAATTCCCAGAATTATATGATTTTCTTAGTATTTTCGCCACTACTTTTGAGAGTGGATTAAAGATGGTACTGGATTCCAGTTCTAATCCAATTGAATCCCACTATTCCTCAATGACTGAGTTCTTCAAGAATTTCAGCAGTACCAGTTTTTTTGTGTAGAGTATTCTAGAGAAACCTAGCAAAATACAATACCACAGGGAAATATAAAGGGAATTTTTTAAAAAGTTGTATGTTGTTTTATGGCCAAAATATTGGGCTACGATAGAGGAGTGTGATATCAATAATCTATGTGCCTCTCTGGTGAAAATTACCTGGTCAACTAAGTTCCTTCCTGCATTGGCTCAGTATTCTGTAGACTATAGTATTACAGCCACAATTTCAGATTTTTCTTTAATTAGCCCACAAAAGTCAAGGATTTGCATGTGGTTGGAAGCTTGTGTTCATACATTATCTTTTAAGGATTCTGGCTAATCATAATGAAATAATGCTAAAATACAGGAGGAATTTGTGGAGACATATTTGACAAACATTTATTGACAACTGAGAAACAAAGAACCTGTGTGAAGAGCGTAAAGAAAGTTTTGATATTCACCAACACAAGAAGTGTCAGCAACTTATGTTCTAAGTATAAATGATGGTAGCATTGTCCAAGATGGAAAACAGATAAACACACATTTTGGTTGAATTTGATTTCTGAAGAGACTGAACTAGTGCCAAATACAGAAGGTTTTAATACATGTTGTTCTTTTTTAGACTTGTGAAAAATAAATGAAAACTATCCAAGTTTTAGTATTTTCAGATTAATGTCTGGAATCAAATTGCTGACCCATGAAAGTATTTAAAGACCATAATAATCATTTTGTATCTTTAGTGTGTAACTGCTGATTATCATAAAAATGCTTATTTTTAACTCCACAGGTAAAAGCCGGTTTTATTGACCAAAACAATCCTGGCAGTACACTGCAAAATTCCAGTGTTACAAAAATCATCACACATGAGGGATACATCATGTAAGTAAAATTATTTTTTAATGTAACAATTCTGTTCAATAACAGTTATATGTCACACAATATCATTAATTAGAAGTTGTAGAAATAAGCTGATGTCAGTTCTTTTTACAATAATTACTGTAACATGAAGGGAGCTCCAGAAGCAGGGAAATGTCAGGTGAGCTGGAATTCAAACCTCTTATCACTAATGCAAATGTCCATAACAGGAAAGCACGGTGCCGAAGCCTTAAAACCTGGACTATGGAGCAGTGAAAGAATGTCATTTGATTGGATAAGTTTTATTTTAGACTGTTTCCAGCTGCCGGCCAATGTGGCCGACTGGTTCTAGGCACTTCAGTCCGGAACCGCGTGACTGCTACGGTCGCAGGTTCGAATCCTGCCTCGGGCATGGATGTGAGTGACGTCCGTAGGTTAGTTAGGTTTAAGTAGTTCTAAGTTCTAGGGGACTGATGACCTCAGATGTTAAGTCCCATAGTGCTCAGAGCCATTTGAACCATTTGTTTCCAGCTCCTGGTCAAGTTTGCATCCCAAGAGTGACACATAGCGGTGGTTCGATGATGATTGGGCAGCCATATAGTGGTATTCCAAGGGCCTCTTGGTTACTCTGCAAGATCACATTACTGCTAAGGATTATATAGCCATTTTTTTTGGTCAGATCTATTCCATAGTACAACGTGTGTTTCCCAATGACAAGGCCCCCGTTCATACAGCTCACATAGGTCAGAACAGTTTTGTGAGCACAAGTATGAAATGACGCATCTCCCTTGGCCATCACAGTCACCAGATCTCAATATTATTGAGTCTTTTGGTCTACTTTGGAGAGCAGTATCCACCTCCATCATTGTTTCATGAACTTTCTGCTATTTTGCAGTAAGAATGGTATAAAATTTTTGTCCATAATCTTCTTAAACTCTGTGTCTTAATGCATGTATAAGCATTGAATCAAGTATTGTGTTCTATAACATGCACTAAGTAAAAGGTATTATGAGCCTAAAAAATATCAAAACATTGAAGTAAGCGCAAAATGTTGTTTCTTGCTTCTCATATTAAACAAAGCACACCTGAAGCGACTGCATGTTCAGCGAATTATACATTTAAAAACTTCATTAAATTTGTTCTTGAAACATTCTAACTTGATACCAGATAGTCTATGTCAGTGTTACTAAGCTCACAATTGTCCTGTAAATTTAGTATTATAAATTCAAAAATCAGAATTATAAATAACGGATGAGCTACTTTTACTGGGACACAAGAGATTTCATTGAACAAGTGTTGAGTTTGGTTAGCAGGCAATAGAAAACTTGTGAGATCTTCATGGACCTCTCTAAAGCATTTGAGTGCACGAATCATTTCAAGCCAGTGGAGAAACTGCATCAGTATGAGATTTGAAGGAAATCTCATTTCATAAAAAAGTTGTACATTCTGGATAGCAAACAGTGCATGGAAACCGAAACCGAAGATACTAATGGAAGAAATATGAACAGTTACATGCTTGAGTTACAAACTGTTGAAAGTGGTGTGCCACAAGGTCCTGTACTCAGGGCAGCACTATCTATTCTCTATTTAACTGATTTCTCAGACAATGTAAATCAGATACTTACAATGTAAGCTGATAAAACAACAATGACCTGTGCAGCTTAGACAAAGGAATTGCTTGAAAAAGAAGCAGTCCTGAGTATTGAAAATGAAAATATGTACTACAAAACCGTCTTTAATTATGAATTTGTCTAAAACAACATATGTAGAGTCCCAGACTAAACAGAGTGAAATGTACAGTCTAAATTTTAAAATAAATAGAAAGGTAATTAATTAAGTACACTGTAAAACATTTTTAAGAACTATTATTGAGAAGAATTTGTCATTTGCCTTTTACTGTGTAAAAGATAAACAAACAAATTTTCCTCATAAGCGACATGGTAAAAGTTGTGTATAATAAAACTCTCTGGTCAATTTACTATGGACTTGTGCTCCCACATGTGTCCTGCTCAATTTATGTATGGGTACATGCATAAGGTAACTACTTAAAAAGAATATTTGTAATTCAGAAAAGAGCATGAGGTATATTAGGATTACCAGATGTGCCAGTTTTCTGTGTTCGTCCCAGTTTCGGATTAGAGAAATCAATGTCCCAAAAAAATATTTTTCAGCTGGCAGTTTGTTCCGGATATCAGAGAAATATTCTCATACCTATTTTTTCTCAAAATTATTGTGGGGGCCTATATTAGCTAAATAATGAAAGTTTTTATTATTGAAGCTGACAGTCCCTTAAGGAGTATCATTGCATGGCAGTGTTGCTGAATTTCCATTATTGTCCCATATCTTGGTTCAGTTCAAACTTTGTAATAATGTGGTTCTCTTTTTCTCTGTCTGAGTCATATCATGGTTAATTTGTTATTAAAGTATTTGGTTGTTACAAGAAAACTCAAAATGCCAAAAGAAAGTGTTCATTCCTAGAAAAATATTCAGGAGGATGGTTTTTGATAAAACAAGGGAGAAGTGACTATGAAGTAGAATGTGTAATTTGTAGGTGCTGTGCTTCAGTTTTACATGGGGGAAGAGCAGATATTAAGGATCATTAAGCTAGCATACAGCATAAATCAGACTTGTACTCTGCAAGCACTTTGAACAAAGTGGACACTTATTTTGTTTCAAATTCATTTAAACAGGCCAAATTAGTGACACAGCAAAATTAGCAGCATGCTATCATACAGTTATACAACATATGTCTTTGAAATCAGTGGACTGTACTTCTAGGATAAGCTCCAAACTTTGTAATGATTCCGGAGTAGCGAAAAATGTGACATTGGGCTGAACAAAATCAACAGCAGTTATGAAACCAGCGTTAGCACCCATTACTGTCGAACAAATATGCAATGATCTTTCCAAGGCCTGTTATTTTGGTGTAGTTACAGGTGCTAGTAATCACAAAGCTGAGAAAATATTTTCATTAACTATTCAGTATTTTGTGGCATCAAATCGCATTCTACTGAAATTCCCTCTCTTCCAAATCAAACTGCCTCTGTAATAAGCAAGTTTTGCATCACTGCCATAGAGGAAAACAAAATTAATAAAAGTAAGTGCTTAGCATTTTGTGGTGGCTGTGCCAACACTAATTTTGTGTGAGTGTAAGTAGCTGGTACAAACAACGTCTTCACAAAATTGAAAAGTGAAGTTAGTGAAAATCTTGTAGGAGTTGGATTTCCCACACATGTATTACTTAATGCTGCAAAGGCAGCTGCTGATATGAGAGTGCTGATGTGGAAATGCTAAACTTCCCAGTTACTTCTCCATATACACAGTATGAATGGAGTGTCTGAAAGAATTTTGTGCATTTATTGACACAGAGTATCGTGCAGTGTTGTCACATACGAAAACAAGGTGGTTATCTTTGTTTGTTGCAGTAGAGAGAGTACTGAAATTATATGATGTTCTTAAGCCATTCTTCCTCTCAAAAGAGAAAAGCATCTAAATTTCTGACAACTCTGTTTCAGCATCCTCTGAAAGAACAACATTTATGGGCTTTTGGACTGTCATATGAGTGTATTTCAGAGATAAATACTTGAACTCAAGAAGACAGATAGCAGTATTAGAGAATTAGCTGTAATTTTGGAAGATGTCGGAGTTATATGATGGCATAAAGAGTAAAAATTTGTGCCACTCAAAATGACATCTGTTGTTGGTGTTGTTGTGGTCTTCAAAAAAATGGCTCTGAGCACTATGGGACTTAACTTCTAAGGTCATCAGTCCCCTAGAACTTAGAACTACTTAAACCTAACTAACCTAAGGACATCACACACATCCATGCCCGAGGCAGGATTCAAACCTGCGACCGTAGCGGTCACGCGGCTCCAAACTGAAGCGCTTAGAACCGCACGGCCACACCGACCGGCTTGTGGTCTTCAGTCTGAGACTGATTTGATGCAGCTCTCCATGCTAATCTATCCTGTGCAAGCTCCTTCATCTCCCAGTACCTACTGCAACCTACATCCTACTGAATCTGCTTAGTGTATTCATCTCTTGGTCTCCCTCTACGATTTTTACCCTCCATACTGCCCTCCAATGCTAAATTTGTGATCCCTTGATGCCTCAGGACATGTCCTACCAACCGATCCCTTCTTCTAGTCAAGTTGTGCCACAAACTTCTCTTCTCCCCAATCCTATTCAATATCTCCTCATTAGTTACGTGATCTACACACCTAATCTTCAACATTCTTCTGTAGCACCACTTTTCGAAAGCTTCTATTCTCTTCTTGTCCAAACTATTTATTGTCCATGTTTCACTCCCATACAGGGCTTCACTCCATACAAATACGTTCAGAAACGACTTCCTGACACTTAAATCTATACTCGATATTAACAAATTTCTCTTCTTCAAAAACGCTTTGCTTGCCATTGCCAGTCTACATTTTATATCCTCTCTACTTCGACCATCATCAGTTATTTTGCTCCACAAATAGCAAAACTCCTTTACTACTTTAAGTGTCTCATTTCCTAATCTAATTCCCTCAGCATCACATGACTTAATTCGACTACATTCTGTTATCCTTGTTTTGCTTTTGTTGATATTCATCTTATATCTTCCTTTCAAGCCACTGTCCATTCCGTTCAAGTGCTCTTCCAAGTCCTTTGCTGTCTCTGACAGAATTACAATGTCATCGGCGAACCTCAAAGTTTTTATTTCTTCTCCATGGATTTTAATACCTTCTTCCAACTTTTTCTTTTGTTGCCTTTACTGCTTGCTCAATATACAGATTGAATAACATTGAGGAGAGGCTACAACCCTGTCTCACTCCCTTCCCAACCACTGCTTCCCTTTCATGCCCCTCGACTCTTATAACTGCCATCTGCTTTCTGTAAAAATTGTAAATAGCCTTTCGCTCCCTGTATTTTACCCCTGCCACCTTTAGAATTTGAAAGAGAGTATTCCAGTCAACATTGTCAAAAGCTTTCTCTAAGTCTACAAATGCTAGAAATGTAGGTTTGCCTTTCCTTAATCTTTCTTCTAAGATAAGTCGTAAGGTCAGTATTGCCTCACGTGTTCCAACATTTCTATGGAATCCAAACTGATCTTCCCCGAGGTCGGCTTCTACCAGTTTTTCCATTCGCCTGTAAATAATTCGGGTTAGTATTTTGCAGCTGTGACTTATTAAACTGATAGTTCGGTAATTTTCACATCTGTCAACACCTGCTTTCTTTGGGATTGGAATTATTATATTCTTCTTGAAGTCTGATGGTATTTCGCCTGTCTCGTACATCTTGCTCACCAGATGGTAGAGTTTTGTCAAGGACTGGCTCTCCCAAGGCTGTCAGTAGTTCTAATAGAATGTTATCTACTCCCGGGGCCTTGTTTCGACTCAGATCTTTCAGTGCTCTGTCAAACTCTTCACGCAGTATCGCATCTCCCATTTCATCTTCATCTACATCCTCTTCCATTTCCATAATATTGTCTTCAAGTACATCGCCCTTGTATAGACCCTCTATATACTCCTTCCACCTTTCTGCTTTCCCCTCATTACTTAGAACTGGGTTTCCATCTGAACTCTTGATATTCATACAAGTGGCTCTCTTTTCTCCAAAGGTCTCTTTAATTTTCCTGTAGGCAGTATCTATCTTACCTCTAGTGAGATAAGCCTCTACATCCTTACATTTGTCCTCTAGCCATGCCTGCTTAGCCATTTTGCACTTTCTGTCGATCTCATTTTTGAGACATTTGTATTCCTTTTTGCCTGCTTCATTTACTGCATTTTTATATTTTCTCCTTTCATCAATTAAATTCAATATTTCTTCTGTTACCCAAGGATTTCTACTAGCCCTCGTCTTTTTACCTATTTGATCCTCTGCTGCCTTCACTACTTCATCCCTCAAAGCTACCCATTCATCTTCTACTGTATTTCTTTTCCCCATTCCTTTCAATTGTTCCCTTATGCTATCCCTGAAACTCTGTACAACCTCTGGTTCTTTCAGTTTATCCAGGTCGCATCTCCTTAAATTCCCACCTTTTTGCAAGTTCTTCAGTTTTAATCTACTAGTAGATTGTGGTCAGAGTCCACATCTGCCCCTGGAAATTTCCTACATTTTAAAACCTGGTTCTTACATCTCTGTCTTACCGTTATATAATCTGTCTGATACCTTTTAGTATCTCCAGGAGTCTTCCATGTATACAACCTTCTTTTATGATTCTTGAACCAAGTGTTAGCTATGATTAAGTTATGCTCTGTGCAAAATTCTAACAGACGACTTCCTCTTTCATTTCTTAGCCCCAATCCATATTCACCTACTATGTTTCCTTCTCTTCTTTTCCTACTGTCGAATTCCAGTCACCCATGACTATTAAATTTTCGTGTCCCTTCACTACCTGAATAATTTCTTTTATTTCATCATACATTTCTTCAATTTCTTCATCATCTGCAGAGCTAGTTGGCATATAAACTTGTACTACTGTGGTAGGCATGGGCTTTGTGTTTATCTTGGCCACTATAATACGTTCACTATGCTGTTTGTAGTAGCTTACCCGCACTCCTATTTTTTTATTCATTATTAAACCTACTCCTGCATTACCTCTATTTGATTTTGTATTTATAGCCCTGTATTCACCTGACCAGAAGTCTTGTTCCTCCTGCCATCAAACTTCACTAACTCCCACTATATCTAACTTTAACCTATCCATTTCCCTTTTTAAATTTTCTAACCTACCTGCTCGATTAAGGGATCTGACATTCCACACTGCGATCCGTAGAATGCCAGTTTTCTTTCTCCTGATAACGACGTCCTCTTGGGTAGTCCCCGCCCGGAGTTCCGAATGGGGGACTATTTTACCTCCGGAATATTTTACCCAAGAAGATGCCATGATCATTTAACCATACAGTAAAGCTGCATGCCCTCGGGAAAAATTACGGCTGTAGTTTCCTCTTGCTTTCAGCCGTTCGCAGTACCAGCACAGCAAGGCCGTTTTGGTTAATGTTACAAGGCCAGATCAGTCAATCATCCAGACTGTTGCCCCTGCAACTACTGAAAAGGCTGCTGCCCCTCTTCAGGAACCACACATTTGTCTGGCCTCTCAACAGATACCCTTCTGTTGTGGTTGCACCTACGGTACGGCTATCTGTATCAGTGAGTCACGCAAGCCTCCCCACCAACGGCAAGGTCTATGGTTCATGGGGCATCAGCTAGGGAAATTCAGAAATTTCATTATCATATTGAACAGTTTTACAAAACGTTTGTGGATTATTTTAAAAAATGGTCAATGAACTTGAAAGGATTTGCCAATTTCAAGTGGGTGTTGCTGGCTCAGAGCCTGTTTTGAATGAAGTGATAAAGACAGCAATATTTCTGCAAGATAAAGGGTAATCGATAGACAATAGTGCATTGTTTGGCCAGTTTTGCTTCCTCAACTTCGACGGCAGTAATAGTGATAATTGGCCATCAAATCATGTCAGGAGGCATAGACCAATTTCTCTGAACAGTGTGGGTGTATAGAGCAGTAATTGCAATTACTAAATCGGTCCAGTTCATCTTCAGTGTTCACGAACACAATGCTAGTGTGGAAAGAGTATTCACTCTAAGGAATGACCAGTGGTCTGGGAAATGTAATAGATTACAAGTATCAATAGTTCAGTCAATAGTAAAATGTGTTCTTAATTACAAAATTATAAAAAAGTCTACTCCCCGAGCAGATGCATAAAAAAACAGGGACCTACTGGATGGGATGAGACGTATCTTTCCTTCTCACCCCATCTGGTAAGACTACCCAACCCAGAGTTCTGGGTGACTTTTATGAACTCTACCCCTTTCCCTAAATATCTCCAATTCTTTTTCTTCACCCATCTTCCTTCCCCTTCAACCCTTCCACCAGAAGAAGGAGCCACTGTCTCCGGAAGCTCAAGTAAGTAAAACCATTTTTTATGTGTGTGTTCGCCTGTCACTCCTTGGAGAGTATTTTTTTTTATTTATACAGTTACATTATATTGTCAAAAATTTATTATTTTTGTTGTTATAATTATAAAATGAGGTATTCTGACTTTTATGATAACATCATTCAGTGGCAGGCTCTTCTCTATAAAGCTCGGAAATCTTTCAACAAGTGTTAATTTTTAATAATTTTGACTGTTTCTCAATACCACTGACACTCATCTTTTCAGTGGTATGAAAATTAAACTGGGACAGTACTCCAGGGTTTTTCTTTGTAAAGGAACTGTTGAAAATTCTATCCTCAACTTCAGTCCGTGTGTGACTAGACACTAATTTAGGTGTTACTAACAGCCTTTACATATGGCGAGAATTTCTTTGGGTTTTGTGAAAGACTTTTCAATAATATTCTGCTACAGTAGTCACTGATAGTTTCACACATTGATTTCTTGACAGCCAAATTCATTTCATTCAACATCAATCTATAACCCTATACATTGTTTTATACCTATTGTGTAGTTTTCTCTGATTTTAGAAGTTTCTTTACAGTGACTCTATAACATGGAATTGTTCTACTGGGTACATATCTATCCTGTTCATTGTCAATTATTCTCGTAAACATGAGTCATCATTCCTCTGTATGCTCTGTCTTGAGCAAAAATTTTAAAGTTCCTCCTTAAGATATGACACTACTACCTCTTTATCTAGTTTGCTGAAAATATAAATCATTTTCCAGAGTGAGATTTTCACTCTGTAGCGTAGTGTGCGCTGATATGAAACTTCCTGGCATATTAAAACTGTGTGCCGGACTGAGACTCGAACTCGGGATCTTTGCCTTTTGCGGGCAAGTGCTCTACCAACTGAGCTACCCAAGCACGACTCACACCCAGTTCACACAGCTTTACTTCTGCTAGTGCCTCGTCTCCTACGTTCCAAACTCTACAGAAGCTCTCCTGCAGTAAAGCTGTGAGAATGGGGCGTGAGTCATGCTTGGGTAGCTCAGCTCGTAGAGCACTTGCCCGCAAAAGGCAAAGGTCCCGAGTTCGAGTCTTGGTCCGGCACACAGTTTTAATCTGCCAGGAAGTTTCATAAATCATTTTACTTGTTTTAGTTGCCTTTTGTGCTTTGGTAATCATTGTTGCTATAACTGTCTCATCATCACTGATATCAGTTTCAATGCAGACATCATGTATTTTTTGCATTAGATCTAATATATTTCCATTATGAGAGGGATCCTGACTATTTTCTGTATACAATTTTCAGAGAAGGCATTTGATAATGTTTAAAAGAATGTCTTGTCATGTGTACCACTAACAAATCCCAAACTGTAATTATCTCTATTGATTATTGGGTAATTAAAGTCTTTCCAATGTTTGCAGAATGATTGGGGGAATGTACATACAAGAAAAATGAAGTTCTGGGTTACATGAGGATGTGAGGCTGGTGGTTAATTGAAGGATCCATTTATAATCTCCCCCAATACTAAGCCTTGCCTAAACAATCTTGCGTGCAACTGCAATTTCTGCCTTGATGGATTTGAGTTTCTTGTCTACTGTGACAAGTATGCCACATCCATTTCCCATTATCCTATCCTTTCAACATATGCTCAAATTTTCCATGAAATCTCCTTGTTGTCAACTTCAGGTTTTAACCAGCTTTCTGTACCTAGTACAATATGAACTTCACTGTTTTTTAGGAGCACTTCAAACTCTGGCATTTTCTTGTGAATGGGGCATTTTCTTGTGAATGCTTCAGCAATTAAACACTAGAATTTTAATACACTCATCTTTGGTGTATTTCTTTGGATCTTTCACTGATACTTCGAGGTCTCTTGCAGCTATCATTACCATGGAGGGTTGCTTAATCCAAAAAAATCTCTTATGTCCACCCATCACAGAGCCAGCTATCTGGGTAACAGCCACTGATGTGTAGTGCACATCTGACCTCATTTATGGGGCCCTTGTAGTTCTCAATCCTATGCCACAAGTCCAGGAAGTCACTGCCTAGCTCTTCACAGAACCTTTGCAGTGTCTGGTTTAAGTCTTCAACTTGACTCAGTACCAGAGGTCACAATCTGTTCAGGGGACAATGTTGCAGATTGTGAGCTTTTTTGAAACTCCATGAGCAAGCTGATATTCTCAACCTTCTGTGCCAGTCACTAGAATGATCCAAGTATGACCTCGGAGCCCAGATGGCAGGCATTGTTTGTCTCAGCATGTGCCACAACCTGCAATGGTTGCACACTGTTCACTCAATGGCTGCTGGAATAGTCTCTCCAAAATACTGAATGAGGCCCCTAGGCATACACATTGAATGTACATGGTGTTCCTTTTCATCTGCAATTTCATTTAAGAGTACCATTATTTGCCATACATTTGAACTGCCGATGATTAATAGACCCCTACCCCCCGCCCCCCTTTTTCCCCTTTGACCAGAGGCAGCACATTTACCAGCATGTGAAGTGAGACTCATTGGTACAGCTTCAATTACAATGGGTGTAACATCCTGAGTTCTCCTTGGTCTGTATCTCCCTTGTGTAGGATGTCTAGACCT
Source organism: Schistocerca piceifrons (assembly GCF_021461385.2). Taxonomy (NCBI): domain Eukaryota; kingdom Metazoa; phylum Arthropoda; class Insecta; order Orthoptera; family Acrididae; genus Schistocerca; species Schistocerca piceifrons. The sequence goes on from NC_060138.1 coordinate 736,211,199, forward strand.
ACCACTCATGAACCATTCACAGTCAAGTGGATGACTAGTGCTAGATCCTGTATTTCCTACAGAAGAGACAATGTCCACGGAACAGGTTATCATTTGAGGTATATCTGGTACATGACTCTTGGTAGCCTTTCCAACACGTCCATTCACAGCAAGTTCCAATTGCTTGACTGTAGCCTGGCCAATTTCCAGCTGCTTATGAATAGCAATTAACTCATTATGTACCCAAGAAAAGCAGACACAGTGGGGCTGTATTGCCCTAGGTGCAATATTTTTCAGAACAGTAAACAAATAACTTTAAATTAAGCTTGCTGATTCACTTTTATAATCTGTGATTATTTATAGTGACTGTGAAATAAGTTATGCACAACACTCATAATTTACAATTTTTCTCAAAAATAAACATTTGCAAGCATCCAAAACTTATCAGAAATATACTTTTTCCACATAAATATAATGAAATGTGGCCAAAAGTATCTATAAAGCATGATTAAGGTTACTATTGATGATTATAGTACAAGACCTTGTAGTCCTCACAGCAGCATGTCAAAACAAAATCTTCTTGGTTTTCAACTATGTCAATCTAAATAAAATACCCAAGCTTTCAATGGCTATCTCCAGCATTGTCATCAGGAGTAAAAAGCACTGATTGCTGGGGCTGGTACAGTTTTCCACTCATATAAGCATGATTGTAGGCTATGGCACCAACCAGAGAGGGCGAAAACAACATTTACACAGAAGACAAGTTGAGCAAATCTTCGCAGCTCTGGCCTGCCATGAGACTGAGTGATGTCAAGTGGCATGAGGGGCTGGCACCATGTTTCAAACTCCCACTCATGCCTCCCTACAAACATCAAGCATCTGTCTTTGCTTTCTCTCAGTATCCGGTGCCCATCCCCAAGCCCTACTAAGTGTGTACTTGTCTCTGTTAAAATTGTTGCTGTTTATTCTAATCTCAGCTGCCACTTTTGTAATGGAATCGCAGTGTCTTGATGCATGAGCCAAGACTTACCTTATCAAACTGTATTTTGTGCCTGTTTTCCAGGCAATTCTCAGCTATGCCCAACTTGTCAAGCTCCCTTTGTCTAATATGTTGCTTGTGCATGGTACACCACACGTCAACCGTGCTAGTTAATTTTACTAAAGAGTTGGGAAGGGTAGCAAGTTATCATTCTTAGATGTTTTAGTTGAGTGAAAGGCAGGAGGCTGGCTTGGTCATTCGGTGTACAGCAAGCCAATGAACACTGATCGATATTTGAATGCCTATAGTTTTCACCATCTGGTACACAAGAAAGCAATCCTGAACACATTACTACACAGAGCAAAGATTATTTGTGATGACAACCACTTACAGTATGAACTGCAGCATTGGAGATGTGTTCAGAGAGAATGGTTATGACAAGGAAGACATTTTTGCAGCTGAGTTAGCTCCTCTTGTAACCATAATCTATCATAGATCCCTTGAACAAAAAATGGTGCCCAGTTGTTGGAAAAAAGTGCAGATCACACCTGTCTACAAGAAGGATAGTAGAAGTGATCCGTAAAACTACTGTCCAGTACCCTTGACATTGATTTGTTAAAGAATCATGTAACATATACTGAGGTCAAACATAATGGCATATCTTGAACAGAATGACATCCTCCATGATAACCAGCATGGATTCTGAGAACATAAGTCTTGTGAAATCCAAATCACACCTTTCTCACAAGACATACTGAAAGCTTTAGATCAAGGAAGTCAGAAAGATGCAACATTTCTTGATGTCCAAAAAGCATTTGAATCAGTACTGCACCTACACTTATTGCCAAAAGTACGATTATCCATGGTATCAAGCGAAATTTGTGACTGGATTGAGGGCTTAATGGTAGGAGGATGCAGCATGCTATCTTGGATGGAGAGTCATCATCAGATGTAGAAATAATTTCAGATGTGCTCCAGGGAAGTATATTGGGACCCTTGATGTTCATGTTGTGTATTAATAACCTTGCAGACAACATTAATAATAACCTCAGACTTTTTACCAGTAATGAAGTTATCTGTAATGAAGTACTGTCTGAAAGAAGCTGCATATATATTCAGTCAGATCTAGATAAGATTTAACAGTGCTGCAAAGACTGGCAACTTGCTTTAAATGTTCAAAAATGTAAAATGGTGCACTTCAAAAAACGAAAAAACGTAATATCCTATGACTCTAATGTCAATGAGTCACCACTGGAGTCAACCAATTCATAGAAATAACTGGGTGTACGACTTTGCAGTGATCTGAAGTGGAATCATCGCATAGGCACAGTCATGGGTAAAGTGGGGATAGACTTCGGTTTATTGGTAGAATACTGTGGAAGTGCAGTCTACAAAGGAGATGACTTACAGATCACTCATATGACTGGTTCTAGAATATTGCTCAAGTGTGTGGGACACATACCAGTTAGAGCTAATAGGGGATATTGAACATATACAGAGAAGGGCAGCATGAACGGTTGTTTGATCCATGGGAAAGTGACACAGACATACTGAAAGAACTGAACTGGCAGAGTCTTGAAGATGGACATAAACTATCCTGAGAAAATCTGTTAACAAATTTTCAGGAACCAGCTTTAAATGATGACTCTAGGAATATACTACAACCCCCTATGTATTACTTATACAGGAATCATGAAAGTAAGATTGGAATAATTACAGCACACACAGAGGTATTCAAACAATCATTCTTCCCATGCTCCATAAGTGAATGGAAAGGGAAGAAACCCTAATAACTGGTACAGTGTGACTAAAAGTCCACCTTGACAGAGCCCCACAAGCCTAAGTAAATCATATAATTGAGGTGCAGCAAATTCCCTAGAGGTTGCCCACTAAAAACTGTTCCACCTCAACATCCACACATCTCATAGGTCCACAACATACCTTGGGAGATTTTTACGATCCTTGTGATCCTGGTGGTCAAGTCAAGATTCCCATTCCCTGTGACACATAGCATTCCTCTGCCATGCTGTACAGTGGTCACTGAAGCATTTCCAGAGCTTATGGTACAAAGACCTGGTTGCACTTACCAGTCCTCAGCTCAAGAACCCTGGAGTCACCAAGCCGGTGCTCTGAAAACAAATGCTGGGACCGAGGACATATAAAAACTACCTGTGTGCCTGAAACTGAAGAGACAAATTTATTTAAATCCACCAATCTCAGTCCATTGATTAATTCATGAGAAAAGTAGATGCAACAACTCTCCTGTTCACCTTTTCACTAACACTTTCTGTGTATTGGTTTATGATAGACATATAGGGTATAGCCACATATTTCCCAACTTTCAAAACATGTGCAGATTACACCCACAGGGAAATAATCTGCAAGTGATGTTACCTCTACTTTTCTCAGCTGATAGTTCTCCTCTCAGAAGATATGTAGGTGACATAGTGAATTCAATGTCCTTCAGGATTTTTAGCAAAGAGAGCCACAAGTTTTGTAATATAACAGATGTTCCCAGATTAACATTCCAATCGTTTTCATGACGGTTTTGTTCCTTAAGTATTCTTTTTTATTTTAGAAGTTTACTTTAGAATGCAGTCAAACTGCACAGTGAATTATTTCAGTTAGGATTCATATTAATGTGAAAGGGTTTTAACACATACAAGGTCAATACATTATATCATATTGTCTTTGTTGTAGAAGATTTTGCTTGATAAATTCTTCCTTGTTTGTGAGAAGCTGCTTCTTAAAAAATTAATTGACCTAGTTTGATATCATTACCATCTCTTCCTGTTTTGAGATAATCTTCCTATCTCTACATTCAACATTCATGATAATCTATTGTGCACATTCTAATTTTTTCCACCCCTACAGTTTTCTTCTCTGTTTCTTCATGTAGCATCATTGAGATGTTGATGGAAGCTATGGCAGATGCCCCTTAACTTTTCTCATAAAATGTCATAAATCAGCTGACAACATTAATGTACAGTTCTTGTCATATCTGCCATTTCAAATTAAAGTTGAAACTATTGTACAACTTTCAGATACTGTTAGCACTGTCATTATCATTGTTGTTGTTGTTGTGACCTTCAGTTCAGAGACTGGTTTGATGCAGCTATCCATGCTATTATATCCTGTGCAAGCCTCTTCATCTCTGAGTAAGTACTGCACTCTACATCTTTCTGAATCTGCTTAATGTATTCATCTCTCAGCCTCCCTCTATGATTGTAACCCCCCCCACACACACACACTTCACTCCCGTACTAAATTGGTGACCCCTTGATGCCTTAGAATGTGTCCTACTAACCGATCCCTTCATGTAGTCAAGTTGTTTCACAGATTCCTCTTCTACTCAATTCTATTCAGTACTTCCTCATTAGTTACATGATCTAACCATTTAATCTTCAGCATTCTTCTGTAGCACCAAATTTCGAAAGCTTCTATTCTCTTCTTGTCTAAACTAGTTATCGTGCATGTTTCACGTCCTTACATGGCTACACTCCATACAAATATTTTCAGAAAAAGACTTCCTGACCCTTAAATCTATACTCAATGTTAACAAATTTCTCTTCTTCAAAAACGCTTTCCTTGCCATAGTCAGTCTACATTTTATATCCTCCCTACTTTGACAGTCATCAGTTATTTCCTTCCCAAGTAGCAAACTCATTTACTTCTTTAAGTGTATCACTTCCTAATCTTATTCCCTCAGCATCACCTGATTTAATTCAACTACATTCCATTATTCTCATTTTGCTTTTGTTGATGTTGATCTTATTCCATTTAAGACACTGTCCTTTCTGTTCAGCTGCTCTTCCAGGTCCTTTGCTGTCTCTGGCAGAAGTACAATGTCATTGGCAAACCTCAAAGATTTTATTTCTTCTCCATGTATTTTAATTCCTACTCCATTGTCAAAAGCTTCCTCTGTGCCTACAAATTCTAGAAATGTAGGTTTGCCTTTCCTTAATCTTTCTTCTAAGATAAGTCGTAAGGTCAGTATTGCCTCACGTGTTCCAACATTTCTACGGAATCCAAACTGATCTTCCCCGAGGTTGGCTTCTTTCAGTTTTTCCATTCATCTGTAAAGATTTCATGTTAGTATTTTGCAACTGTGATTTATTAAACTGATAATTCAGTAATTTTCACAACTGTCAACACCTGCTTTTGTTGGGATTGGAATTGTGTTCTTCTTTTGGGATTGGAATTATATTCTTCTTGAAGTGTGAGGGTATTTTGCCTGTCTCATAAACCTTGTTCACCAGATGGAAGAGTTTTCTGGTGGTTGGCTCTCCCAAGGCTATCAATAGTTCTAATGGAATGTTGTCTACTCCCAGGGCCTTGTTTCGACTTTGGTCTTTCAGTGCTCTGTCAAATTCTTCATGCAGTATCATATCTCCCATTTCATATCCATCTACATCCTCTTCCATTTCTATAATATTGCCCTCAAGTACATCGTCCTTGTATAGACCCTCTTTATACTCCTTCCACCTTTATGATGATGATGATGATGATGATGATGAGGTTTGGTTTGTGGAGCGGTCAACTGCATGGTCATTGACATCCGTAAAAAGTCCCAATGTGTTCACAGTCCAATTTGTGCACAGTCCAGTCTAGCCACTGTCACAAATGATGATTATGAAGTGATGAGGACTACACAAACATCCCTAGGCAGAGAAAATCTCCAACCCGGCCGGGAATCGAACCCAGGACCCCGTGATCCAGAGGCTCCACCTTGATGCTTTCCCTTCTTTGCTTAGGACTGGTTTTTCATCTGAGCTCTTGATATTCATACAGGTGCTCCTCTTTTCTTCAAATGTCTCTTTAATTTCCCTGCAGACAGTATCTATCTTACCCCTTGTGAAACGTGCTTCTGCATCCTTACATTTGTCCTCTAGCCATATCAGCTTTGCCATTTTGCACTTCCTGCCAATCTCATTTCTGAACATTTGTATTCCTTTTTACGTGCTTCATTTTGTGCATTTTTATATTTTCTCCTATTATCAATTAAATTCAATATATCCTCTGTTACCCATGGATTTCTACTAGCCCTTATCTTTTTACCTACTTGATCCTCTGCTGCCTTTACTATTTCATCTCTCAAAGCTACCAATTCTTCTTCTACTGTATCTCTTTTCCTCTGTTCTTGTCAATTGTGCCCTAATGCTCTCTCTGAAACTCTCTACAACCTCTGGTTCTTTCAGTTTATCCAAGTCGCATCTCCTTAAATTCATACTTTTTTGCAGTTTCTTCAGTTTTTGCCTACAGTTCGTAACTAATAAATTTTGGTCAGACTCCACATCTGTCCTTGGAAATGTCTTGCAGTTTAAAACCTGGCTCCTAAATCTCTGTCTTACCATTATATAATCTATCTGAAACCTTCCAGTGTCTCCAGGCCTCTTCCATGTATACAACATTCTCTCATGATTATTAAATGAAGTGTTAGCTATGATTCAGTTATGCTCTGTGCAAAATTCTGCCTGGCGACTTCCTCTTTCATTCTTTACTCCCAGTCCATATTCACCTATTACTTTTCCTTCTCTTCCTTTTCCTACTATCAAATTCCAGTCCCCCATGACAATTATATTTTCGTCTACCTTAACTATCTGAATAATTTTTTTTATTGCATCATACATTTCTTCAATCTCTTCATCATCTGCGCAGCTAGTTGACATATAAACTTGTACTACTGTGGTAGGCATGGGCTTCATGTCTATCTTGGCTACAATAATGTGTTCACTATGCTGTTCATAGTAGCATATCTGCAATCCTATTTTTCGTATTCATTATTAAACCTACTTCTTCATTACCCTTACTTGATTTGGCATTTATAACCCTGTATTCACATGACCAGAAATCTTTTTCTTCCTTCCACAGAACTTCACTAATTCCCATTATATCTAACTTTAACCTATCCATTTCCTTTTTTAAATTTTCTAATCTACCTGTCCGACTAAGGGGTCTGACATTCCAAGCTCTGATCCATAGAATGCCAGTTTTGTTTCTGCTGATAACAACATCCTTCTGAGTAGTCCCTGGCCAGAGATCTGAATGGGGACTATTTTGCCTCTGGAATATTTTACCCAAGAAGACGCCATCATCATTTAACCATACAGAAAAGCTGCATGTCCTCGGGAAAAATTACGGTTGTAGTTTCCCCTTGCTTTTATCCATTCGCAGTACAAGGCCATTTTGGTTGAAGTTACAAGGCCAGATCAGTCAGTCATCCAGACTCAACTACTGGAAAGGCTGTTGTTCCTCTTCAGGAACTACAAGTTTGTCTGGTCTCTCAACAGATACCCCTCTGTTGGGGTTGCACCTACGGTAAGGCTATCTGTTTTGCTGAGGCCCGCAAGCCTCCCCACCAACAGCAAGGTCCATGGTTCATGTAACTGCTAGTATGTGCATTGTAGGCCTTCCAGTATTCGCACAGATAATGTGCGTGAATAAGAACAAAAATTGTGGATACTACAAGAAACTAGTTGTCGATTCATACAATGGCCATCACCAAACTATGGATTACCATTAAGTGAATCAGCTGGTTATTGAATTTGCTGCACACCAAAATGCTGTTAACTTAGGATTCGAACAGCTGCTTCAACACCCATGTTAGTTTAAGATTCTCCAAGCACCATCTCTGAACTGTTTAGCTGTCCCTCTAGCACACACTCTGTACACACAACACCCTTTACCTCAACTTCCATGGACCTGTGACCTCAGCTCTCTACTAACCATTTCTCTGCTCTCACCTTTTCCTCCCCTATCATTTTCGAACCCATTCCACTTTCTTAACATTATACTCCTCCGCCCCCCCCCCCCTCTCTCTCCCCCCTCCTCTCCCTCCGCACTACTATAGAGAGGCACATATTTTCCTCTCTCCCACTTCATAGTACTTCCATACAGCCTCCTAGCACCACATCTTGTTGCCTAAACATGTCTCCAATATTTTGAAGGTGACCTATCCCCTATATGTTCCTCCTTGACAATTCCTGTATTTGGTGACTCAACAGTTTATGCATTCTGTTAATTAAGTTTTTTTTTTTTTACAAAAAAAAAACATTGTATATGGGCATTGAGCTGGAGGTCAGAGTATCATGTTCTCTCCCATTGCTGTTACTCCGGCGTCAAGCGCAATCCCTGTCATTGGGAACTTCATGTGTTCATCGATGATCTCATTCTGAGCAAAAGTGAGTTTAGTCATTGCGAAACAGAGTTCTCTTTTTTCCACTATGAACTGTAATGTCCATCTTTTATCTGTTGCTTGTTTTTCATCATGCTGCTGTTGTCTACTGATGTGTGTATGTTTGTCATTGAAGTAGTTTGCATGTCTAATGTCAGTTTAAGTTCTTCAAGTTGCTTCCCCTCCCCCCCCCTTTTGTGTGTGTGTGTGCATGCCCCCCCCCCCCCCCCCCTTGGAGACTAACTGCATCTCCATGATCTTCTGTAAAGCCTCTGGATTCGATAATCTCGATCATAGTTCTTCTTCTTGTTTACTGTTAGTTTACAGGGTCACAACTTTAGCCTATGCTTGACTTATTTAGAGATAAAAAAACTTGAGGTTGACCTAACTCTTTATTTTGCAAACTGAGAAAAGTGAAGTAAAGTGTAAAGAAATGGAGCTCTCTCTGCCAAGAAAACAAAGAATAAGCATATTATGGCTTGACATTTGTCATAGAATGATCACCAATGTCCAGTGTACACTTCTATTACATCGGTGGTGGTGCTTACAACCTAAGTAAAAGGGTTTTTGCTTCTTTTGTACATTTACAATCCCTATGTTCTTATGGAATTATCTTGAGACAAATCTGTTAGCTACACGGCAAAAAGCAGTGTTTTATTTTTAAACAGTACAGCAAGTAATGTGGTAATGTAGACAGGTCTGTGTTGTTATAGCTGTTACTAACTACTTTCAACACAAAAAGCAAAACATACTGAACTGAGCTTCTCAATTAACTTTATGTCTGTATTGACTCCATTTTGAATTGTTTTCCAACTGGTCCTCACGAATTTTACTTTCAGTGTCTCGGTTAGTATGTGAGAAGGCTGTGCATGACCATTTTGTATTAAATCATTTTTTGTTAAATTCTACTAAGACTATGAAAGATTCAGAGGGGAATTATGTATTCTGGTGCAGAGATACCAACAAGCTCCAGTTTAACACAAAACAATAAAATATGACACTCTACCAATATAAAAGAAAATTAAAAATATGCCTCAGTAGCCACCCCTTTCAACAAATGGAATACATTCAAGCATAAAAGTTACTATCAGCTACATGGCAAATAGCTGTGTTCATTAATAACCACCATGACAATAGTAATGATCTGCAAACAGGGTTGTTTTCCTTGAAAAAATATTAATGTGATCAAATAAGCATTCCATTACAGATAAAAGATGAACAGCAGTTATTCACTGTAGCTGAGGAAGCCTCAAATTCTTTCAAGGAAGCTGCTTTCTTCCTAATTTGCCAAGTTACATTTATCTGGCCTAAGCACAGATAGTGTCAAGTAGCATTATTGATAGCTTATTATTAATACAATGTACATAATATGTTTCTACAAGTAACTTGTCTTTTGTTAGCATATCCCTTAAATCTTTCCTAAATCCATAAAAGTTCTTCTTGATAGAATCTACAGATTATGATGAATGTAAGGTCATTTCTTTTTACTATGAGATTACCATAAGAATATAACAAAGACAGTTTCATCATATTTCACCAGAAATTTGGCTTACTAAGGTGATGGTAATGTAAATAAAACAGGGTGGAGCAGAGGAAACACATGTTTTTTGAACCACAAGTACGTGGCAAGGTGTTGACCTTGAATGAATGTTGGCAGACTGCCCTTACAATGTAGTTTTAGTCACTATGGAGAGTTGGAGTGTAGAGCATCGTGTGTTCATTGTTGAGCAGTGCTTTAGAAACAATGATTCTGTAGCCACAGTGTCTAATCCATCAAAATTTTAGAGTTGGACGTCGAGGTGCAGTGCCTGATCAAAATACTGTACTCCGATGGGTTGCAGCATTTAGAAGTACTGGATCTGTAATGAAAAAGAAACCACCTAGTCTTCCCCGTTCAGTTCGTACTCCGGAAAATGTAGACCGAGTGAGAATGGCAGTTCTTGGTAGTACGAAACGATCAGCTAGACGACAGGCTGTAGTGCTGGGTATGTCACGTCGTTCACTTTACTGCATCTTACATGATGATCTTAAGTTTCACCCGTACAAGATAATGATCGTCCAGCAGCTTAGTGAAGGAGATTTTGTGCAGTGCAGAGAGTTTTGTCACGTAATGGACAAAATTTTTACGGAAGATGCAGATGCTACAGCCTCCATGAGTGATGAAGCACATTTTCATGTAGATGGTTACGTCAGTGTTCAAAATTGTCAGTATTGGGCGCCAGAGAACCCACATGAATTACGCCAAAGACCTCTCCACAGTTTAAAAGTAACAGTGTAGTGCTGCATTTCAAAGATGGGAATTGTTGGACCCTATTTTTTTGAAGAGGAAGGAACTGCAGTTACTGTGACATCAGAACGCTACGTTAAAATGTTAAACTACTTTCTTCATCCAGAACTTGAAAGGCGTCAAGTGAACATGAGAGAAATATGGTTTCAGCAGGATGGTGCCACAGCTCACACGGTGAGAGCATCCATGGAAGTGGTTCGATGAATGTTCCCAGGACATGTTATTTCAAGATATGGTGATGTTTACTGGTCCCCTTGCTCACCTGATTTGTCGATATGCGACTTCTTTTTGTGGGGATATTTAAAATCAAAAGTCTACATGAACAAGCCTCGCACAATCGATGATGTGAAGAATAATTCCATTCATCAGGAAATTGAAGCAGTGCTGAATGAAATGTTGGAGAGAGCCATGTGTAACTTTTGGGAGGGGATCCAAATTTGTATCCAGCAAGAAGGACGTCATCTCCAAGACATTATCTTTTGAACCTAATTGTTGTTGTTGTGGTGTTCAGTCCAGAGACTGGTTTGATGCAGCTCTCCACACTACTCTATCCTGTGCAAACTCCTTCATCTCCCAGTATCTACTGCAACCTACATTCTTTGAATCTGCTTACTGTTTTCATCTCTTGGTCTCCCTCTACAATTTTTACCCTCCACACTTCCCTCCAATACTAAATTGGTGATCCCTCGATGCCTCAGAACATGTCCTACCAACAAGTCCCTTCTTCTAGTCAAGTTGTGCCACAAATTTCTCTTCTCCCCAATTCTATTCAGTACCTCCTCATCAGTTATGTGATCTACCCATCTAATCTTCAGCATTCTTCTGTAGCACCACATTTTGAAAGCTTCTATTCTCTTCTTGTCTAAACTATTTGTCGTCCATGTTTCACTTGTTTACATGGCTACACTCCATAATACTTTCAGACTTCCTGGCACTTAAATCTATACTCGATGTTAACAAATTTCTCTTCTACAGAAACGCTTTGCTTGCCATTGCCAGTCTACATTTCATATCCTCTCTACTTCAGCCATCATCAATTATTTTGCTCCCCAAATAGCAAAACTCATTTACTACTTTAAGTGTCTCATTTCCTTATATAATTCCCTCAGCGTCACCCGATTTAATTAGACTCCATTCATTAGACTACATTATCCTCATTTTTCTTTTGTTGATGTTCATCTTATATCCTCCTTTCAAGACACTTTCCATTCTGTTCAACTGCTTTTCAGGTCCTTTGCTGTCTCTGGCAGAATTACAATGTCACTGGCGAACTTCAAAGTTTTAATTTCTTCTCCATGGATTTTAATTCCTACTCCAAATTTTTCTTTTGTTTCCTTTACTGCTTTCTCCATATACAGATTGAATAACATTGGTGTAATAGGCTGCAACCCTGTCTCACTCCCTTCCCAACCACTGCTTCCCTTTCATGTACCTCTACTCTTAGAACTGCCATCTGGTTTCTGTACAAATTGCAAATAGCCTGTTGGTCCCTGTGTTTTACCCCTGCCACCTACAGAATTTGAAAGAGGGTATTCTAGTCAACATTGTCAAAAGCTTTCTCTAAGTCTACAAATGCTAGAAACGTAGGTTTGCCTTTCCTTAATCTATCTTCTAAGAGAAGTCGTAGGGTCAGTATTGTCTCACATATTCTAACATTTCCGTGGAGTCCAAATTTATCTTCCCCATTGTCGGCTTCTATCAGTTTTTCCATTTGTTTGTAAAGAATTCATGTTAGTATTTTGCAGCCGTGACTTATTAAACTGATAGTTCAGTAATTTTCACATCTGTCAATACCTGCTTTTTTGTGATTGGAATTATTATATTTTTCTTGAAGTCTGAGGGTATTTCACCTGTCTCATACATCTTGCTCACCAGATGGTAGAGTTTTGTCAGGACTGGCTCTTCCAAGGCTATCAGTAGTCCTAATGGAATGTTGTCTACTCCTGGGGCCTTGTTTCAACTTAAGTCTTTCAGTGCTCTGTCAAACTCTTCACGCAGTATCTTATGTCCCATTGCATCCTCATCTACATCATTTCCCATTTCCATAATATTGTCCTCAAGTACATTGCCCTTGTATATACCCTCTATATACTCCTTCCACCTTTCAGCTTTTGCTTCTTTACTTAGAACTGGGTTTCCATCTGAGCTGTTGATGGTCATACAAGTGGTTCTCTTTTCTCCAAAGGTCTCTTTAATTTTCCTTTAGGCAGTATCTATCTTACCCCTAGTGAGATATGCCTCTACATCCTTACATTTGTCCTCTAGCCATCCCTGCTTTTTCTAACCTACCTGCCCAATTAATGGATCTGACATTCCACACTCCGATCTGAAGAATACCAGTTTTCTTTCTCCTCCGCATAACGACGTCGTGCTGAGTAGTCCCCGCCAAAAGATCCAAATGGGGGACTATTTTAGCTCCAGAATATTTTACCCAAGCATACGCCATCATCATTTAACCATACAGTAAAGCTGCGTGCCCTTGGTAAATATTACGGCTATAGTGTCCCCTTGCTTTCAGCCATTTGCAGTACCAGCACAGCAAGGCCGTTTTGGTTAGTGTTACAAGGCCAGATCAGTCAATCATCCAGACTGTTGCCACTGAAACTACTGAAAAGGCTGCTGCCCCTCTTCAGGAACCACACGTTTGTCTGGCCTCTCAACAGATACCCCTCCATTGTGGTTGCACCTACGGTACAGCTATCTGTATCGCTGAGACATGCAAGCCTCCCCACCAACGGCAATGTCCATGGTTCATGGGGAGGGGGGGGGGGGGGGGGGGGGGGGGCAACCTATTTAAAGTATGTATATTTCAAAACTGCATTAAAAATCTATCACTTAAATGCTTGTTTATATTGTTTTATCAAACTGTGTCCCAGTCATTCAATAGTGAAAAACTTGAGTTTCCTCAGCTCCACCCTGTATATAGTTTTTCATGCCCCTTCTCAATTTTGTTGCAAATAAAATGAATTGCTTATTTTATAGGAATGAATTGCCAAATGATATTGCACTGATGAAACTGAGCACTCCTTTCACACTGAATAGCTATGTATCTGCTATTTCACTTCCAACTAGCTCTGCTTTCAAAGCACAAGGTTAGTAACATCTTTCTATTTAACTTGTCTTCTGTATGAACCAGAACTAAATGTACTATTACAAAGCACAAAGGTATAGTAAAGAAATCAGATCAGTTTCATTTAAAAGTAGTATGTATAGTTAGATATAAACAGTCTAACTTTTTATGTACAGTACTTTTCCACTGAAAAGATCCTTTTTTTACTCTTAAACTTTTATGTGTCATTTTCTTTAAGAATTAAGCATAACACAAAGATAAAGCTATTACTTATGTTGTTATATTATGATTAGAGCCCCTAAGGCTGAACTGGATAGTGCTTGGGAGGAACTGATGAGGTTAAGGGGGGACAAGGGTGAAGACTGGTTGGAAGTGACAGCAAGGAAAAGGGGCCACAGAAAGAGAACAGTATATTGGCAGAAACAATTCACTTGCCTTGCTACCTCAGTTAGCTAAGGAAGAGGCTCAGGTAAATGTAAGTGTAGTCAGCACTGAATGCACTTTCACCAGTAAACCAACTGTTTCAAAAAAAGTAGAAAGTAGGAGGAAAATTCTGTTGTTAGGCATTAGCCATGGAAGTGGTGTGTGCCAGATCTTGCAAGAAAAATTAGGTGACAGGTACCAGGTCACAAGTTTTTTCAGGCCCAGTGAATGTCTTAGCCAAGTGATAGAGCATGTAGGATCATTGTGCAAGGGTTTTACAAAGCAGGATTGTGTTGTGGTAGTGGGTAGAGTGGGAAACAGTATTTACAGGGATCAGGGCTACAATATTGAGTGTGGTCTGATAAAAATAGCATCTGCTATGAACTGTACAAATGTTGGCTTGGTTCGTGCTTTCATGTTGCATGGTTGACCCCTATTGAATAGTTCTGTCAGGAGGGTGAGTATGAAGCTAGATCAGCTAATTTGGGTGGTTACTTTTTCAGGCGTAGGTTTTGTTCCTGTTGATGGTATTGGTAGGTGAGACTTCACAAGACATGACCTGCATCTCAGTAGGTGGGGGTGGGGGTACTGAAACTCATGGGAGTACCTCTTTTTTAGGCTAAGATCAGTGTCCAGTGAGTCAACATTGAATGAAATTAAGCTTAATGAGAAGCTCAGACAGGAACATATTAGAGATGTTAAAACATCACAAGATTCTCATAAAAGTACATTGAAAAATAGTGTTAGTATGTCACAAGATTCTCATAAAAGCACAGTGAAAAATAATGTTAGTATATTGCATCAGAATATCAGGGTATTAAAAAACAGAGTAGACGAGCTTCTTGTTTGTTTATAAGTTTAGAAACTGAGTGTGGAATAAGTGTACTGTGCCTGTTTGGACATCGTATAGTCACAGATATGGAAAAGGTAAATGTAGGCAGATATAAGCTTTCAGCACATGTAAGTAGAGACACTATGGAGAGAGGAGGAGTTGCCATATACATTAAAATCTGTCATAGTGTGAGAAATTCAGAAAGTAAAAAATGTTGTGTGGAGCAACCTATAGAAGCATGTATAGGTGAGCTTAAACTAAGTAATGGTACTTTTATAATTATAGCCATGAGTAGGTCCCCATTGGGAAATTTTAGCTGTTTTTGTAAAACTTGAATTCCTTGTTATGCTACAGTATCTGTCAGACAGAGAGAAGCAAATTATTGTTTTGGGGATTTCAGTGTAGATTTTCTGAAAGAGTCTGATAAAAAGCTTGACCTTTGAAGTGTTACTTGGTTCTTTCAATTTGATGTCAGTTACTGATTTTCCTACTCGTATAGTACAGGAAAGCAGCACACTGATAGATAATGTTTTTATAGACCAAGATAAATTAAATCAAATATAAACTTTTTCTGCAAAGAATGGTTTGTCTGATCATGATGCACAGCTACTGTAGTTACAGTGTATGACATAGTTCCATACAGTAATGCAAAATAGTCCTGCAAAAGAGTGCAGTCAATTAACAATTTAACAATTGAAAATTTTAGGGAAAACCTGCAACAGTTAGACTGGGATGAGGTGTACAAGGACCTGATGCTAATTTAAAATTTAATCTATATCATGATACCTTTGTGAGTATATTTGAAAACAGTTTCCCTAAGAAAATAGTGAAATACATTTGTAAGAAACCATCTAAAATGCCATGGCTTACTAAAGGGATAAAAATATCTTGTAAACAGAAAAGGGAAATGATCTTATAACTAGAAGGAGTAATGATCCAGAAACAGTGAAACATTATAAAAACCATGGGACTGTATTAAGAAAAGTTATTAAAAAGTCCAAATGTATGTGTATTAGTCTGAGATAAGCACATCTGATAATAAAATTTAAACAAAGTGGAATATTGTTAAAAGGGAAACAGCACAACCGAGGAAGACTGTATTTCTATCAAACTCAATGAAAAGTTTGTTAACAAAAAGTCAGAAGTAGGAAACGTTTTTAATAATCTTTTTTAAGTGTTGTAGAGAAAATAGGATCCAGCTGGTCAATAGAAAATGCAAGGCATTATATGGAAGAGGCAATATCTATTCAATTTGATAAAATTGAAATTCAACCCACCTATCCTACTGAAATTAGGAAAATAATAAACTCACTCAAAACTAAAGAAACACATGGAATTGATGGCAATTACAGCAGGGTTCTAAAAGCTTGTTCGCAGCAGATAAGTAAGATTCTCATCCACATACATAGGAGCTCACTGAAACAGGGCATTTTACCAGATAGACTGAAATACACTATTGTTAAACCATTGCACAAAAAAGGGGATAGGTCTGATACTAACAACTACAGCCAGTCTCACTTCTGACAGCTTTATCCAAAATTTTTGAAAACGTAATGTATTCAAGAATAGCATCACATGTTTGTTAAAACTGAAGTACTACAAAACGTTAATTTGGTTTTCAGAAAGGTTTTTCAACAGAAAATGCTATATATGCTTTCACTGATCAAATATTAAATGCTTTGAATAACTGAAAATCACCATTGTGATATTTTGTTATCTCTCAAAGACTTTTGACTGTGTGAATCATGAAATTCTTCTAGATAACCTCAATTATTATGGTATGAGTGTGATAATGAACAAATGGTTTAATTCATATTTAACTGGGAGAATGCAGAAGGTTGAAATTAACAATACAGATAGTCTGCAAAAAACAGCGGAGTCCTCTAACTGGATGGTGTCCCACATGGTTCAGTCATAGGTCTCTTATTGTTCTTAATACACACATAAAAAAAAGTTTTGCATCACCCTGGTTCCCAGAACTTCTGAAGATAAACGTTGACTGTGGATGTTGTATCACAGACACAGTCCCTTTGACTGTTCAGAGATGTCACTAAACCCACGCAAAGATGAAAACAACCATGCATGAGCAGTACCTATTTGACGGAGGGGTCCCGACAGCCGATAAGTTCCAGTCATTCCACCAGGAAGGAGGTACACCGCTCGTGTTGTCTGTAGTTCAACCATGCCTAGATGGTCAATACCGTGGTTCGATCTTGTCTGCATTGTTACTTTGTGCCAGGAAGGGCTCTCGACAAGGGAAGTGTCCAGGCAACTCGGAGTGAACCAAAGCGATGCTGTTCGGACATGGAGGAGATACAGAGAGGAACTGTCGATGACATGCCTCGCTCAGTTCACCCAAGGGCTACTACTGCAGTGGATGACCACTGCCAATGGATTACGGCTCGGAGGAACCCTGACAGCAACGCCACCATGTTGAATAATACTTTTTGTGCAGCAACAGGATGTCGTGTTATGACTCAAACTGTGCGCAATAGGCTGCATTGATGCCCAACTTCACTGCCGACGTACATGGCGAAGTCCATCTTTGCAACCATGACACCATGTAGTGTGGTACAGATGAGCACAACAACTTGCCAAATAGACTGCTCATTACTGGCATCACGTTCCCATCACCGATAAGTGTCGCATACGCCTTCAACCAGACAAACGTCAGAGACATGTTTGGAGGCAACCCGGTCAGGCTGAATGCCTTAGACACACTGTCAAGCAAGTGCAACAAAGTGGAGGTTCCCTGCTGTTTTGGGGTGGCATTATGTGGGGCTGATGTACGCCATGGTCATGGAAGGCACCATAATGTCTGTACGATATGTGAATGCCATCCTCCGACTGATAGTGCAACCATATCAGCAGCATATTGGTGAGGCACTGGTCTTCATGGATGACGATTTGCACCCCCATCGTGCACATCTTGTGAATGACTTCCTTCAGGATAACGACACTGCTCGACTGGAATGGCCAACATGTTCTCTAGACATGAACCCTATCAAACATGCCTGGGATAGGCTGTTAATGGATGACACCAACCACTGTGAGGGATCTATGCCAAATCGTCATTGAGGAGTGGGACAATCTGGAGCAACAGAGCCTTGATTAACTTGTGGATAGTATGCCACGATGAATACGGGCATGTATCAATGCAAGAAAACATGCTACTGAGTATTAGAGGTACTGGTGTTTACAGCAATCTGGACCACTACCTCTGAAGATCTCACTGTATGATGGTACAACATGCAATGTGTGGTTTTCATGAGCAATAAAAAGGACAGAAATGATGTTCATGTTGTTCTCTATTTCAGTTTTCTGTTCAGGTTCCAGAACTCTCGGAACCGAGGTGATCCAAAACTTGTTTTGATGTGTGTGTACAGTAATGACTTGCCACTCTGTATTGATGAAGATGCAAAGTTAGTTCTTTTTGCTGACAATACAAGTATAGTAATCACACTCAACAAACAAGAATCAGCCAGGGAAATCGCAAATAATGTCTTTCTGCAAATGGACACATACTATATTTTGAGACAACACAGTATATACAATTATGTACAGAATTAAAAGGCTGTTGCTAAGGCAGAAAATTCAAAATTTCTTTCTGTGTTCATTGATGAGAAATTGAATTGGAAGAAACACACTGATGATAAGTTTGGTGATAAACATATCAGTAATTAGCCTACTATGCCTAGTTTCATTCACTGCTTTCATAATGGCATCAAATTTTGAGGTAATTCATCATTAAGAGAAAAGATATCCATAGCACAAGAACACGTAATCTGAATAATAGCTGGAGCCCACCCACGATCACCTTGCAGACATTTATTTAAGGAACTCTGCATATTCACTGATAGCCAGCCAAAATTTGAAAAGAAATTAACATAATTTCAGCATGACGGCTCCTTCTACTCAATAGATTAATTTTTAGATATGAAGTTGTAACTGTAAAAATAAATAAATAAAATAATTATATTGTGTAAATTAAACTTATGTTAAACCAACATATTCTGCATCATTACGAAATGGCATATTCATGATCTATGAATGAGTAGTGATGTAATGTAACAAAGTCTTCTAAAATGTGTAAGAACTAAATTTTAAGTTACATGATGGTGTGGCAGTGAAAACTGCTTTAACAGTATTGCAGCATGGTACTCTTTTTCTTATTTCAAAGACACTCAAAACCCATGTTCGAGAGAATAATTCTGTTAATTACCAAGACTCCAGTTTTATTGCTGGAACTCTTTACATAATTCAGAATTTTAAGCTAACCAAAACAAACTGTTAAGGATCATGACACTGACATTTTTTCAGATACACAAAGTGTATTATTACCTTTATTAGCTTGTCTTGCAATACCTGCTACAACTGCTCATCTGATACCCTTTATTATTTGTGGCCATCTTGATCCTGGAATAGTATAGTCAGTAATTTTCTTTCCACACAACACACAATTTACGTTGGAAGCTGTTATTGCTATCTGTATTTTCCTTCCTTTATGAATCTGTTGCCTTTAGGCAACCTGTGAATACTATTGCAGTGCTACGCAGGAATACACTTGTGTTGAAATTATTAATACTACAAAGTGTGATAGGCAGGACCTCCAGTATTGGATGTGCCAATAATGTATGTCACACACCCAGTTAGACACATGAATGAAGAGAAGGCTCAGCGTCTCTGTGCTATATAGTGAGTAGCAACTATCCTTTTTATAATATTGTTGCAGTCAGTCCTGGATTTTCCCTTGTTTAGCTGAAGCGAATGGCATAGATACATTTATGGATATGGGATTAGCTTTTGGTAAGGTTTTTGTTGACCATTATATAATGTTTAATTCATCGCCGTGTTCTATATCACCGGCCCTATCAATAAATGGCGATATCACTGTGATCATGAGATAGTATGACTAGAACATGGACAATTGAATAGATAAAGACAATGAGTATCCATACAGAAAATGCCAACACCCCCCCTCCCCCACCCCCACCCCCACAGAGAATGCTGAGAAATTGAAATAACTTGTAAAAATCTTGATAACTTTAACAGCTAAATACATATGTAAGGTATTTAGCAATTATGTTAATTTTTCATTTGCAACACAAATACTATCCACTGCTGCTGACAAGGGCAAATACTACACATATAGCCATCTATTTTGTCACTGTTGACACACGGCAAGTTGTAGATCTAAATGGGAAATGCGCACAAGTATCACACTATACAAAAGTATCAAATGAGAGTGTAGCATATCATCTACACTTTTGAACACATTTGGATGACATGATTCGCAACTCAATTTCCAATGAAGGCATACGTATACACACATACATTGTTTTAAACTGTCTTTTATAGGCAGACGGTCTTACAGCTAACAGAAAAAAAGGAACTCTATAATGTGGAAAAGCTTGTAACAAACATTATTTGAAAATATTCAAAGAAAAGGACCTTGTTGTTGTTGTTGTTGTGATCTTCAGTCCTGAGACTGGTTTGATGCAGCTACATCCTTCTGAATCTGCTTAGTGTATTCATCTCTTGGTCTCCCTCTACGATTTTTACCCTCCACGCTTCACTCCAGTACTAAATTGGTGACCCCTTGATGCCTCAGAACATGTCCTACCAACCGATCCCTTCTTCTAGTCAAGTTATGCCACAAACTCCTCTTCTCCCCAATTCTATTCAATACCTCCTCATTAGTTATGTGATCTACCCATCTAATCTTCAACATTCTTCTGTAGCACCACATTTCGAAAGTTTCTATTCTCTTCTTGTCCAAACTATTTATCATCCATGTTTCACTTTCATACATGGCTACACTCCATACAAATACTTTCAGAAACGACTTCCTGACACTTGAATCAATACTCGATGTTAACACATCTCTTCTTCAGAAAAGTTTTCTTTGCCATTGTCAGTCTACATTTTATATCCTCTCTACTTCGACCATCATCAGTTATTTTGTTCCCCAAATAGCAAAACTCCTTTACTACTTTAAGTGTCTCATTTCCTAATCTAATTCCCTCAGCATCACCCGACTTAATTCGACTACATTCCATTATCCTCATTTTGCTTTTGTTGATGATCATCTTATATCCTCCTTTCAAGACACTGTCAATTCCATTCAACTGCTCTTCCAAGTCCATTGCTGTCTCTGACAGAATTACAATGTCATCAGCAAACCTCAAAGTTTTTATTTCTTCTCCATCGATTTAAATACCTAATCTGAACTTTTCTTTTGTTTCCCTTACTGCTTGCTCAATATACAGATTGAATAGGATCGGGGAGAGGCTACAACCCTGTCTCACTCCCTTCCCAACTACTGCTTCCCTTTCATGTCCCTCGACTCTTATAACTGCCATCTGCTTTATGTACAATTTGTAAATAGCCTTTTGTTCCCTGTATTTTACCCCTGCCACCTTCAGAATTTGAAAGAGGGTATTCCAGTTAACATTGTCAAAAGCTTTCTCTAAGTCTACAAATGCTAGAAACTTAGGTTTGCCTTTCCTTAATCTTTCTTCTAAGATAAGTCGTTAAATCAGTATTGCCTCACGTGTTCCAACATTTCTACGGAATCCAAACTGATATTCACCGAGGTCGGCTTCTACCAGTTTTTCCATTCGTCTGTAAATAATTCGCGTTAGTATTTTGCAGCCGTGACTTATTAAACTGATAGTTCGGTAATTTTCACATCTGTCAACACCTGGAAGGTGTTGTGAATACTCAAATAATATAATAAGTTAATAATTTGGATTATTTAGGTTGTGACATTATCTATGACTATGATAAAGATTTAGATAAAATGCTATTGATTTCAGGAATATATGTGGAACAATAAACAGATATTTAAAACAACAAAATCCAGCAACAAATAAGGGTGAAGTTTTACAAAACAATTGCAATTTTCATCAGTAGGATGTGAAAGAATGTAGCATTGGACAAATTCAGAGATAGCAGACATCACCAAAGAGTTTGCATTTACAGCCATAGAAAGAAAATTGAAGATAAAAGAAAAAATTAAAATGAATTTATAACAACAATCAAAATTAAAGACCGCTACTCAATATCAACAGTTACATAGCAAGAGGATGAAGGATTATAGGCAGATTAAGAAAATGGTAGATACTGCAAGAGGAATACACTTATCATCTTAGATGAAAAGGACATGGATCATCAGCAATATAAACTGCGTCATTGAGATTAAGAGAAAGCGGGCAGGGGGCTCAAGCAACAATTGCATGTAGTGAAGCTGAAGGAAAGAACTATCCAGAAAATGTTGTTTGCACATCTAAAGGAATCAAGGCACCTATTATTGAAAAATTTACAACAGTGAAATGTGTCCGCTGTATGCAACAATTATATTAGAATTTTTTATGCAAAAAATCAGAATTATTCACTGAAAATAAATTTCATCATTTGTTATACAACAAGAAAGATTAATTTATACTTTGTACTCACAGTTAAAATTTTTTGTTCAGTTTTTGCAGTATGTGACAAGGAAAATGCACAACACACTAGAAGTTAAGAACATTCTGTACATGAAAATTGGTTCAGTGAAAACTACATGACACCACTCAGTGGAAGGTTTCATGATCTGATCATTTCAGCAGCAAGTAGTTTATCATTAGAATTGCTGAGTAAATGTAGTTGTTTATTCACAGTAAAAATCAATTTTAATAATAAAGCTATGATAATGCTACCTCTCACTAGCTGTAGTTTAATAGCAGTATACTTTACATTTTGTGGGTCTACAGTATCATAATCAGATGACTGATAGAAGTACTTATTGTGATAATACTTGTCTGGTGTGTTATATTATTTAAAAAGTTGATAAAAGAAGAAGCACGAACACTGAAAAATACGAAGATGAACTTGTGTGTGCAGCATCAACGATCAACTCTGAACATGCAAGAAAATCGGACATCTTCCTCTGGTATTGTGCCAACAAAGGAATAATGTGTCTAAATGTGAAACAGTTTACCATTATAAGTGTGCAAACATAAGTCCAAAATGAAAGACTTGGTATTTTTTGAATTGCTGTAAAGATGAAATGCACGTAAATGTAAACAGCAAAGACACTAAAGACGATATTATAGCGATTCTATTAGGTGAAATTCATGGGTTAAAGCTAAAAATTGATGAACTTGAACAACAAAAACAACAGTGCGAATCTCCATTGTACAGTGATGTGGTAATAGAAAATTTGACTAGTAAAAATACAGGCAACAGGATCAACAAACATTGTCGAAAACGACAGAAAACTGTGAGAAGTGGTGTTGAGTGTATGAAATGTGGAAAAATATATACCATTTTTGATGTGCAAAAGTAGATCTCTTACTAAAGGGACAGGAGATAATCTTAAAAAACTTGAACTATGATGAATGTAGGTCGAAAACTATTAGGCCTAAAGTATATATGGACCTGAAGATAATGAAATTCACACAATCACATCTGAAGCTCAACACAAGAAACAGAACAACATGGATAGTGGCACAGAGTGCAGATGTATTTAAATCACCTAATAAAAACCACAGCAAAAAATATTGCACCAACCCAGATGTGATGGTGCCTGTTTTGAAATTGAGTAAAACAAACAATGTATCAAATGCAACAGGTAAAGAACAAGATGGAACACAGAGTCAAGAAATACCAAGAGAAAAAACAACACACTTCATAATCTACTCTAATGGTTTTGGAAGAGGGATGGCTACAAAAACAAAGACCCTGATGACTCAAAAAAAAAAAAAAAAAAAAAAACATTAAAATTAAAGGCACAGTGAAACCTGGAGCAAGATCTAACCAGATCCTCACCAACACTGAAGGTTGCAGTAATCTGTCAAAGAGTGACTTTTCAGTTCTTACAGGTGGTTACAATGATGTATACCATAATGAAACAGCTGCAGCAACAACAGTTCTGAACTTAACACTGGGCAAGTTAACAAATACAGATGTTATATTATTTAAAATACATCATTGCTACAATTTAATTGGATCATCATGTGTAAACAGAGAAATAACCAAAGCTAACAAGTATTTTGAAACAATCTGCAAACAGTTTAAAATTTTAATGCTTTTAGATACTAAGGAATGACGTGATTGCAACCATCAACCCTCTGACAATTGCAACTGCTCGAAACTTGTCATACAAGACATTGTCAAAGCCTAGGCGGATTAGGAAAGACACTGCCGGCCCAAAAAATACTTAGTATGGTAAATAATAAATTATCTTGTATCAGCAATTTAGAATGTATATCTCAAAACTCAGAACCAGATCACAGAAATGTATAAGGCTGACCAAGCCTGAAATGTGTTAGACTTGGTCAAAACAAAGAGCTTCAGAACATAATACAAAAGACACACTTAAATTAAATAATCAAACTAAGCCCAATGTAAGCAATGTACCACCCTGCAGCAAAAATGAACTACTTTTGTTGCATATAAATGTACAAATCCTAAGAAACAAAGTCACTGAACTATAGTACTGGGTTGAGGAAATTAAGTGTGACATTCTCTGTGTGAATGAGCATTGGATTAAAAGTGCAAAAATAAGTTTATTTGTACTATTTGGATACTCACTGGTAACAAGCTACTGTAGTTCAAACAATGCCCACGGTGGAGTGTCCATTTATATCAACAAAAATTTGAACCTAAAATATTCTGTCATAGACCTCACAAACCTGGCTGTTGAAGGACTTCTTGAAGAATCTGCCTTGGTTATACACTCTAAGAAACTCATTAT
The DNA here is from genome assembly GCF_021461385.2 of Schistocerca piceifrons. Lineage (NCBI taxonomy): Eukaryota > Metazoa > Arthropoda > Insecta > Orthoptera > Acrididae > Schistocerca > Schistocerca piceifrons. Next base: position 736,235,682 of record NC_060138.1, read on the forward strand.
TGCAACAGTTTACCGATCACCAGCTTCTGATGTGGAGATATTCACAGAAAAACTCTCTGAATTAATCTTACTGACTGCCAAATACAAGCAATATAAAACATTTAGCACAGTAGACATTAATATACATGTAAGAGTAAAGAGAAAAACTGTGGTACACATCCTAAATATCTTAAGATCAATGAATTACTACTGCTTAAATGAAAAACTGACCAGAATGGAGGCATACCTTGACAATATAATTAGTATGTAAGTAGTAATCAAGTAGAGTGGGATACTATCAAATTAGGACTATTTGACCATGATGGCATATGGCTCAAAATTGGAAATCTGATTCTTTATGATACTGGGATGCTAACTATATATAGAGTTCTAAAGGAAGAGAACATTGAAATAATGAGAAATGTACTGAGTAGAATAGAATGGGATAGAATACTAACCATTGACAAAGGTATACATGACAGCCTTTTTGCATTCATATCCAATATAAAAAATACATTAGACAGTAACTGCCCTCTTATTACTAAGAGATGTAACCCTAGCAATATGCATAAACCACAACATACAAAAAAAGTGGTACACCCCACACCTCAATAAAATCAGAATCCTTTTACTCATGCTGAAGGAAAAAATTGAAGGCAGTCAAGAAAACAAAAATAGATATATAAACTTAAGGAAAATACACAAATCTGAAATTACAGCAGCAAAAATGAAAGCAAATGAAGAGTATATTTTAAATTCTAAAAACAAATGTAACACTGCCTGTAACATAGTTCAAAGTTAGATAAACATGGGAAAGGAAGAAATCAGTAACCCAATTAATTGTAACACTCTTAATGAACACTTCATAAATTCAATAAATGCCCATGTACCAAAAAGTTACAATTTAACTGATGTGGAAGCTTTTCTTCTGCAACCACAGAATAAAACAGATAAAAGATTTAACTGGAGTAGAATACTGCTACAGATATAAATAACTCTGTAAACAGGCTGAATAACTCTAGAACGGAAATAAAGGCCATAATTAAGTATATTAGAGCTCCTCTACTCTGCCTTCCAAATAAAATCCTTGATGATAGCATTTTCCCTAATTGCCTTATAATTATGGTTGCACTCCCCATATACAAAAAGGGTGACAGAGAAATACCAGATAACTGTAGACCAATATTAATTGTCCCGTACTGGCCAAAATCATAGAGAGATGTTCATACACACAGATTTACATGTATTTTGAGAGCAATAAATTCTTAAATGGCACCCAGATTGGATTTAGAACTAATCAATCAACAATAAAAGCTGTTGAAAGCCTGATAACTGAAATCCACAATGTTTTGAAAGGAAACTGACCACCTTTGTAACACTCATAGACTTATGCAAAGCATTTGATTCAGTATCACATGAGATAATTGTTAAAAAATTAGAATATTATGATATTGCAGATGAATCACTTAATTTTATTAAGTCATACCTAAATAACAGGCAACAGTTAGTGCATGTGCACAGTGAAAGGTCAGAACTAATGAAAATTATGAGAGGAATTCCACAGGGCTCCATTCTTGGACCCTACCTCTTTATTGTCTATGTTCATGACTTCTCAAACTATATAACCTGCAAAAATGTCTTATATGCTGATGATATGACCATGATCTCCACAGGTGAGAGTATGCAAGAGGTGGTAAAAAAATAATGAACTTCTTGAAAAGTGTAAAATGTGGTGTATTGCTAACCAGTTATGTATAAACAGCACAAAAATGGAGGATATTTATTTTAATCTGAAGGTATGGAAAGAAGGGAATCACAGTGTCAAACTATTGGGACTAAAAATAGAGCAAAGGCTCTCACGGGATGACCACATAAGCTATCTGACAGGCAAACTTGCACGTGTGATATTACTGCTGTATAAACTGAGATATTCTGTCAGTAAAAGTTTATTGATGCTTTGCTACTATGCATTCTTTCAGTCACAGCTACAATATGAGATTCTGTTACGTGGTATTTCAACAGGCACAAACTGTGTATTCAAATGACAAAAAAAGCAATTAGATGTATACTAAGAATGGGTCCAAGAGAAACCTGTAAGGAGCATTTCAGCCTATTAAACATAATGACCCTCCCAAGTTTCTATATGTATAACTGCTTAATATATGTAAAATAAAATACACAACAATTTACACATAGAATGAATTTACATTTGTACAGCACTAGAAACAACTGCTTGCTTGACATACTGTATTCTAGGCTGTCACTGACACACAACAATCACAAATACCTAAGTCTGAAGTGGGTGGAGAGAGTGGGTTATATTGAGTATTCAGTTCTGTTTTCAGGATGTTGTAACATTTGAAGTTCAGTGTGGAGACGAAACATGGATGTTATCTTCTATGTACACCGGACAGTCCCACTATCCTGAGCCTTACACTTGAATGATTCTGAAAGTTGCAGTTTATACCTGAGGGAAAAAATCTCCTAATAAGAAGAAGCAAGATTAGAGTTTATTTTCTCAAGAAACACAAGCATTCGCATTAAGTGATATAGGGAGACCTCAGAAAACCTCAATCTGACTGGCAACATGGGGATCTGAACTGCTTCACTCATTAAAAACTCCTAATATTATCAGATATTAATGCACACATTATCCTTTGAGACACTGAATACACAGATGGTAACAGAAGCACTTGCTTTGAGAGAACTGGTGGGCTAGAGCCTCGATTGTGCTGAACACACTTCACACATACTGAGAGAGAGTGAACAGACGCAGCAACGTTGGCATTGCTATTGTCTGCAGAAGTATTTCCTAGAATATGCAATTGTACTATGGTGGTACACCCAGTGACCACAGTGCTATTTACATAGAAACATCATTGAAAACAATGAACTGCACTTATAAAAACTCATAGGATCATATATATACCCTAAACTGAACTGATTAAAACAAGCTAAGACAAATGGTAACTGCCTTTCAACTCAAGTAAGTAGAAGCTAGCACCAGCTACTCAGTGCATGTTATGGCTGGGTAATTTCAGAGAGAAAAAAATGAAGGGTCACTTCAGTCTTGAACATTACAGACACTGTAGTTAGCTAATCAAAGGAATAGTACCAAAGCACTGAGGGGACTTCTACTAAAATACATTGTCTACACATGAATGTAGCTACAGAGAGCACAAAGCTTTCTTCAAGACAGAACAGAGTAAGAATTAATCACCTTCAACCACATATTGCATGAGATCTGTGAGGAACGTTATACAGACTCCTGTTGTGAAGTGTTAAAACATCACTGGTTTAGTCAATGTTTTGGTGTGACAATGGAAGGACGTATGAAGTGGGAACAGAGACAAACAGAAGAGTGTCTACAATGTAAACTCCTCTTTGTCATTAAACAAAACACAGATGAGGCACATCATCACAGGCTACAGCTAACCTTCAAGAGGCTTATAACTTGCCTTTATGCAACAAAAACCCATTAGCAAAGGTAGACTGTAAGAATGTTCCTGGTCATGGAATTGTTTATGAAGAAGGGTCTATCATCCCTTCAGTAACAGGATTGTTAGGAAGAGAGCACAAGTTTGGGCTGGACAGTATGGGAAAGGAAACTGGACATATCCTTTTCAAACAAACTGTCCCAAATTTGCCTGAATTAACCTAAATCTGGGTAGCCGTGTGGGGAATTGAACCTAGGTTCTCTTGTATGTGAAATCAATGTATTGTGGAAACTTCAAAATAAAAGGGCACATGCACAATGTAGTTGCTACAAGACACATATATTTTTGAACAGCATCAAAAGACAGAGGCACACTACACTGCATGGAGGTTACAGTAATATAAACATTTCACTTAAACACTTCCCCTAAAAGTTTATATTGTTAAATACAGTACTTAACACATTCCATGTAATGATTTTATGTATTCAAGCCAAACAGGTGGCACAGGTTTGTGAGATCTGCAGCTTGCTTATTGCCCAATACATGCTTGATGGCTATCTGGCCTTCTTGAACTTTCTCATGGATGTAGTGCATGTGAACATCAATATGCTTCAATCTCTTGTGAAATCCAGGATTTCTGGCTACTTTAATGGCACTTGCATTAGCAACAAGAAGAACAGGGACAATCTCCAGTAGTGAAGTTTCTTCATGGAGCTTGGATAGCCATATTTCTTCTCTGACTCATTCACTGGCAGCCATATATTCTGACTTGGTTGTTGACAGTGACATACACTGTTGCCACTTACAAAACCTTGCAATCACTCTGCTGCCTGAGCGTCTTTTCTTTTCTTTTTTTTAATTTACTTGATCACTGGTGTAATCAGCATTGTATGTATTTCTAATCTTCCATTTGCATGGTTATCACACATTATACCTAATGGAACTGAAGCTTTTATATACTTTAGAATCCTTTTTATCACAGACAAGTGATTTTCTTGAGGACTCTCCAAAAATTGCGACACACAGCTCACTACGATTGCTATATCAGGCCTTGTACCTACAGCCAACTACATAAGACAGCCATCTGCTTCTTGATAATGAGCATTAGTGGGTTTATCATTGGTCAATTCATCTGTCTGCAGATATCACTTGACTGGAGTTGACAGAGGATTTGTCTTTGCAATGTTAAACCATCAAAGAATGTCTAAAGCATAACTTTCTAGATTAATCTCTATTGATTTATTCTCATGACATAGAATATTAATATTTAAGAAATAGCCTATGGATCAACAGTAATCTTAAAGTCATCTTGAATTTCTCTTAGGGAAACTTAAGACCCTTCTTCTTACTTGGTGACGTTAATCCATCAACATCATGCAGGACTACCACAAGCTGTCTTTGCCGTCTTCTCAATAGATCAGACATAGATTTGCCTTACTTGCCACAAACCCAAGATTAATAAGAAAGTTGTGAACCATTGTTTCAGCACCTTGGATATTGTTTTAGTCAGTGTAAACTTCTATGAAGCTTGCACACTCAAGAAGTCCCATCACTATCTCAGGCTGCTCCACATCTAACTCTTCATTTAAGAAGCCATTCAAAAAAGGAGATTTTACATCAGAATGTACCAAGTGAAGATGCCTGCTAACAGCAGTACTCAAAGTTGATCCAACTGTATTGTATCTAGTAACAGGACTTAACATTTCATTATAGTCAATACCATACCTTCTTCTTGAGAAAATCCATGAACAACTAGTCTTGCTTTATAATGATCAATTTTTTCATCAGATACACCCTTAATTCTATAAATCCAGCTGTTTGTAATGGGTGATAGAGGTTCCAAAGTCCACATAGGAATTTCCTCCAATGAAGCCATTTCTTCCTCCATTGCTCTTCTTCGGTAATCATGGCCTACAGAGTTTTGTTGTTTGTCTCTCAATTCTCTTTCACTATAACTTGCTTCTGTATGTCTTTTAAATACACTTGCATCATCTTCATCATGATTCCTCAATTTTTAATTGCCCATATTGCTGGGGAGTAATACCATTGTCCTGGTTTTGTTGTGTTCAAAAACAACATCCTTACTCCAAATAACCCAATTTTCTGATCCAGTCCACTCTCAAAAGCCATCAATGCCATCAGAATAACCAACAAAGATTTCTGGTTTTCCTTATGGTTCCCATTTCTTTCACTTTTCCTTCAGAATGCAAACAAAACACTTTGCTCCACAAATATGAGGATTATTTAGCTGTATAATCTATAAAGTCAATACCTCATAGGGTGTTCTGCCATTCACATGATTTGTGCCAGTTCTGGTCAACACATAAACATGGTTTAAAGCTAGTTCCACAACAGTTCTGTTAGTATGCTTAGCACATCCGTTCTGTTCTGGAGTGTAAGAATTTGTGATGGTGAGTTTTACACCATTTACTTTAATCAAATCTTTAATTTCAGTATTATCGAATTCTTGTCTGCCATTAGACTGGAATGCTTTTGGTAGCTGATCACAAAAATTCTTCACAATACTCAACATTTCCGTAATCTTCTCTGGAGTCTCAGACTACTGCTTGAGAAAATACAGCATGCATAATCTTGAAAAATCACAAGTAAAGCAGAGAAATTATCCAGCTCCTCCCAGCAATTTACACTCTGTAAGTCCACGTACAACAGCATGAATCACTTCTCCAGGTTCTGTGGAATGCTGCTGTCATGACTGACTACTGCTCCAATGCTGCTTCCCCGTAACACATGTCTTGCAAAATTCTTCACAAAGTCTTTAATTTCAACATGATGTTGCTTCATAACTGTTGCATATGGCGTTTATTCTGATGACCCAAGCATTCTTGCCAAATTTCCAGCGATTCCTTTGACACAAGATTTACTTCAGGATTACGAGTATGAATTTGTTTTGTCACTCAAATCAGCCTCTTCAATAAGTTGCCAAAGCATATACCACACACTTTTACAATGCTATTGTTTCAGAATTAACTGTTGTCTTTCAATGAATAAAAGTCTAATCCATTGTCCAGAGCAGATGATACACAAAACACACTTCTTCACCATTCTGGAGTATACAAAACATTATCCATATGGCATAACTTCTATTCTCCATTGACAAAAGCGTCAAAATATTTAGTCCCTTTACTTAGTTAGTCCAACCACTGCCCATGCATATTCACAGTTGTTTGGAAACTTAGTACACAGTTTTTTTAGCCATGTGATTCATCACTCCACAATCAGTGATCCGTGAGTCCTCATCCAATTCTGCACTCATTGCTTCACCAATGAAAGCCTGGTCAGACAGTTCACATTTATTTTGATCATGGACAGTTTTTTGTTTGTTTTTGACATTTGCACACATTTTTTTACTATGGCCAAATCCACCAAAACCGAAATTTTTTGGCTTCTTTCTTTTTGTTTGTTAACTTTTTGTGTTTATTCGATGAAGTAATATTCCTACCACTGTTCTCATCTCCATTTTTCATTTGTTTAATGCTGGTTTTGGTAGTGAACAGTGCAGCTAACTTGTCTCATCATTCCTCCCTCTGATAAGCACAACAAATTTCATTAAATGTTAACACATCCATTAAAGGCTTTAAGTGTCTGTTGATCTTCAGATATTACCCACCATGACTGTCACAGACATTCATAAGTGTCATGCAGTGTGTAAAGCCATCACACCATTAATGATAATTCATCAGGTTTCACATGAATTGCTCCATTCAAAGAACCAAGTTTTCAAAATGAGTGAGATGTGTCATCATGTGATCGTCTGAACTCATGTGAAAATTGAAGAATTCTGACTGAACAGAATATGCAGCTTGCTCTGTTTTCTGTTCAGACATGGCATTTAGCTTGTCCCACATGTCTTGTGCATCTTTACATGCAACCAAGATTGCCATAACTTTTGCTTTGACAGTTCCGACAGTGATCTGACTTCCACAATCAGCTTTCTGATGCACATAATAAATTTTGTACTGCAAACTTCTGTATGGTCAAATTTTCAGCCTCACACAGATTCTCATTACCATGGAAATCCATTGCAGCTATATAAGACATTTCAGATTTACAGCTGCAAAAATTCCACTGGAGAATATTCAGTAGTTGCGTACACACAATAGAATTTATGGCATCATGAAATGCTAAATTACAGTACCCAATTTGTTTCCTGAACCATGGACTGGGCCCACAACCTACTGCAGAAACTTTAAGAAAAATGGGCACAATATAAAGCACATGAACAACATGAATGTTGCAACAAGGGACGTATACTTTAGAATAGCAACAAAAGACAGAGAAATGCTACACTGCATACAGATTACAGTAGTACAAACACTTCACTTCAACACATTGTCTTACCACTTGACTAGCTCACATAGTTTAGTATTCACTTATAACTTTTTTCACCAATTGATAGCATCAGTCATTTACTTTCTTATGGGACTATTAAATGGAGAGGTATAAGACTGGCAAAGCTCCTGAAGTTTGATAAAAGACCATAGATAGTTGTGTGTTGGCTGTCTGAATATAGGTACTTAGTTGCCTGCAAATCTTAAAAGTCTGTTTTCCTCATTGCTTCTCTTGTAATAGTCAAGAACATCTTCTGTGTGACTGCTTGCTGGAAAGCAAAAAGTTTTCATGCTTTTGCTTTGCTCACTTTATTTAATGAAAGATTGTTATATGAGTGATAAACAGGTGTACCAGATAGTCAATAAACTGGTCCACAAGCATGCATATGCATAGTTTATATTTCAAGCACTTTCAGTAACTTTTGTGGGATGCAACATGTGTACATTTAAATCTTCATAGTTCCTGATACTGCATTCAGTAACCCTGAGATTACTGACAGGTATATGAGTGGGGTGCAGCCAATTGTGAAATAATTAAATGGTTGGTTGATTTGGGGAAGAGGACCAGACAGTGAGGTCATCAGTCCAATCGGATTAGGGAAGGATGGGGAAGAAAATCTGCCATGCTCTTTCAAAGGAACCACTCCAGCATTTGCCTGAAGTGATTTAGAGAAACCATGTGTGTGTGTGTGTGTGTGTGTGTGTGTGTGTGTGTGTGTGTGTGTGTGTGTGTGTGTGCGCGCGCGCTTGTGTGAACAGTTGGGTGCATAATTTAGTGTCCATGGTTTGGGTTGGCTGCATAACATTTTTTGAAGTGATGGCAAGTGCTTCCCTAACTGAGTGCAGTAGTGTAAGTGCAAGGGCAATACATTATTATGAGTAGTAACTGTTAGCAAAATAATATACATGCTGCTGAAGCACTGTTTCTACAAATGGAAAATCAAGAAACAGTTCTGCTTCTAGATGTGTGGTGAGCCACTACTTACAGTTAGAGCTAGAGCTAGATGAAAGAGTAACCTTCCAACAATATATGACCAGTTAAAAAGTAAATTATAAATTAAAAAGTTTGCCACTGCAGGCAATTACAGATTACTGAATAGTACACTGTCTGATCAAAAATATCCAGGCACCTATTAGTGGACATTAATTGGGATGTATCCACCCGTCGCCTTTATGATGACATGATCTCTGCTGGTGTCTATTTTAGAGGTGTCTAAATGTCTGTGGAAGAATGGTACCCCATTCTTCCTCAGAGAAGATAGTGATGTTGGACACAGATATGGAATGAAGTCAGACTGATACTGAATTGATGCATCAGTCTGAAAATGTAATAGATACTGACTGTAGCAAGTGCACCAATAGTCATTTGTTGTGATAATTTTAACTATTTTCTTGTTCACTGTTAAATTAATGTGAGTTCTGCAATTAGTCTTTTTCTTTATGTAAAGTAAGCTTCTCTTGCATGTTTAGAGTAACAACACTATGTGGAAGTATACTGTGTTGACAAAGAAACCCATAAAGAGAAAGCTGGTGGAAGAAAATAAGACAAATCTTGCCACAACACAGTATTTGTAGCATCATCTTCCTTCACTTATTTTCATTTTATGGAAGACAAATATTTTGTTAATTTGGGAGTGGTAACAGTGGCAGTCAGAATAAACATAATAAATAAATGTCACTGTAGGCTTTCCCGGTGTAAACTATTGATGAAGGTTTCTCGGGTCTCCTGCCGGGTGGTAGCATTGATATCTCACGGCATTTCGGAAAGTGTCATACTACCCATCTTCTGGCAAAGTGTCAAGATTAGTGGAGAATGGGCTATTTATATGTGCAGTCCCCCCCCCCCCCTCTACTAGACCTCAGGTGGCTGCGGTGGACCAGCGGTGACTACCAAGGGAGGACCTACTCGTGAGCTTCGATACGATGTCGCTTTTCACAAAAGTGCCCCTTCAAGACTCCTTGGCACTTTTAGTCCAGCACTTTGAACCACAAACAGTCAGCCTCTTTGAACACGCACTAACAACCACCTACTTTCAGTGCAATGAGGAATTCTTTGAGCAGATCGACGGTGTGGCCATGGGCTCCCCATTGGCTTCTGCGATTGCAGACCTCTATATGGAACATTTCGAAGAGGTGGCCCTAGAAACTGCCAGACAGAAACCAAAGAACTTCTTCCACTATGTTGACGGCACTTTTGTCATGTGGGGACATGGCAAACAGGCGCTAGATGAGTTTCTTGAACACCTCAACAGCATCCATCCGAACATCAAATTTACAATGGAAATGGAGGAAAATGGATGCCTCCGCTTCCTTGATATTTTAATTAAGAGGGAGGCAGATGGTTCACTAGGCCATGCAGTACATCGAAAGAAGACACACAAAGACCTTCATGCAACAAGATGCCACTGTAGTAACCACAACCAACAGCGGGAATGCCTTGGGCCACGGATCGGAGCCGCCAGGCGGGGAAGCCGCTGGTCGTGGAGCACGCACCACCGGATAAACACAGGACGAGTCGGACGACAGACCAGCAACAACTGACAACAACCGACCACGACCGACTATGAGCGACAAAACAAGGAAGAGATAAACAACGGAGGCTTGTGGAAACCACAACACCAAACGTAAATCCACTCGGAACCAGAGCCAGGCAAATGTCAACAACGAGCAACGACCAGAACGCAGTACTGCCGAGATAGAAACAAAATCCAGAGAGAGTACCAGACTGGCTGGACTAGGGCAGAGCAGGTCCCTATATATGAAACTGGAGGGAGAGGCTATTGGCCGCTGTCTGCACGTGGGTTAGCGGTGGCGCCCTCGGTGCACGAGAGCTGCTGCGCGGTATAGCCGCTGCGGAGGCGGAGCTCTCTATGGGCTTACCACGTCCATTTGTTCTGCCGCGTGTTCGACTTCCGCGGCGGAAGGTACTAGAGCCACCATCCAGCACAAAGCCAAAGAGTACTGACCACCCTGGTACATAGGGCGCGCGCCGTCTGCGACAAAGACAGCCTACCATTCGAGCTGTGACACCTGAGGGAAGTCTTCCATCAAAATGGCTACAGTGAAACACAGATCAACAGGGTGCTTAAAAGGAAGAAGGAAGCAGTGAGAACCCCAGACGAAGATGATGAAGAAGAAGAAGACAAACTACTCGCGTTTCTTCCGTATGTGGGTCCGCTCTCGGCCAAAATTGCACAACTTCTGGGCAAATACAACATCAAAACCATTCTTCAACCACCACCGAAGACGAGGGAGCTCCTGGGTTCTGCCAGAGATGCGCTGAACCTTAACACACCAGGAGTATACAGTGTACCATGCGAATGTGGAAAACAATACATTGGGCAAACACAGCACTGCATATCTAAACGCTGCGAAGAACATATCAGATGTGTGTGACTAGGTCACGCAGAAAAATCAGCCATAGCAGAACACAGCATAAATGAAGAACACACCTTCAACTTCGAAAACACGAAGGTACCGTGCCGAATATCTGGCTTCTGGGAAAGCGTTATCAAAGAATCCATAGAAATAGGGATTCATGACAATCTGGTCAACATAGTTGAGGGATACCTACTCAGCGCAGCATGGAACCCTGCGATAGTGGCAATCCATCAGGAGCGCGCCCGTCAACGTCTTTTGCCGCGGACACAGACAGAATGCTTACACCAAGAACCGAATGTGGCCACTGAGGGCGACCGCCATCCCCACCACCACGCACACGCCGCTGGTCCACCGCAGCCGCCCGAGGTCTAGTGGAGGGGGAGGTGACTGAGCATATAAAAAGCCCACTCTCCGTGAATCTCGACACTTCACCAGAAGATGGGTTGTGTGACACTTCCCGAAACGTCGCGAGATATCAACGCTACCACCCGGCTGGAGACCCGAGAAACCTTCATCAATAATAAATAAATGTTTACCTGTGAACTTTTACTACCAAAAGGTTGTAATACATCAGGTAGGAGAACATATTTAAGTTTGAGCATCTTGATCAGTTTATCTAACCTAGTTTCATTCACATTTACATTTATTTTAAAGTGTCCTACAATAAATATAAAGAGGAAAACAACTGTGATAAATGATTACAAATTTCAGGCATAGCAACAGATAGTGGCTGGGGTGCAACTCAAGAGGATGGAGCGCCTTCTCAATTTCTGTATAAAGTACAGGTACCAATAATGACATCAGATATGTGCCTAGAGTATTACGGTGAAGATTTTGATACAAACATCCTACTGTGTGCTGGTTACCCTGATGGAGGGAAGGATTCTTGCCAGGTAAATACCAGATTTTAAGAACTCTATACAAGTAACGCCTCCAAATAGTCGAAACTGTAAACTGAAGATGCAGGAGTGACCGTTCATAAATAATGAAAGAAGTTTAAAAAAATCACAATATAGCTGAGGTCTTCAGTGGTCAATAGGCACATAAATAAGACTGGAAGTATTGCTATGTTTTCAACAATGCTGTTCTTCAGAGCTAACTAATGCAAAATTCACACAGATATATTCATACATATGTGCACACACACACATGCACCTGTAGGGAGGGATTGAGATTTTACTTTTTCATACCAGTCGGTTTATTCAACAATAGAAATAAATCAGAATCTGACTGTAATGAAGAAAGCAGAACTGAAGATATAAAAAATATTATGCTGACTTTGAACATGCATATTTTGGTGCAAAATCATGTTTCAAGTTGTACATAAATGTAAGGCAAGAAACAAGTAGTATCAAAAATACTCCAAAGTGAACTGAAATTATACTTCATTGCTACCTCCTTTTACAAATTCCTTTCCTGTAATGAGGAGTTGTAAAATAAGTATTTATCTATTTTCAGTACATAGATAACTGTGTAGCAGGAATCATTATTTGTGTACTAACATAAATGTGAAGTGTGCAACGTACATAAATAGAAGGTGGAAAGCATAACTCAAAAAGCAGTGCTTGTTTTAAAACTTTCTGTCAATTAAAACTGTATGCCAGGTTGGTACATGAACCCAGAACACTGCCTTTTATAGGTAATGGTATTACCACCTGAACTATTCAGGCATAGTTAATGATAAACCTCACAGTTCAATTCTGATACCTTCAGAACATGAGTGTACAATTCTTTTTATTAACCCAGCTCGTATTTTATAGCAGTTCTGGTTAATTACATTCTGGAATGTATTTGTTTAATATTGTCTGTACATCTAACATTCAACTTCTCAGTGCCAAAGACATTGTTATTGCTAGGGTCATACCTCAATAACTTCGAGTTCATTAATATTCAACTACAAGGTTATCAGTTAATAAAATAACTATCATGTAATAAAATAATACCCTCAATTATGAAAAAATAACAAGATGCTCTATTTATTCACTGGTAGCATGACATACACATAAGTGATCTTAAAGACAACACATCACCAACTACCTGACTATTTATGTTTCAGAAAAAGCATAGACAAAGGACATTCATGATTCAATTAATAGGTCCCTTAAGTTCTCAGTCATATGGCACAAGTCTAGGAAGTGGCAGTCTAGCTACTCACAGAATCATCAAAATAAATGGTCCAAGGCTTCCTGCAGTATCCTGCTACAAGTGCATATAAGTGTGAGTGCGCCAAGTGCAATATTGCCATGTGTGTGTACTTAAATCAACCACCAACCGTATCAGTGAAGGCTGACCACTAGAGGTAGGAAAATCGCACACAGCACAGTTTCCGCCCGCCTGTCTACAGGCAGCTTCTATGGGCAACTTGCGCACATGTTTGTACCAAGCAGCACTGACTCACTCTCACCATGTCCTTTTAGTTTGTGCTGCTTGTTTTGTGTATTGCTTATGTTCCACCTTCTGTATGATTATTTTGTCTCATTACTTGTGGAGTGATGAGACGCTTATTTCCATTATTGTTAAGAGGGCTATGAATAAAGCCATATTTGTGTTACTTGGATGTGTTTCACATATTACTTGATTTGTACATGACTAGTGATGAGTTTGGAACAGTTTCTGTGTGTGCAGTCGTCAAGTTCGAATTCACAAGGTTTAGTCATTATGGATGCTGTGCTACCGGCCCTGATTCAACAGCTTACTTCAACAGCGACCACTTTGTCGGCTTCTGTTAACAGATAGGCTACTGTTCCACCAGTCTAATCAACCACTTTTTCTCCATATGATGATTCATCTAAGGATTCAGAAGCTTATGAAAATAAGACTTGGACAGCATTTTTTGGGCTTCGGTGTGACAGACTCAAATTTGTGCAAAGCCTTATTCCTCTCTTGAAGGTATATCAATTACTGTGTCAAGATTGCCCCTTTGCAAGAACCAGTAGCTCTTACTTTTCACATGTTCAGTTAATTGTCCAAGTACCATTGCAAATGAATGCATGTCATAGTGGTACAAACTGAATTCACCGATGCCACAAGAAACCAAACCAGTCATACAGGGCCAGGGTAGCCAAACATCATGGCCTTAGCTGTGTCACTTTGTTACTGATGCCCATAATGACTCTTATCCAGATACTAAAGTGCGCGACACAATTACCTATTGAGCTCTGAACAAGGAAGTGCTCCAGAAGACTTTACTTTGTGAAAACGCCCCGTTGGCAGAAGTTTTGCAAGTAGCACAATCTTTTGAAGTTTATCAGGCAGCAGGGGGACCAAATTGAAGCATGGGGCGATATGGCAGTAGTGTCACATGATGTGACCACTAGGATGACAGACAGCTTGCATGAACTGTTGGAAAAAAAAAATCAGGTGGCCAGTGCTTTTCTAAAATTGATTTGTCTGAAGTGTATCTGCAGGTTCCTGTGGACAAAGAGCCTCAGCGAGTTCTGGTTTTGAATAATCCTTTTGGTCTCTGTCAGTATTTGTGCTTTCCTTTTGGTGTTTGCTATTTTAAAATGATTTTTAGAGCAACTGACTAAGCCTGTCCCAGGTTGCATTAATTAACTGGATGTTATTGTTGCTACGGGCTCCTCCAGAGGCGATCACTTGAACAATTTGTGCACTTTATTTTCTGTCTAAGAGTCAGCAGTCTTATGGTGTAACCTCACAGTATCTCATATCTCAGTTTTTTCAATCTTCCAGTGTTTATTTGTGGTTCAAGTTATTGCAGGATGGGGTACACCCTCTGCCAGACCTCATCTTCGCTGTTACATGTATGCCTTGCCCCTCGTCCATGAAGGAGTTTCAGGCCTCTTTAGGAAAAGATGCCTATTAACATAAATTCTTGCCATGGGTGGCCACATTGGCCTACCTGTTGCATGCATTGTTACACAAGAATGTACCTTTTTTTGCTGGAGTCCAGACTGCGAACACGCTTCTCAAATGTTGAGATCCAAACTACTCTTGGCCCCTTGTTTAGCTACATTCTCTATGGACCAGCACATAGTTTTGGTAACTGATGCCTCACAGTATGGCCATGGTGTGTTTCTAGCTTACCAATATGCCAATGGCTCTGAACGGCCTGTTGCTTTTTCCTCTAAATCCCTAATTCCAGCCCAGCAGCTTTACTTGCAGGGTGGAAAAAGAGGCTCTTGTCATAGTCTATGCTCTCCATAAATATCATATTTTTTGTATGGATCCAAGTTTTGCCTTATTACTGACTGTAAACTATCCTTGTTTAACCCTCACACTTCCTTGCCTGACAAGATAGCACACCACCTACAACGCTGGGCACTATCCTTCTCTTGCCACAATTACAAAATATATTTTCAACCTACATCTAAATATTTATAATAATAATAATAATGATAATAATAATAATAGCTTTATTCAACATCAAATGGTACACTGCACATGTACAAAGAAACAGTAATGATTAAAGTTATTTGTACAATACACAAGACACATTCTTCTGAATACGTCATTAATTTACAACAAAATTACAATAAGATGTTAACTGATTTCTAATCACATAATTTCACAAAGCATTTGTTGTTCTTCATATAAGTATGGTACTCTTCTAATGTGTAGAAAGGGTGTTTTACTAAAAATTTCTTAGGCTGATGTTTCAGTTTAATTGTAGGAAGAGCCATGACTGCACTAGGCAGTGCATTAGCTAATTTTATACCTGCGTACTGAGGCCCCTTTTCGTAAAGTGCTGTTCTGTGGCTGCCAATGTAAAATCTTTCTTTATTTCTAGTATTGTACTGGTGGAAATCTGAATAAGTGTTTGGGTGCAGTCTTTTCACAAGCAATATGGCTTTTAGAATGTATGTGTTTACAACAGTTAACACCTCTGTTTTTGGAAACAAGTTGTGACAAGATTCCCTATATTTTGCTCCACAGATTATTCTCACACCCCTTTTTTGAAGAATGAGTAGCTTATCTATATTAGCTTTGGTTGTTGCCCCCCAAATTTTAATACCATAGTTCAAGTGAGAAGAGAAAAGAGCATGGTATGCAGTCTTTCAATGCAAGTGCCTTGTCCTCCCACACCCTCCCCCTTCCTGTGGGTCCTAATCCTGACTTTGACCGTGAAGAATTGCTTTGCTTCCATCTTGATATTGAAGTGCAAGCCATGGTCAAGGGTTTCCCAATAATGAGTTCACGCATAGCAGCTGCTGTTGCCGCCGACCTGGTTCTCCGCCAGATGGTTCAGTTTGTTCATCAGGGTTGGCCAGATAAACTGCAGTGTCAGGTTTTGAACTCCCTGTGCAACTACTTTTCCTTATAGTATCGCTTCTTTGTTTCTGACAGTGTTTTGGTGTTGCCCACGGAAGACCTCTCTCCTAGAGAGTAGTCATTCCTGTCACATTATGGCACAAGATTCTGCGCAGGGTCACTGGGAAGGTTTGCACAGTAAACTGTTAGCTAGAAGTCATGTTGTTTGGCCAGGGATTGATGGTGAAATTGTTCAGTGTGCCTGACAACAGGAAATTCCCAGAGCGCACTGTCCCATGAGCGGCTTCAAGCACGCATATAGGCTTTGCGGGTCCCTTCTTGAATTACTATTGGCTTTGGTTGTGGATGCATTTTCCCAATATCTTTACATTCTCCAGCATATGTCAATGTCAGCTGAGGTCACAATTCATGCACTTTTGAGGGTTTTTCCAGTTGAGGGGTTGCCTTGTGCCTTAGTTTCCAATAATGGTCCCCAGTTTGTTTCTCACACCATTCAATTGTTTTGTTCCTGCCACAGCATTTGTCATGTTATGGCTCCACCATTCCATCTTCAATTAAATGGTGAATCAGAATGACAGTGTGTATGTTCAAGTCCCTAATGGAAAAGTTTGTTGTGAATTCTTCACCGAATAATGCCCTTCTTCTTTTTCTGAACACCTATCACTTCACACATGTGGGGGAGCAGAGCCTGGCTGAGTTGCTTCACAGAGGCAGTCACACATGCTCTTCAATCTTCTTTGGCCTGAGCCACACCTGCCACAGTCAGGTTTGTCCAGCCACTGTGTGCCAGGATTGCCACTGTGGGTGACAGGGTTTGTTCACAGGCCCAGATGGATACCAGCCACTGCTGAACACCACCAGGAACACCGTCTTTGTGACATCCATAAGGCCACACCAATTGATCAGTTGCACTCCTACTCCCTGCCAGAAGCAGCTGCCGCTTCATGGATGCGGCTCCCATTGTCACAGTCTGCCCTGCCGCCTTCTGCTTCAAGCCCATCATCACCTGCTGTGGAGGTGCCCCATCCCATTGGCTGCCGCCTCCACATGCAGCGCCCTGGGGTTCCAGCTTCCTGGTGCCAGTCCTTCTGAGGCTTCAGGTTCGTTGCCAGAGCCTGCTGTTCCAGTCAAGCTGCATCCAGGGGCCCCCTCACCATCATTGCCGGTAGATCCAGCCCCATCTCCATTCCGAACTGGGGCCTGTCTGCTGATGATGACACAGAGGTGGCAATGGCATCCTCTTTCCTGTTGCTGTCATTGGGTTCCAAGCAGGCCCATCCCCCTTGGGCATGCCCATGTCTCTGCTCGTTCCAGCCATATGCTCTGGTGCCCACTTGACACATCATTCCACCCCCACCATCAGCACCAGCTGCCACCACTCCGGATATGTCTCTTGTTGGGTTGCGAGCATCTCCTCCATCACTTGGGTGCCCTCTTTACTTGAGGAAGAGGTGTGCTATATCACACTACTAGTATGTGCAAGTGAGTGTCTACTGAGTGTCATGTCACCATGTGTGTGTGTTTAAATTAGTCACCAACTTGTCAGTGTGGGTTGACCACTAGAGGCCAGGACATGGCCAGCGCGCATATAGCATGGTTTCCGCCATGCCATCTACCAGCAACTTGTGCATATACACATACGGAGCAGCACCAACTCACTGTCACTACATTTATTCCAATTGTACCACTCACATCAGTTGTTCTGCATATCACTTAAGTTGGACCTCTTATATGATTCTTTCTTTTGTCTTGTTATGTGTGGAGTCACAAGAGGTTTATTTTTGTTATTGTTACGTAGTTTATGAATAAAACCATATATGTGTTACTTGGACTGGTTTTGTGTATTACTTGGTTACTACACTTCCTCTTTATTCACGTTAAGTTCAATGTGTTGCTGATTAATAGACCCCAGCCCTTTTGCAATTCCTTCCCCCTCAACCTCAAACCTTTTGCTTAGGCAAAAGGGAACAGTTCTGAGTCTGGCTGTTCTGTGCCCTTCCTGTGAAGGGTCCCAAGACCTCTCACTGACTCACTACTCACAGTTAAGTCAGCAGTGGTGACAGGTCTCATATTTCCTGGAGAGGAGATGATATCCATGGTAGAGGAAAATATCTGAGACATCTTTGGTGTTTCCCGTTTGTCAATTACCCAGCCAACACTCCCATTTGTAGTAGTTTCCAATAACTTTGCAATTGTCAGGACAGTTTCAGCTGTTTGTGAATAGTAAATTATTTATGCATACCCACGAACAGCACTTTACTGTGCGCATGTAAGGTGGCTGTGTTTTACATACACCTATTCTCTATTTGAAATATCTTTGCCCATGGGAAGTACTTGAACGGACTATACTACACAAGCTGACAATATTCAGAGAGTGGTAGTGTAGGAATCATGTGGTGTTGATAACTCATTGCCTTCCTCTGTTCTGTCTTCATATCCCATCCTTCTTGCTGTCAGTAAACATGCCAACTGTGAATCGGTGTAGTTCTGCTGACAAGGTGGAGAGAGAAATATGCAGCTGGGACATGAGCTATGCCCCTTAGTCCCTGTGTTACCACCATCTTGCTTTGGACTCTTCCATTACCATAATGTGAGCAGATTTTCCCACAGACATGATCAGAGTTCTGTCTCAAGCCTAGTGGAAAAGTGCTGTTATTATTTATAAGTTCATCATATACTGCACCTCTACAATTTCTTTTAAGATACAACCTTCGAACACACTAGCCTGTTGTAACAACTTGGTACTTTCATAATTCATGATATGCCCTTTACGTGCTCCATAACGGCTGACTATGTTGTTCCTTATTTGTATTAGACTTATGCTCTGCACATTTTTCTTGTACTATCAATAGAGGCTGGCCTATCTTCAGCAGACACCAACAAGGCCTTTGTCTTGACCAGTGTGCATAATGGGCTTTTGACGTTATATTTCCAGAGTATTAATCAAATTTTCACTAACATGTTTCAGAAGGGAGGAATAAACATTGATAGGACAAGTGTATATTCTCCTTCTGCAGTCTGTGGCTTAGACATCATCAAATTTTTAGTATGCTGCATCTGGGGTTGCTGCAATTGATCTTTCATAAAACAGCCTGCAAGTGCTATACCTCCATGGCTAAACTCTTTTAGTCAGAGATCTTGTGAGCCCTCTGCATGTGTATGCTTAGAACACCTTCTCATTTTGAAAAGGCATAATAGCTGAATGACATGCAAGTATAAGTCTGTGTGCATTGGCTTACAGTAGATGCTGTGTTCAAGAGTGCCATGCAGTTTCACTTAAAGAGCCTGTCCAGAAATAAATAACTATTATGTGCTTTTATATGCATTGTGAACCTGAGTTTTTAATGCATCGATCTCAGATGTAGAAAAGCATCTTGTACGTTATGTTGCCTATGTGTCCAGATTGTGAACAGACTGTCTACATATCTGAAAAAAATATGAGGGCTTGCAGACTGTTAGCTCTAGAGTTTCTTCTTCAGATACACCCATAAATATGTTAAGTCGCAGATAGTCATAACAAAAAGACTCTCAAAATTAATGCTTATCAGAATCATTTTGTTGTCTATCTGTGACAGCATCTCTGCTGTATGGTGAGTAGTAACTTTCCTTTTCATAATATTGTTACATTGCATCCCGCATTTTCCATTGTTTCATAATATGTTAGCCATTACTGGTGAGTGGGTAGTCCATCACCACTCTGTCAGTCTGTTCACAATAATTTCAATCAAATGGGAAGTATGATGACAAGAACAGGAATTCAAAGAGTTTGATTAACAATGGCTCAAACTTACCTCGTATGAGTTTTAGAGAGTCTCTTAGAGGCTCCCTCATAAAGTGAGAAAATGCCTCACAGCTCATCATGAGGTCTTTATCACTCTTCGAGCCATCCTGTTAATCTCAAAGTAAAAATCTTAAATATTCAAAAAATGTGCTTGTCTGTAATCCCATCTGCAGTTTGGGAAGTAATGCCATTGATGTCTGGAAGGTACTACTGAAATTTCTTACAAAAGTTAATTCTTGAGGACCTAACTTAAATAAATAATAAGATCCATGGCCACAGTGGAGTTGGAGAAATTTACATTTTATTTTTAATAAGGCTACATGGGTATTCTACATGCCAGCAAGTCCAGACAGCAAAATCTCAAATGTCTTAATAACCAAACAAGTGAACTCTTTGTTCTTCATTTCATGCAATAGATGAATGTAGGCCCCTTGCAGTGATAAATGTTACCAAAGACACCACCTTATTAATTTTCGTGTATGTCAGCATACGAAATGAGATCATTATGCACAAGTGCACAGTCATACATGAAAACCGTACTCAAAATAAAGCAAAGGCAAAAAGGGGGTGTTACACTGCTTCCAGCTTCAGCAAAAATTAACTTTATACAATAGATCATCAGTGACACTTACACTCATGTGGCAGATTTCTCTGATTATTTGGCTTACTGACATGCCGAATTGTAGGAGTCTACGTGCACAATCATCAATCATTAAGTGTTCCTGTTAACTATTTATGATAGTCAGTATCTGAAGCATACTTGAAATCACACATAGACATTTTCAGAGCAATACTTATGGTACAAGTTATCAGATGGTAAATGTTCATATAATGCCTGCATAGTCAGCGATATATCAGAAAGCCATCAAGCAGAAGTCTGTTGGTTAGTATTTGACCCAATGTTATTCTTCACCGTGGATTCCCCTGTTAACAGTAGGAAAAGGAACCTAAAACCTACAGTGCGACTAGCATCACTTGAGGCTGGATTGTGTACAGTGATTACAATGGTGAATGTTATCGTGATGTAAGTGGTTGTCTGGAAAATGAGATCTCTAGTATCATGTAGTCAACTGTTTCATGGTGGCTCAAGTGTACATAAAACATATAATCAAAAGTGTATGAATATTTGATACTTACTACGGGCTTCCTGGTATGAAACAGGCTTACTTTTATTATAGATTGGCTTGTTTGGGGGAGGAGACCTGGTAGCAAGGTCATCGGTCTCATTGGATTAGGGAAGGATGGGGGAAGGAAGTCAGCCATGCCCGTTCAAAGGAACCATCCCGGCATTTGCCTGGAGCAATTTAGGGAAATCATGCAAAACTTGATGGCCGGATGCGAGATTGAACCATCGTCCTCCTGAATGCGAGTCCAATGTGCTAGCCACTGTCCCACCTCACTTGGTATTTTATTATGGCGTGACTGTATCATCAGAGTGTGTGTGTGTGTGTGTGTGTGTGTGTGTGTGTGTGTGTGTGAGTGTGGTGCTGCTGCTGCTGTTTATACCTTATTACAAAAATACATGGTTAAATAATTTTAAATTAAATTCTAATATATTACCAACCTTAAACATTTACCTACATGGAATGGAAATTGCATAATCTGTAAGTACATACATATATTTATATTGGAGTATTTAATAAGCTTATGTATTGGCTTCCATTTGTTGCTTTTTTTTCATTATACCATTAACTTTTGGGTTGATATGGTTGTCTACTCTATATAGAATTGATATTTTCACACCGTTCCCACATACCAGTTGTGCCCATGATGTTTCAGTCATGGGGCAGTTTAAATTTGATGCTCAAACTGAGTGTGGTATTCAAATGACTGAAAACATATAGCGCATTCATATTTCATGGTTTTCAGCCCAAATTATGCACAATTCAATACAACATAACATTTGTTGCACCCACCCTTCTTGCATAGATGCTGACAGATAAGTATATCATAATAACTCACTTGTCTGATTGCAAATTATTTTTTAGTGCTTTGTTGCAATTCAGCAACTGATTGTTATTATTTTCTGATTTGCCTTAGCTACTGTATGATCCCACTGACTTACCCCATGACCATTCTTAATATGCCAAACGTATCACAAGTCTACAAAAACTACTGACCAACTCAGTTCATAACAAACTAACCTAACCTTGATTAAAGATGTAAAATACAAACATACAAAGATGCAAAACCATTTACACGAATCATTAACATTCTATATACAGGAATGGTCATCAGTAACCCCTGTGTTTATATAACTTCAAAACAGTTTGCCCCCTTGTATTAGATCACTTGACAAAATCATAAGACATTCATTCATGCCATAAACACCATTAGTACTCACATATATGGAGTGGATACAAAGTATGATATATGATATTGTGGGAACCTCGAACACAATAATGATAGGACATATACAGACACAAAGGAGCAAACAAAACTTATTTCATACTTGAGCAGAACACAGATCACAATCGTATCAAAATAACATGGAAGCTAACCTCTGGGTACTTGTGATGCACCACCTGGCCAGCCCATACAAATAGGCAGTCGATTCTGTGAAACAGGAACAATATCCAACTGACATGAAGATTGTGTTGGGGATGGTGGTGTTTGTATGTCAACTGCACCAGATAGTATAGGCAGCAGGCAGTGGTTTCTGTGGAATGTTGTCTGGTAGCAGGTAGGCAAAGTACATACTCCAGTGGCACTGTAGTACCCTCCCTGTTTTGGAGAATTTTTTCTGTATTCACTGCATGTCAGAACTGAATAAGGTCCTGGGTTCAAAGGCGGTAATGGCACTCTATTTGTGTCCATTTTCAACATCACATGGGAACAAATATGCAAGTTTTGTGAACAAAAATATTGGTATTCATGTGGACAGAACTCAGAAATCCAGTATTTCACTTGTTGAAGAAGGAATGAGGGTTTCTGTTAAAAAAGCATTTGTTGTTGCCTCAAAAACTCCAATGGGAGTCACTGTATTTCACCATAGCAAATTGTGCCGAAGAGGTGCCAATATCCGTTTTTGCCACTGTGCTAAGTACAAGTAGTACCAATGTTAGTGCCAATATCCTAGAATAGTTGTAAATTATTAGTGCTGCTTTAAGAGTTTTGTACCACCACTTAATCTTCCTGTTACTTTCAAGGTGTAGCTATTAACTGTACAATGTGGTAAGTTCATGGAACAGAGTTGTTTCAAACTATCTACCATGATCTGTGGTAACATGTGCTAGACATCCAAAGCAAGCAGTTCAAGTAAAAAGAAAAAGGTTTACGTGATAGTCTCTGTGGAGATTTCAGCAATGGGAATGGATTCCTTAAAGTGTGTGTAGCAGTTGATGATGGTAAAGACATACCAGTATCAATATGCTGGGGGTAGAGTGTCCCCTAAATCAACATGTATTTGTGTGACTGCTGCAAAGGTTCAGAGAAATTGCCAACAGGTATGTGCACGCGTAACACTACCTTTGCTATCTGACAATGTGCACCAATCTCATTTAACATAAGGCCACACACATCCATTGGTAATCATTCTAACTGTGCAGTTTTTCCAGACTGTGCAAAGTCATGTACAGAATTGAACACTTGTCTTTTGAAACTAGGGTCACATATGGATGAAGCCTTTTTTTAGACATATCACACCACAAGATTTTAGAATCACCGAGTCAGGGAAAGTAATCTTCCACCAAGTAGTCCACACTTTTTACATGCCTAATGTCTGTTGTTGTTGTGGTCTTCAGTCGTGAGACAGGTTTGATGCAGCTCTCCATGCTACCCTATCCTGTGCAAGTTTCTTCATCTCCCAATACCTACTGCAACCTACATCCTTCTGAATCTGCTTAGTGTATTCATCTCTTGGTCTCCCTCCTGACACTTAAATCTATATTCGATGTCAACAAATTTCTCTTCTTCAGAAACGCTTTCCTTGCCATTGCCAGTCTACATTTTATATCTTCTCTACTTCGACCATCATCAGTTATTTTGCTCCCTAAATAGCCAAACTCCTTTACTACTTTAAGTGTCTCATTTCCTAATGTAATTCCCTCAGCATTACCCAACTTACTTCGACTACATTCCATTGTCCTCATTTTGCTTTTGTTGATGTTCATCTTATACCCTCCTTTCAAGACACTGCCCATTCCGTTCAACTGCTCTTCCAAGTCCTTTGCTGTCTCTGACAGAATTGCAATGTCATCGGCGAACTTCAAAGCTTTTATTTCTTCTCCATGGATTTTAATGCCTCCTCCAAATTTTTCTTATGTTTCCTTTACTGCTTGCTCAATATACAGATTGAATAACATTGGGAAGAGGCTACAACCCTGTCTCACTCCCTTCCCAACGACTGCTTCCTTTTCATGCGCCTCGACTCTTATAACTGCCATCTGGTTTCTGTACAAATTGTAAATAGCCTTTTGCTCCCTGTATTTTACCCCTGCCACCTTTAGAATTTGAAAGAGAGTATTCCAGTCAACATTGTCAAAAGCTTTCTCTAAGTCTACAAATGCTAGAAATGTAGGTTTGCCTTTCCTTAATCTTTCTTCTAAGATAAGTCGTAAGGTCAGTAGTGCCTCATGTGTTCCAATATTTCTACGGAATCCAAACTGATCTTCCCCGAGGTCAGCTTCTACCAGTTTTTCCATTCGTCTGTAAAGAATTCGCGTTAGTATTTTGCAGCTGTGACTTATTAAACTGATAGTTCGGTAATTTTCACATCTGTCAACACCTGCTTTCTTTGGGATTGGAATTATTATATTCTTCTTGAAGTCTGCGGGTACTTTACCTGTCTCATACGTCCTACTTACCAGATGGTAGAGTTTTGTCAGGACTGGCTCTCCCAAGGCTCTCAGTAGTTCTAATGGAATGTTGTCTACTCCCGGGGCCTTGTTTCAGCTAAGGTCTTTCAGTGCTCTGTCAAACTCTTCACGCAGTATCATATCTCCCATTTCATCTTCATCCACATTCTCTTCCATTTCTATAATATTGTCCTCAAGTACATCGCCCTTGTATAAACCCTCTATATACTCCTTCCACCTTTCTGCTTTCCCTTCTTTGGTTAGGACTGGGTTTCCATCTCAGCTCTTGAAATTCATACAAGTGTTTCTCTTTTCTCCAAAGGTCTCTCTAATTTTGCTGTAGGCAGTATCTATCTTACCCCTAGTGAGATAAGCCTCTACATCCTTACATTTGTCCTCTAGCCATCCCTGCTTAGCCATTTTGCACCTCCTGTCGATCTCATTTTTGAGACGTTTGTATTCCTTTTTGTCTGCTTCATTTACTGCATTTTTATGTTTCCTCCTTTCATCAATTAAATTCAATATTTCTTCTGTTACCCAAGGATTTCTACTAGCCCTCGTCTTTTTACCTGCTTGATCCTCTGCTGCCTTCACTACTTCATCCCTCAGAGCTACCCATTCTTCTTCTACTGTACTTCTTTCCCCCGCTGCTGTCAATTGTTCCCTTATGCTCTCCCTGAAACTCTGCACAACCTCTGGTTTAGTCAGTTTATCCAGGTCCCATCTCCTTAAATTCCCACCTTTTTGCAGTTTCTTCAATTTTAATCCGCAGTTCATAAGCAATAGATTGTGGTCAGAGTCCACATCTGCCCCTGGAAATGTCTTACAATTTAAAACCTGGTTCCTAAATCTCTGTCTTACCATTATATAATCTATGTGAAACCTGTCAGTATCACCAGGCTTCTTCCATGTATACAACCTTCTTTTATGATTCTTGAACCAAGTGTTAGCTATGATTAAGTTATGCTCTGTGCAAAATTCTACCAGAAGGCTTCCTCTTTCATTTCTTACCCCCAATCCATATTCACCTACTATGTTTCCTTCTCTCCCTTTTCCTACACTCGAATTCCAGTCACCCATGACTATTAAATTTTCGTCTCCCTTCACTATCTGAATATTTTCTTTTATCTCATCATACATTTCATCAATTTCTTCATCATCTGCAGAGTTAGTTGGCATATAAACTTGTACTACTGTAGTAGGCGTGGGCTTCGTGTCTGTCTTGGCCACAATAATGCGTTCACTATGCTGTTTGTAGTAGCTTACCCGCACTCCTATTTTTTTTATTCATTATTAAACCTACTCCTGCATTACCCCTATTTGATTTTGTATTTATAACTCTGTAGTCACCTGACCAGAAGTCATGTTCCTCCTGCCACCGAACTTCACTAATTCCCACTATATCTAACTTTAAGCTATCCATTTCCCTTTTTAAATTTTCTAACCTACCTGCTCGATTAAGGAATCTGACATACAAACGCTCCAATCTGTAGAACGCCAGTTTTCTTTCTCCTGATAACAACGTCCTTTTGAGTAGTCCCCGCCCAGAGATCCGAATGGGGGACTATTTTACCTCCGGAATATTTTACCCAATAGGACGCCATCATCATTTAACCATACAGTAAAGCTGCATGCCCCCGGGAAAAATTATGGCTGTAGTTTCCCCTTGCTTTCAGCCGTTCACAGTACCAGCACAGCAAGGCCGTTTTGGTTATTGTTACAAGGCCAGATCAGTCAATCATCCAGACTGTTGCCCCTGCAACTACTGAAAAGGCTGCTGCCCCTCTTCAGGAACCACACATTTGTCTGGCCTCTCAACAGATACCCCTCCATTGTGGTTGCACCTACGGTACGGCCATCTGTATCGCTGAGGCACGCAAGCCCCCCACCAGCGGCAAGGCCCATGGTTCAATGTCTGTATTGAATTGTTTAATAAACTCCAGCTACCTAAACTGTCTGGGTGAGAAAGACTTCATTGGTTTTGTAAAGGCAAATGTTATAGGTTTCTTGTTCATAGAAACAACAAAGGAGTATGCCTCTACATGTGCTGAATAGTGTCATAAATGACTAGCAGTTCTCTGTGATATACACTCCTTTTGGTCCAGGAGGAGGTCAGTTTCCAAGAGAAAACACCAAGCAGTTGCCATGATCCACCTACTTTCCGGTGCAGCACCACTCTGATAGTTAATTGGCTGGTGTTGGAGGCTGCTAGTGTCACTGTATGTACAGGATGAACTAACAGCGATGCATTACTGAGGCTGGCTTTCGCCTGGTAGAAGACTTATTGCATATCCAGTGTCCAAGTGAGGGAGCATTGACTGCTACTATTATGTCCTGGTGAGGTGGCACCCAGTGGTGCTTGTGTGGCTGCTGCACAGGGAAGATGCTGTCTATAGAAATTATTGATTCCTAAAAACCTACTCAGTTGCTGGAAATCCTCAGGTTGGGGCACGGTTTGCATTTATTCAACCGTAGTTTGGAGGGGACTGATGTCAAAGGATGAGACCACGTGCTGTAAAAACTCCACTTTTCATTGACTAAGTACGCATTTGTCCTTATTTACTATTAGCTGATATTTGGCGGGCCTGCTGAAAACTGTCTGTAAATGTCTGTCATACTCCAAGATTGTACTGAAAATCACTAAGACATAATCTAGATAAGCAAAACAGAATGCAGCTGTGCACAAATCTCTGCCTCATCTATGGGACAGTTTTCAAGCCGGATAGCGTATGCAAATATTCAGACACTCTGAAAAGGCGATAATTTCAAAGAATATGTTGGATTGCCACAATAATATGATATTCATTTTTAAAGTCAGGTGCACTAAAAACTACTGCTCCAGCAATAGCATTGGTAAAATTCTGGATGTTTGGTACTGGATTGGTGCATGAATTTAATTCATGATAATCTCCACCAGGCCTCCATAAGCCATCTTTTTCCTTGACAAGCTGCAATGGTGACCCAGAAGGGCTATTTGAATTGCAGATTATTCCTGCACTTACTAGTTAATCTGTGTCCTCCTTTGCCGCCTGTATATTTGTCAGGCAAACAGTCTGTGAACTCTATAAGTGACGGGAGGGCCAGGCGAGCTTTGAATGTGGTGACGTGTTGTGCATATTGGCATAAGTAGGCAAAGGTTGTCCATTATCAGGTGCAGCATGAATCATGCATGCCATTGACATGAGCTGAGGTCAGGCACACTCTTTTTGTAGTTTTTGAAGTTCTGCATGAGCAGTGTCTTAACTGATTTATTGCTCAACAGAATTTGGGTAGCAATACTTGATTTTCTGTACAAATTTTTTTGCTGTCATCTTGGATGGATGTTAATTTCTCTGGCATATTGCAACATTTGTGCTGCAAAACTGAAAGATAATGAGATGTGCAGTTGAAGATGTGACAAGTGAGTTACATGAATCCATCTCATTTCTCTGTACACATAATGTATTGGTAGAGTATGTATCACTAGGTTCATTTGTACTGAACTGTGTCTTCTACTCCAAGGCACAAGTTTTGGCAGCCTTGCTTAGAAATCCTCTAACAGTTTTGGACCCAATTTGGGTATGTACTGAACACAAGTGTATTTTAGTGCCATAGTGATGCAAAACCACAGCACCCAAAATAGGTTTGGTAACTTCTGCTAAGCTGTAAAGGTAATTTGAAACCTAAATCAACCACTTCTGTCTGTTCACTGTTCAGTACCTGCTGGATACATTGCTCTTGTGATTTGCATCCTCAAAGCACATTGTCTTTAAGATGTTGATATTTACATTGTACACAATTAGCATGAGTAATGTCTGACACTAAAATTAAAGTTTGAGCATCCAAGCACTAATAGTAAATATGCATTGCATTTCATTGCTACACACACAAAAAGTGATGACTGAAAGTTCCAACATTCTGAACTAGAGGTCTATCGGCTATGGAAGATAAGGTGGTACCTCAACTTCGTTGTGTGGTGTGATTGATGCAATATAGATGATGAGCAAAATAAACATAGGAGACACGAAACCAGTAACGCAGATGCTATTCCATCATTTAGAGCTAGTTGAGAGTGAGTATCACTATGTGCACTATCCAAATCACTAACTGATTGTCCTGATAGAATATTATCTGTTATAATTGGCATTATTATGTCACATTTAATGGTCTGCTCAGAGTTCATCTTCTTCACTGGATCACCACTTGTGGGAACATTAACCGCAATAAAGATAGCAGATATACATATGCAAAGGAATGAAAAATGCCTTGTTCAGTTTTAATTTCCTAATCTTTCTTTTCCTTTCCTACTTCCTGTAACACCCTTCCCCTCCCCGCCCCACCTTCCCGCCACCACAGTGGTGAAAAAAACACCATTGCTGTGTAGTGGGAATTTTATATCAGACAGGTAATGTTACACTTCCAATACTTGCTTTGAGGATACATGAACTAAAAGTGGAACAATTCAGATTAGACATTCCATATCATTGGGAGTATACCTACATCTTCATTATCAAAGAAGCTGTGGTATATCTTCAGGCAGACACTACGTACTAGAATTCCGATAGTCATTTCTCACTCAAGTTATAGATTTCTTTGCTTTGGTATAATTCTAGCATGAAGCCACAAAAGTCTTGTCATATTTCCTTTATACACGAGAAAAATTTACTATTACAAATAAATCCAGGGAGTATTCTAATAGATGTGCTTAAATGTTTCACACCACTCAGATCTTTTAAAAATTTCCTTTCATATTTACACTATTTTTATAAAAAAAGTTTTATTTACTTTTCTTAACCACACATCCACAATGTATGAAATTCTTTTAAAATAAATTGTAGTACTAGAAATGAATCATATTTGCATCTTCATACTGTAGTGTGTTGTCCTTCATGTGTGATTCTCTGAATGCCATTATTCTTGGACTGTAATTAATTTTTTTATTTTGTCCAAGAAGTTAATTTTTATTCATCTGTTATAATTCTTCCATTTAGTAAGCATTCTGTACTAAGGAAGAAACATCCGTGAACAGCTGGCCATCTTCAGTAACTATCATTAGCATTTTATGCTGAAAATGACATAATATTTGTATCTTTAAATTTTCTTCTGTCTCATTTTTTCCAGGGAGACTCGGGTGGGCCAATGACATGTAGTGAGTCTGGTTCAACAACTCCTCTTCTCTGTGGTATAATAGCAGCAGGACAGGGATGTGGAAGGAAGGACTACCCAGGAATTTATACTAATGTTGCTGCATACCTCAGCTGGATTGCAAACAATAAAAACTGAAACACACTAATACTGTATTCTGATTTTTCATTTTACAATTGTTTTTTAAAGTTGATTATTGACTGAGCATTATTTTCTCTAACTCTTGAGTGGGCACACCTATGTATAATGTACACCAACCACAAAAAAAACATTGTCTTGCACTGTTCCATTGTTGTTTTACAACTGTGAGTCCATGCCTATTCCTTTATTATTGCTGCAGCTAATGCAGTGATAAGTTGGGCTGTTATACATCTGAGCAAAATAGCAGCAGAATGGCACAACAAAACAAGGATTCAAAAAATATCCAATTACATTAATACAAAGACATTCAGTTAATGGTTTATCTAATTTGTCACACTGAAGGATGATGATAAAACAAAATGGACAAATAATTAGGGTTAGTTATAAAATAAATAATGCAATAGCAATGAACACAATACACTGAGAATTTCTCATGACAAATTGTGCAAGAACAATGGGTACAAGTTTTAATAATAAATTTGATGAAGATTTTGTGATTATTTTCAAATTTGTTCTTGGATCACAGTTTTCTCTTAAGACAACTTAGATAACCGTAGTGATCAGAAAAAATGCACCTGATGGATGGAAATTACATTGTCTTAAGGTGTGGTAGTTGCATTTAAATCAACAAGTTTCATGTAATCAATAAATGAACTTTCATAATGCAGAATTTTAAAGAAAATGATATTGTTGCAGGTTAAAGTCATGATTTCACTGAGGTTTTAATCTTCAACAAATTGTTAGTGGCCATAAAGAAAATGGCTTATCTCCCATACAAAAATGCCTTAAACCCATTCTTTTTTTTTTTCATTATCAGGTTGTTGTCTTGTACAGCATGTGTTTGATTTCCCTGTCGCATCGTCTCCAATAACACCATAGGACCCTTACAGTTTTTTTTTTTTTTTAAAAAAAAGAAAAATCTGTTATTATACAGTAATCTGCTGGTAGCAACTTCACATGCCACATTACATTAGATGTTTTGTGTTGCAAACCACTAGCCAGAATGCTGATCAAACGGATTTTTCGTAGTGATATTGTAGGGATGTTGTAACTGAATATTACGATCAATTCAGCTCAAACATCCATGCCAGCAGAAACTTATCCTAATATAGATCATTACAATGGGTGGCAGCACACAAACTAATATTTCTAATTAAACAATTGCTTGACAGGATGGCACTAGAACAGAAGTGTGACAACACAGTAAGAAAAAACCAACAACATTTATTAAGAGTATCTTACAAAACTTTGCTTAACTTTAGTAACAGTTTGATGTGTGGCACTTGATGTCCTAAACCTAATCCAAAGAAATTTAAATAACTTCGCTGTCTATAATACTGTCACTATGACTGAAAGTAATTATGCACATGCCTGTTTGACTGTTCTAATTCTCTGTGAATAGCGACTGCTAAGTTGTCCTTGGAACGGCACACATCCGGCACCGCACTGCTGCTACGGTCCCAGGTTCGAATCCTGCCCCAGGCATGGATGTGTGTGATGTCCTTAGGTTGGTTAGGTTTAAGTAGTTCTAAGTCTAGGGTACTGATGACCTCAGATGTTAAGTCCCATAGTGCTCAGAGCCATCTGAACCATTTGAGTGGCACACTCAGTACTGTGCTCCAAAGTGTAATTGCAGAAAACATTGGCACTGTCTGTGCCAGGCTAACTACAGAATGTGATGTAATTGCCTTACTGGGCATAAATATTGTCATCAGAAAAAAAAATCAAATCAAATGTCTTTGATTTTTTCAATGATAGCAGACATAAATATTCTTGAAATTTAGTGAGTGTAACTCGCTTTGTTCAAAATAATTATAGGTGACCAGAATTTATATTCATTTAATTGCTCCACTGCAGCTGATGCTTCCTGTAAGTTTCTTGAGTGGACCAGTGGTTCTCAAATGGTGTGAAAAGTCAGTTATTGTTTTTGGTGTACAATTTATTACATCACAGAATGCTGCTCAAGATCTTACATCATCCTGGCCTCCCACATGATTTCTCGTGGGTGTTATATGCACCTGCTAAAGATTGATGTATTGTTTCATACAGTAAATTAGCTGAGGTTAGAAAAAATGTAATCATGCTGTGGTTATCTGAGTTGATCATGTTTCAAACATAACTGCAGTATATTTAGTATCTCATTTCTTAGCTGATTGTTCATAAATGGAAACCTCTAACTGCAATTAAATGAATTGACGATACATGCTCCAACCAATGGATGAAAGTAATATTAGTGAGTACTTTGACATGAAATTGTTGAAAAATGCATTATGGAGCTCAAAAGGCAAAATTACTTAAATGGGATCTACCTAATAACACAACAGTTGATCACGCAATTCAAATTAGCTTTGAAATCACATGAAAAATGAGCTGTTACATTTCATTAACCCCCCCCCCCCCCCAAAGTACTGATTGATTGATTACTATTACTATTACCATTACTATTATTATTATTGGCCCAATTTTAAAACATAGTTCAAAATGTACCATTGATATTGGACAGGTCAAAGAAAAGTTGCAACAATACATAGTTTTAGCAAATAATAGGCAAATTAGAAATAAGTACTCATTGTTAAAATTTAATTTTTAAGTAACTTTTTGTTACATATTCAGAACTTCTTTATTAGAAATGCCTTTAGTTTAATTTTAAATATTGGATACACAGAAATTATTATTTCCTCTGGTATCTTATTCTGTAGTATTATACCAATGTTAATTATCTCCTCTGATAGGCTATTGTTCTGCGATATTGTACCATCACAGGTTTGACAAAACCTTTGTAGACAGTCCACAAACAGCAATCATCCTCTAATAGCAATTGGTCATGTGAAATAGTAATAATATGTATAGAATAAAACTTTTTCAACTTCCTCTTACATACTTCAAAATTAGTCTTTTTTTTCATGACGTAACTCATTTTTCAATAGTGTTGGAATGAGCCAGGCAAAACTAACGTATCTCCTAACTTTCTTTTTGTGGTAAGCAAGCACAGCACTTATTTTAATTTTTCACTTCGAACATAACAGATAGTGATGGTTCCGTGATCTCCCTATACAAATAGTCAATTTACTGTATATCATTTCTCCATGTTTACTCTAATCTCAGTGTAACATACAATCAGCTATCAATATCTACCCAACATAGATCATTTACAGTCAAATAAGTATTTTCTTTCCAAACAGAGCATATCAGTGTAAGTTTTCTATTTTCCCTGCGACAGAGCATTCCAAGTAAAATATCATCTCTCCATATCTACATCTATACTCTGAAAATCACTGTGAGGTGCATGGCAGAGGGTATGTCCATCTGCACCAGTTATTAGGGTTTCTTCCTGTTCCATTCACATATGGAGTGTGGGAAGAATGATTGTATGAATGCCTCTGTGCGTGCATTAATTATTCTAGTCTTATCTTCATGATCCATATGTGAGTGACACATACACGGTTGTACTATATTCCTGGAGTAATCATTTAAAGCCTTTTCTTGAAACTTTGTTAACAGACTTTCTCAGGATATTTTACGCCTATCTTCAAGAGTCTTCCCATTCAGTTCCTTCAGTATCTCTGTGACACTCTCCCTCGGATCGGATTAAACAAACTTGTGACCATCCATGCTGCCCTTCTCTGCATATGTTCAGTATTCCCTGTCAGTCCTATCTCCTATGAGCAGTTGAGCAATATTCTAGAACTGGTGGCACAAGTGATTTATAAACAATCACCTTTGTAGACTGATTGCACTTCGCCAGTATTTTACCAATAAACTGAAGTTTAGTACCTGATTTATCACCTATGTGATCATTCCATATTATATGTAGTGGGTGTATACAACAAGGCAAATTAGGTAAAAAATTCAGTGGTGCGCCAGTTAAAGAAGTTGTAAAACACATGGTCAAATTAACTGATAACTTCTCCACTAGCGACACATTAATAGTTATTGGTGGCACAGATGACACTGAAAGACCTCTGGAAGAACTTTGAAAGAACATGATAGATTCTATGGAGTATATACTTAAACTTATCCACAAAACGAATGTAATAATTCATCCAATACTGCTTAGACATGACGCACAATGTCTAAGTGAAAAAAATCAGATGTTAGATAATGTCATGCCACAGGTGTATGTAGGAAGAGATTATCTGTGAATTTTGAGATCGAACACCTGAAAATAAGTGAATATACAACTCATGTTTACATCTAAATAAGCAAGGAAAGATTCTCATTTGTGATGGGCTTGCTTCTTTCATACACACAGTGAAAACTAAAAACCAAGTATCGGTACAGGAAAACGTACGCAAATAGACACTCGGATAAAAAAAATGCCAGTCTCAAAGTGAAAGTGCCACCCACAAAAAAACTGTTATGGACAAGTATATAACAAAAAATAAGCTCAAAAAAAGTCACAATAACAAACTTACTAGGTTAAATTTCAAGCTATCAAATGCAGTAACAAGGCAGTCGTTAATGGACAGATGAGTGAAAAAGGACGAAAAAAAGGTGGAAATTGGGAACATTTCAACAGAAGAAAGGCAGGAACCCACATATGGTGAACCAGCAAGCCATATGTTAAACACCATGAATGTCATCCCTGGAAAACATGAGGATTTTTCCCCACTAAGTACACTAGCTCAAATAGTGAGGTAAGTGGTCAAACAAGAAATGATTTACTCCTTGTAACTAATTTTAAATTACTCTATCAAAATGTTCAGTCACTCTTGAATAAACTAAATGAAATAGAAATAACATTAAACAGCCTAAATGATATTTCCGTACTATGCTTTACAGAACATTGGCTCAAACAAGATATGTTAGAGCAAACATGCATTCCTCAGTTCAAATTTGCAAGCATGTTTTGTAGGAAAATATCGAGTCATGTGGGTACCAGTGTGCATGTTAGAGAAAATATTGAATTCAATAGTGTTAATAAAGACCATAAACTGTCTTGTGAAAGAGATATAGAACTCTCTAGAACTGAACTACCAAGGCAAAATACAGTAATTATTTGTATTATTTGTGCATACAGGTCACCAGATGGAGACAGAAAAGTGTTTTACAATTACATGGAGGAACTCTTGGAAGAAATTCACTCTTCCAAGAAAAATATAATTATATGTGGTGACTTTAATATTGATTTCTCAAAATCCAATAAATTCAGAGATAACACTATAAGTCTATTACAATCATTGAACATCTGTGCAATGGTAACTGAACCAACTCAAGAAACACCAACCTCTGCATCTATAATTGATCAGATCTTGATAAATACATGCAAATATGCCTATAACATACAAGTTGTAAACATGAGTTTTAGTGATCATAATGCTCAAATTCATACAATGAATATTTCAGGACACTCAGTTTCCAGTAGAATATGACACATTGTAAGGAATTTCAGTACAAAAAATGTGGAATATTTTTCTTCTCTCGTAAAGAGTGAAAGTTGGAAATATGTATATGACTAATGATACCAAAGAGAAATATGATAAGTTTATGGCCACATTTTCTCAAGAAAATAACTACGTTTAACTCTACTCAAAAAACAAACGTGGATTACAAAAGGGATAAGGATATCACGTCCAAATAAAACGAGACTATGAGTACTCCAAGCAAAATACTCATCCTGACTTTATTACACATTTCAAAAGATACTAAAGAACAATAACATGAGTTATTTCAAAAGCAAAAGAACTAGAAAATGACAAAATATTGTGTAATTCCAAGAATAAAACTAAAGTAACCTGGCAAATTATAAGGAAAGAAATGGGCACCAGTCCGGTTAATCACAATAATATAGAGCTGAATATGAATAAAAATAAACTAAAACACCACAAACATGTGGCCAGTGATTTCAATAATTATTTCTCTAATATAGCACAGCGGTTAATAAATATACACGTTGATGAACAGCCACCCAGTCACTCAGATCAAAAAATTCATCCAAACACATTATTCATGTATCGAGCAACATCTGAGGAACTGTCAAGAATTCTAAAAGAATTACCTAATAAATATGCAGTGGGTGTTGATGAGATACCAGATTCTATGATCAAAGTTAGCACAACATTTATTGTGGAACCACTAACAGACATAGTTAATTCATCTTTTGAGAGTAGTGTGTTTCCAAATAATCTGAATACTGCAAAAGTAACACCTTAGCATAAGAAGGGTGCAAAAAGTGATATGCTAATTATAGGCCAGTTTCATTATCGTCAAGCTTCAGCAAAATTACGGAAAAAATGTTCCTTAGAAGATTAACAGTTTTCTTAAATAAAGAGAGGCTGATAAGCGACTCCCAACATGGGTTCAGAAGTCAACTCGGCAAGATAATTTTGCCCTTAAATGAAGTATTAAAAGCAGTGGATGATA
Organism: Schistocerca piceifrons; assembly: GCF_021461385.2. Classification (NCBI taxonomy): domain Eukaryota; kingdom Metazoa; phylum Arthropoda; class Insecta; order Orthoptera; family Acrididae; genus Schistocerca; species Schistocerca piceifrons. Next base: position 736,272,265 of record NC_060138.1, read on the forward strand.
AGCAACATGTATCTGTGGTATTTCTGGATCCAAGTAAAGCCTTCGATGTTATTGATCATGGCATTCTCTTGCATAAATTAAGTAATTATGGAATTAGAGGCCAGTCTGAAAGGTGGTTCCAGTCATACCTCAGTAATTGTCATCAGATTACAGAAATAAAACACAAAGATAGAGAAACACAAAAATTTTCTAGTTTTTAGAGTGATGAGGAGAAAATGAAGTATGGAGTCCCACAAGGGTTAGTTCTGGGACCTGTCCTATTTCTACTGTATATAAATCACTTGGATAGTAAAATACATGATGGAACCAGTGCACTCTTTGTGAATCACACTAATATTCTAATTAAATCACAGAATGAGTAAAATCTGCAGGAGGCTGGTAAAGACTGTGGCAGTTAACTTCCACACCACACAAAACCTCCATCCTGCAAACCCTGTTTTCATTATCGAAGGAAAAAATGTGTCGAAGGTCAGTCACACAAAATTTGTAGGCATTTATTTTCACTCAGATCTGAAGTGGGAGGTGCACCTGAACAATTTAAATAACATACTGAATTCACTAGCATATGCTGTTAGGATCCTCACTCAGAATACAAGCTGCTCATCAGTACTGACAGTGTACTATTGTAGTATATGGTTGCTACTTATGTATGGACAAAGTTTTTGGGGGAATTCCACAAATTCTACAAAAAACATTTAAAATACAAAAAAGAGTATCAGGGTGATAAAAAAAGGTAAATGCAAGGATTCCTAAGGCTCTGAGCACTATGGGACTTAACAGCTGTGGTCATCAGTCCCCTAGAACTTAGAACTACTTAAACCTAACTAACCTAAGGACATCACACACATCCATACCCGAGGCAGGATTCGAACCTGCGACCGTAGCAGTCGCGCGGTTCCGGACTGCGCGCCTAGAACCGCGAGACCACCGCGGCCGGCCAAGGATTCCTGTAGAACCTTTTTAAAAGTCTCAAAACATTGCCACTACCTTGCTTATATTTATACGAAATACTACATTTCACAACAGGGAGCACCTTAAAAAGGGAAAATTCCTTCAGACACAATTATGAAACTAGGCAGAAGATGAACATACACATGAACACAGTAAACACAAACTTATCCAAAAGAGGAGTGTATCATACTGGAGCTACGTTATATAACCATTTACCTTCTTACCTAAATGCATACCAACATTAAATGCATTTAAAATAAAATCAAAACAGCTCTTTCTTGACCACTGCTTCTATTATGTGTCTGAATTTATGAAACATCATAATTAATATACCTCACTTACCAAATTTTACTAATTGTCAATTTATAATATAGACAGAAATGAAAGAGGAAGCCGCCTGGTCGAATTTTGCACAGAGCACAACATAATCATAACTAACACTTGGTTTAAGAATCATGAAAGAAGATTGTATACATGGAAGAACCCTGGAGATACTAAAAGGTATCAGATAGATTATATAATGGTAAGACAGAGATTTAGGAACCAGGTTTTAAATTGTAAGACATTTCCAGGGGCAGATGTGGACTCTGACCACAATCTATTGGTTTTGACCTGTAGATTAAAACTGAAGAAACTGCAAAAAGGTGGGAATTTAAGGAGATGGGACCTGGATAAACTGACTAAACCAGAGGTTGTGCAGAGTTTCAGGGAGAGCATAAGGGAACAATTGACAGCAGCGGGGGAAAGAAGTACAGTAGAAGAAGAATGGGTAGCTCTGAGGGATGAAGTAGTGAAGGCAGCAGAGGATCAAGCAGGTAAAAAGACGAGGGCTAGTAGAAATCCTTGGGTAACAGAAGAAATATTGAATTTAATTGATGAAAGGAGAAAATATAAAAATGCAGTAAGTGAAACAGGCAAAAAGGAATACAAACGTCTCAAAAATGAGATCGACAGGAAGTGCAAAATGGCTAAGCAGGGATGGCTAGAGGACAAATGTAAGGATGTAGAGGCCTATCTCACTAGGGGTAAGATAGATACCGCCTACAGGAAAATTAAAGAGGCCTTTGGAGATAAGAGAATGACTTGTATGAATATCAAGAGCTCAGATGGAAACCCAGTTCTAAGCAAAGAAGGGAAGGCAGAAAGGTGGAAGGAGTATATAGAGGGTTTATACAAGGGCGATGTACTTGAGGACAATATTATGGAAATGGAAGAGGATGTAGATGAAGATGAAATGGGAGATATGATACTGCGTGTAGAGTATGACAGAGCACTGAAAGACCTGAGTCGAAACAAGGCTCCCGGAGCAGACAATATTCCATTGGAACTACTGACGGCCGTGGGAGAGTCAGTCCTGACAAAACTCTACCATCTGGTGAGCAAGATGTATGAAACAGGCGAAATACCCTCAGACTTCAAGAAGAATATAATAATTCCAATCCCAAAGAAAGCAGGTGTTGACAGATGTGAAAATTACCGAACTATCAGCTTAATAAGTCACAGCTGCAAAATACTAACACGAATTCTTTACAGACGAATGGAAAAACTAGTAGAAGCCAACCTCGGGGAAGATCAGTTTGGATTCCGTAGAAACACTGGAACACGTGAGGCAATACTGACCTTACGACTTATCTTAGAAGAAAGATTAAGGAAAGGCAAACCTACGTTTCTAGCATTTGTAGACTTAGAGAAAGCTTTTGACAATGTTGACTGGAATACTCTCTTTCAAATTCTAAAGGTGGCAGGGGTAAAATACAGGGAGCGAAAGGCTATTTACAATTTGTACAGAAACCAGATGGCAGTTATAAGAGTCGAGGGACATGAAAGGGAAGCAGTGGTTGGGAAGGGAGTAAGACAGGGTTGTAGCCTCTCCCCGATGTTATTCAATCTGTATATTGAGCAAGCAGTAAAGGAAATAAAAGAAAAATTCGGAGTAGGTATTAAAATTCATGGAGAAGAAATAAAAACTTTGAGGTTCGCCGATGACATTGTAATTCTGTCAGAGACAGCAAAGGACTTGGAAGAGCAGTTGAATGGAATGGACAGTGTCTTGAAAGGAGGATATAAGATGAACATCAACAAAAGCAAAACAAGGATAATGGAATGTAGTCTAATTAAGTCGGGTGATGCTGAGGGAATTAGATTAGGAAATGAGGCACTTAAAGTAGTAAAGGAGTTTTGCTATTTGGGGAGCAAAATAACTGATGATGGTCGAAGTAGAGAGGATATAAAATGTAGGCTGGCAATGGCAAGGAAAGCGTTTCTGAAGAAGAGAAATTTGTTAACATCGAGTATAGATTTAAGTGTCAGAAAGTTATTTCTGAAAGTATTTGTATGGAGTGTAGCCATGTATGGAAGTGAAACATGGACGATAAATAGTTTGGACAAGAAGAGAATAGAAGCTTTCAAAATGTGGTGCTACAGAAGAATGCTGAAGATTAGATGGGTAGATCACATAACTAATGAGGAAGTATTGAATAGGATTGGGGAGAAGAGAAGTTTGTGGCACAACTTGACCAGAAGAAGGGATCGGTTGGTAGGACATGTTCTGAGGCATCAAGGGATCACCAATTTAGTATTGGAGGGCAGCGTGGAGGGTAAAAATCGTAGAGGGAGACCAAGAGATGAATACACTAAGCAGATTCAGAAGGATGTAGGTTGCAGTAGGTACTGGGAGATGAAAAAGCTTGCACAGGATAGAGTAGCATGGAGAGCTGCATCAAACCAGTCTCAGGACTGAAGACCACAACAATAACAACAATATAGTTTATGTTGTGCTTATCATGTCATCTCATTTAATAACTGCTATTCTCACATGTAGAAGAAATGTAGTACACCAACCTACATTATTATGCATTTGATTATGTCAAGAATGTAGTCCAAATGACTGCTGTATTGTAAGTTAACTAGGTTTATCACTGTCCTATATCACATGTACAAACAAAGTACTAAAATGATTCTTGGACAAATAAATAAATAAATAAACATCCCTACAAAGCCTCTAATATTTACCAAATCATCAGTAAATTTTGTTTGAACTTGATGATTCCAGTATGTGTAAGTAAACATGAAATAAACACTCTCAATTTGTTAAATCACATAATTTTAATATTAATCTTATACACAAGGTAAGTAATGTAAATCAGTTGTGTTTATATCAGTTGTGCTAGTGCACACTATAGCTGCAAATGATTACTCTGAATTCAACAAATGTCTTATACCTAGCCCAAGTAAAACTTCTGTTTCTTAATAAAGTAGAGTTGCTGCACACCAGATGTGTCAAGCAACGAAAAAAGTTTATTTAATTAATCTCCAATTTAAGCAAATACATTTATACATAACTAATACCCCTTACATTTAAATCTTTCAGTAATGTGAACTACACCTAAATCTTACTGATGTTGCTGCAGGTTACATAACAAATAAAAGCTAAAGATTCAAACATAAAACCAAAAGAAAGCCTGTTCTTCTCTCCACTCCTCAAAACATAACTCAAATAGCATGGGTCATGAAATAGCAGAGCCTACATTTCCTATCCCTGTGCTCCTGAATAATCAAAGTGGAATGACATGAATGGTCAACTTTGTATCAAAGAATGTGTAAATACTATTGTGTTATATATTGATCAGCCAGAACATTATGACAACCTGCTATTGATATAAACCATCCAGGCGATAGCAGTGTCACTTGGCAAGGAATGACTGCTAGTCACAAACACACTTCATGCATTACAAGTGAGTGTGTGGTCCACGGGGAAGGTGCGCGATCTATTTGAGTTTGACCGAGGGCACATTGTGATGGTCTGGAGGGTCAGCATGAGCATTTCAGAAACTGCATGACTTGTTGGGTGTTTGAAGAGTGCTGTGGTGAGTGTCTTCAGCACATGGCAAAACCAAGGTGAAACCACATCCAGATGTTGTGGGGCTGGGCAGTCATCTGTCATTCCAGATGCCTGACGTCATAGGCTGTGCAGACTGGTAAAACAGGGCAAGCGGCAGACTGTGGCGGAGCTAACACCAGACGTTAATGCTGGGGTAGGGCCTCTGTAGCTGACAACCCACGTGTATGCCAATTTTTACACCACGGCATCAGCAACTGCAACTGAAATGGGCACATGACCATAGGAACTGGATATTGGCGCAGTGGCAAAGCATTGCATGGTCTGATGAATCCTGATACCTTCTTTATCGTGTCAATGGGAGAACACGAATCCGTTGTTTTCCAGGGGAACAGCTCCTTGACACCTGTACAGTTGGACAGAGGCAAGCTTGTGGTGGCTCCATTATGCTCTGGGGAACATTCATGTGGGAATTCATGGATCCAGATGAGGTCGTGCAAGGCGCCATGACAGTCAAGGAGTGTCATACACTAGTTGCAGTTCATGTACACCCCTTCATCATGATCATGATTCCCAACGGCAGTGCCATTTTTCAGCAAGGTAATGCACCATGTTACAAGGCCAGGAGTGCACTGGAGTGGTTCAAGGAACACAGTGATGAGTTCCAATTGAAGTGCATGCAGGCTATTAGGTAGTTTGTCATAATGTTCTGGCTGGTACGTGTACATCTGGTTGTGTATCAAACTTTCTCCTAATGTATAAAATTTCTCACCACAGCACAATCAATAACTCTTCTCTTCCAGTACTGGACAATAAAACCGTTCATAAAAGCAAATATGTATATACATGTTTCTGGTGAGAAGTGCATCAATTCATTGTATTCACTAGTAAGGGCAGAATAAGTAATCATAAGAATAATGTCAGAATGCCTATATCAGTTTCATTCTCCCATTTTCTTATGATGAAATTAACAATGAATATAACTACAACAATGAACATAACTACTATGTGTCATCTATGTTAAAGGATATATTGCAGTTCACAAACCAGAATCATGTCCTTCACTCTAATTGTGTAAAAATCAGGAACCATCATGTTGGCAGGCAATAGCACAAAACCTACACACTCTATCTAAATAAATGAAATTTGAAACAATGCATAGTCTGGTACATAACAGTACATATCTCAAACTGTAGCAGAGTAATTCACAACCTCATTATAAATCTCTCTCCTGTGTCTTAATACTGTAACCCATAATTCATAATCTAAAACCAAATGTAAAGTATTTTCAATTCTCATCATTCACGACAGTACGAGAGCTGAATGCAATAGTGAGCTGTACAAACAAACATAGAATCATCTCCTCCTTCACATAATCAGAGTACCATACTGTAGTGTAATAAAAAATATCCATAATCATCAGTGTATCATTGTGCTCAACATAGCCAAGTAAAACCTCCACTTATAAGAAACTGTGCACTCAAGGCATGTATTGTAGAGGCCATGCCATAGGTGCTGAACATGTAGTTACAATTGGAAATAATTAATTACCTGAGTATGTAGTTCAGAGAGTTTTGAAACACATTGCTTGGCAAGACAAACACAGTAAGACTCTATTCATGGACCAATATTGTATACCATTACGGTAAGAGGTGTTAAAAAAAATGTTCAAATGCGTGTGAAATCTTATGGGACTTAACTGCTAAGGTCATCAGTCCCAAAACTTACACACCACTTAACCTAAATTATCCTAAGGACAAACACATACACCCATGCCCGAGGGAGAACTCGAACATCCACCAGGACCAGCCACACAGTCCATGACTGTAGCGCCTTAGACCGCTCGGCTAATCCCACGCGGTGAGGTGTTAAAGTCTGAAATGGTTGCACAAGTAGTTTGCGAGACACATGGCAGTGTACATCTAGTCCACAAATCAATAAGGACATGTCAAAAAGAACTGACACCACACATTCATATATTATAGTGTAAGCAAAATCATCGCATCATAACATTGCAGATTTGTTCCTAGTACAAATGTTATAACAGCACTATGTGTGCATAGGGACAAAGAAAGCCAAGTACATTTTCATAATCAAAGTTCCATCTTCTGTGAAGTAATTGCCTATTCAAAAACCAAGGTGTATAAATCAAATAGAGAAGAGTATGTACTTAGGTGTGTAAGTCAGAGATAAAGGACAGTCTAAAAAAAAGTGATATCAGAAATATGTTACTGTGGAAGTAAATGTGACATGGCTCGGGCCCTAGTGTTTGCTACATGCATGAGTATGCATCCCTTTGAGACACTGCAATGTATGGTATACCATGAAGTTTCAAACAAAGAAATTAGTGCACATCAGTCATCAGTTCAGTTTGTATATTTGCACAATTTCCAATGTGTTACATTCCATAAAGCTTCCTATATTGTGGGTAGATAAGTCTACAAGCATTTGGATGTGGCTTTTCTGAAATTTCAAATGGTCCAACACATATGTAAAAAAACTTACTCTCACTTTTTATAACTTTGATGATTTGGGATAACTCTTAGTTAATACAAGATCTCCAATCTTAAAATCTTTGTGTTTCACTCTGCTGTTATGTCTCTGTTTCCTTTCACTATAGTGTCATTCCATGGTCTTCCTAACCATGCATTCTTTCTCAGCTGCAGAAATATTCTTAAACAGTGGAAATTCACCTAATTCACTGATGAAGTAGGCAGCTTTCATATTATATAAAATCCCATATGGCGAAACTCCAGATGTGGTGTGTTGTAAACTGTTTAGTACATCTTAGAAACAACCAGTACAATATATCCAATTTGAGTGATCTTTGCTAATGTTAGTTCTGCACAGATGGACTATCTCCCTCATATATTTTTCAGTGGGATTGCAAGATGGTGAATAAACAGAAATAATTATGTGTTTTAAGTGGTAATCATCTGTAAAACCTTTCTGGGCCAATGACATTAACTGATTTCCATTACCAGAAAGAATAGCATTTGGAATATCAATAGTGTGAAAACAGTCTTGTGTAATCTTGGTTACAACTTTTCTACTAGTAGCTTTCTTTACTGGATAAAGTGTAATGAATTTAGAAAATAAGTCTACTGTGACAAATATGTAACAGTGTCCTCCTTTAGTTTTAGGCAATTAGCAAAAACAGATCAGTACTGTTTTCCCTAAGAAGAAAACAGTTTATTCATAATGACACATCTGACGTATGGTTTTAGCAACGCATGCATGCATTCTGTCAGAGGGTGGACGTGTAGTTTCATCTCAATGCATGCGCCTGCACGCCACAGATAGAACAGTATTTGCAGAGGGCGCGTATTTCGATAGAGGATTCTCCTGTGACGGCCGCCAATGCACATGCATTTCCGCGCCAATTTTTGCTATAAAGCCAACGCCAAGAACTTGCATTCTCCAGGTGGCGGACACTACCCTGAAGATGGCTGGACAGCTGCCAGCAGAAATATTGTTACAAGAAGTCAACATGATCCAGCTGCAATCCCAAAAACTCATCGAATATTCAGTAAGCTGGGAAAACTTCAAGAATCACACTCCAATTATTATTTCTCCTGTCATCATTCATGCATCTGACATTCCAATGATTATCTCTCCCGCAGCTATTATCATGGTAATTGTTCCTTTAATGTCTGTCTCCATGATGGTCAGTGGGCCATCCCCCTTTCTGATAAAATCTATATTCTACCTGCCTACCCCATCATCTCTCATTTCTTTCCCATGCCACATCTAGCTTATCAACATATTTTAAAAATTATTCAGTAGAATTATGCGGTCCATATACTAACCTCCACTGTACTTTATGTGGCAATCGCCGGTTTCATCCTCCTATTTGTATTATTTCATCTAATGGTTTATAAAAGTGTTTTACACTGCTGTTCACAACAGTCTTTAATGTGAAAGCTGCCTTATCTGAAACATGGCTCATTCAAAAATTCTGATCTGATCCTAGCTCACTCAATTTCAGGCCAAAATTTGTTCAAGAATTTTTTTCAAATTCTGTAAAAGTCATGTATGTACTTACCTGTATATTCTGACTATCTCATGACAGTACCTCCCCATCTAAAACTTTCTTTACGGATTTATTTTTCAAACTGTCTGACATACTGTTAGTAAAATTATCCTTACGCTGGTAAATGAAGTCCACTAGGTGGACTTTGTTTTTCCCCCCAAAAAATTATTTAAGTGTATGTTATCCCAAGTACTATCATTGTTACTACAAAAATTTCTAGTTGTAACATTTTCTTCAATTTCTTCTACTTTTTCTATTATATTTGAAATGTCACCAACACATGCACCAACATCACTTCTTACCTTAGACAATTCTTTGTTAAATATTCTCTTGGTTTCATTCAATTTCAAATTAATACTGTCACACTGATTTTTAATCATAGAATGTATGATTTTTAAGCTGCTGTCATTGTTCTCTGTCTCACCACTCAGTCTGTCTTCGACCTTCTCAGTTCTGTCTTGTACAGAAGTAATAGATGTTTCAAATTTGCTCTGCTCCGCATTTACATGTGTTTCAAAATCATTAAATTTACTTCTAATCCCCCAGTTGGCTCTGCAGTTTTCTCTACCTCAGACATCATCTAACTCTTTTCTGATACATCTTAGTGCTTGACCTTGCCTCTCCAAGTTTTTATCCAAATGATCTAGTTTTTTCCATTTTTGGCCCAACTTTTTGTCTACTTTCTTAACCTGTTTTTCAAGTTTTTTCCCAATCCTGCTGCCTAGTTTCTGACTACCTATTTTCACCCCAAAGAGTTTCGCACGTGTACAATTGCTATATGGCAAAGAAAAACGTGGAGTTTGAAAAAAGAAATCAGAACCAGAGGCTGGTACCAAAAGATGAACACAAGGTGACAACACTGGAGAAGGAATACCGACAAAATAAACTCCAAGCAAAGAGAATTATGAAAGAAGAACAGGAGAAGAGTTGGGAAATATTAACCCAGAAACTAGAGCAGGATAGCAAAGAGAACCAAAAACTGCTTTATGGGTTATTGAAAAGTGATTGAAACAGAGGATAGGGATATTATCAAGGACATGGAATGTATCAGAGAAGAGATGAAGAATTTTTGAGAAATCTTACTGAATGGGGAAGGTGCACAAGAAAGTGACACTGAAGTCATTGAATTAGAGGAAGGGCAGGATCCAGTCTTTTGGTTAGAAACTGAGAATTCCCTGAAACAGATGAAAAGTGGGAAGGCAGCTGGAGTAGATGAGCTGCAGCGGATATGATTAAAGCCGCAGGAATCCATGGAATACAATGGTTACATCAGGTGCTGGGGGTGATGTGGAAAGAAAACAAAGTGCCGGATGAATGGAAAAAAGTAATTATAATACCATTGTTCAAGAAAGGTAGGAGAAAGAAATGCACCAACTACCATGGAATCACACTGTTATCACCATGCCTTAAGATAATGGGAAAGGTCATAGAATAAAGACTACAGAAAATACTAGAACACCAATTAGAGGAACAACAGCATGGGTTCAGAAGAAATAGAGGAACAATAGATCTCATTTTCTCCCTCCGTCAGTTAATGGAGAAATATTGGGAAAAAGGAAAGGACTTGATAATAGTATTTGTGGATTTGGAAAAAGCATATGACAGTGTACCAAGGGATAAAATATGGGAATGCTTGAAAAAACATAATGTTCCTGATTCATTAATTAAAAAAGTCCAGATGCTGTACGGTGGTTGAGAGAGCAGTGTACAAGTAGGAGGTGGAAGATCAAAATGGTTTAAGACAAAGAGAGGTGTTCAGCACGACAGTTTCTCTCCTCTTTACTCTTCATTACACTTATGGACACAATCATGAAAGAAATCAAGGAAGAAGAAAATGAAGATTTCAACACTTTTATTTTTGCTGATGACATCACCATTTGGGGAGAGAGAGAAATGGAGGTTCGGAGGAGACTAGATTACTGGAACACAAAATTTTAAAAATTCTAGTTAACTGTGAGTAGGAACAAGGCAGTGGCAATGAAAATGAGCAGGACACCCACACCTTGTCACATCATACTAGAGGGGTAGAATGTTGACTGTGTGAAAAGCTTCAATTAACTGGGCAGCATCATATCACACGATGGAAGTTCCAAACTATAAGTCTTAAACAGAATACCAAAAGGATCTAGCTTCTCCCACCAAGTACGAAATCTAATCTGGGACAAGAAAGTCCCTCGAGAGCCAAACAGACTATGTATACAACTTATCTCCTGCCAATCATGATGTATAGTCTAGAGGCCTGTGTCATAAATAAGAGAGAAGAGAGTCAAGTACAAGCATGTGAAATGAAGTTCCTTAGGTCAGCTCTAGAAAAAACTAGGAGAGACAGAGTCAGGAATGATTATGTAAGGAGAGACCTGCAGGTGACATTGACTACAGAGGAGAGAATGAGTGCTTTGAGATTGAAGTGTCTCGTGTGAAGCAAATGCACCCGACTCAAATTCCATGCCAGTATTTGGAGATAGAGGTACCAGGAAGACCAATTGGGTAGCCTAGAAAGAGATGGATAGACCAAGTTATGGAAGATCTCAAAAACAGAGGAGTAACATGGGATGTAGTGGAGAGAGAAAAGCTATACCAGGTCAGAAACCAATGGAGGCATATCATTCACAAAGTTCCTAGCTGGCTCACTGGCAGGAAATTCTCACGATGATGATTACTATTGCCATCTATCTCCTCATAACCGAACAAATACTGTCTGCATCTCAACCTACTATTTCTCCTTCTGATTCTACACCACTAACATTATTTTCAACATTTCAAAAGCTGTAACTCTTCAGGCTTTCCCGGCGATCTAATGACATCTTGGGTTGTCGGGTGTTCTGCCGGATATCAGCGTCGTACTTGCACGATATTTCGGTCACGTAGCTCGAGACCTTCATCAGGTGCGACCTGAGACTGCTCCTCGAGTGGACCTGGTCCAGTATTTATGCCTATGGACTTCCCCCTCCACCAACGGCTGCAGGCGCTTCCTCTGTGGTCCGCGCCCATTCCCTGTGACCTGCTGGAGCGTTGCTGCTCCGTTTTCCGTCCGCTGCGGTTCTAGGTGTTCCCTCTGCGGTCCGCGCCCACCAAACGCGCTCCTGGGGGTTTCATCTACGGTCTGGGGTACCAGGCGTTCCCCCTGCGGTCCGCACCCGCTCACCACGACCTGTTGGAGCGTTGCCGCTCCGTTTTTCATCTGCTGCGGCTCTGGATGTTCCCTCTGCGGTCCGCGCCCACCACAGGTCGGTAATTGTCACATCTGTCAACACCTGCTTTCTTTGGGATTGGAATTATTGTATTCTTCTTGTAGTCTGAGGGTATTTCGCCTTTTTCATACATTTTGCTCACCGGATGGTAGAGGCTTGTCAGGACTGGCTCTCACAAAGCTGTCAGTAATTCTAATGGAATGTTATCTAGCCCCGGGGCCTTGTTTCGACTCAGGTCTTTCAGTGTTCTATCAGACTCTTCACGCAGTATCAAATCTCCCATTTCATCTTCATCTACATCCTCTTCCATTTCTATAACATTGTCCTCAAGTACATCGCTCTTGTATAGACACTCTATATACTCCTTCCACCTTTCTGCTTTCCTTTCTTTGATTAGAACTGGGTTTCCATCTGAGGTCTTGATATTCATAGAAGTGTTTCTCTTTTCTCCAAAGGTCTCTCTAATTTTCCTGTAGGCAGTATCTATCTTACCCCTAGTGAGATAAGCCTCTACATCCTTACATTTGTCCTCTAGCCATCCCTGCTTAGCCATTTTGCACTTCCTGTCGATCTCATTTTTGAGACGTTTGTATTCCTTTTTGCCTGTTTCACTTACTGCATTTTTATATTTTCTCCTTTCATCAATTAAATTCAATATTTCTTCTGTTACCCAAGGATTTCTACTAGCCCTCGTCTTTTTACCTACTTGATCCTCTGCTGCCTTCACTACTTCATCCCTCAAAGCTACCCATTCTTCTCCTACTGTATTTCCTTCCCCCATTCTTGTCAATTGTTCCCTTATGCTCTCCCTGAAACTCTGTACAACCTCTGGTTTAGTCAGTTTATCCAGGTCCATCTTCTTAAATTCCCACTTTTTTGCAGTTTCTTCATTTTTAACTACAGTTCATAACCAACAGATTGTGCTCAGAGTCCACATCTGCCCCTGGAAATGTCTTACAATTTAAAACCTGGTTCCTAAATCTCTGTCTTACCATTATATAATCTATCTGATACCTTTTAGTATCTCCAGGGTTCTTCCATGTATACAACCTTCTTTCATGATTCTTAAACCAAGTGTTAGTTATGATTATGTTGTGCTCTGTGCAAAATTCTACCAGGCGGCTTCCTCTTTCATTTCTGTCCCCCAATCCATATTCACCTACTATGTTTCCTTCTCTCCCTTTTCCTACACTCGAATTCCAGTCACCCATGACTATTAAATTTTCGTCTCCCTTCACAATCTGAATAATTTCTTTTATTTCATCATACATTTCTTCAATTTCTTCGTCATCTGCAGAACCAGTTGGCATATAAACTTGTACTACTGTAGTAGGTGTGGGCTTCGTATCTATCTTGGCCACAATAATGCATTCACTATGCTGTTTGTAGTAGCTTACCCGCATTCCTATTTTCCTATTCATTATTAAACCTACTCCTGCATTACCCTTATTTGATTTTGTATTTATAACCCTGTATTCACCCGACCAGAAGTCTTGTTCCTCCTGCCACCGAACCTCACCAATTCCCACTATATCCAACTTTAACCTACCCATTTCCCTTTTTAAATTTTCTAACCTACCTGCCCGATTAAGGGATCTGACATTCCACGCTCTGATCCGTAGAATGCCAGTTTTCTTTCTCCTGATAACGATGTTCTGAGTAGTCCCCACCCGGAGATCCGAATGGGGGACTATTTTACCTCTGGAATATTTTACCCAAGAGGACGCCATCGTCATTTAACCATACAGTAAAGCTGCATGCCCTCGGGAAAAATACGGCCATAGTTTCTCCTTGCTTTCAGCCGTTCGCAGTACCAGCAAAGCAAGGCTATTTTGGTTATTGTTACAAGGCCAGATCAGTCAATCACCCAGACTGTTGCCCCTGCAACTACTGAAAAGGCTGCTGCCCCTCTTCAGGAACCATACGTTTGTCTGGCCTCTCAACAGGTACCCCTGTATTGTGGTTGCACCTACGGTACGGCTATCTGTATCTCTGAGGCATGCAAGCCTCCCCACCAACGGCAAGGTCTATGGTTTGTGGGGGGGAGGGTAACGGCTGTATGATATGTGAATGCCATCCTGGCATATTGGGAACGCATTCATTTTCATGGACGGCAATTCGCGCCCCCATCGCGCACATCTTGCGAATGACTCCCTTCAGGAACAACGTCGCCCGACTAGAGTGGCCAGCACGTTCTCCAGACATGAACCCTACCAAACATGGCTGGGATAGATTGAAAAGGGTAGTTTGTTGACGACGTGAGCCACCAACCAGTCTGAGGGTGCTACACCTAATTGCCATTGAGGAATGGGACAATCTGGACCAACAGTGCCTTGATGAACTTGTGGATAGTATGCAATGATGAATACAGGTATGCACTAATGCAAGTTGATGTGCTGCTGGGTATTTGAGGTACTGGTGTGTACAGCAATCTGGACCACTGCCTCTGGAGGTCTTGCTGCATGGTGGAACAACATGCAATGTGTGGTTTTCATGAGCAATAAAAAGGTTGGAAATGATGTTTATGTTGATTTATATTTGAATTTTCTGTACAGGTTCCAGAACTCTCAGAACCAAGGTGATGCAAACCTTTTTTTTTTTGGTGTGTGTATGTCCCAAAAATTTCACTTCTCATCTGAATTGTGACTTAACACAACTTAATGGTAATTTCTTGCGAATACGATTTCATTTATACTCTTCTACATCTAAATCTACATCAATACTCCGCAAGCCAGCTCTCGGTGTGTGGCGGAGGGTACCTTGAGTACCTCAATCGGTTCTCCCTTCTATTCCAATCTCGTATTGTTTGTGGAAAGGATTGTCGGTATGCCTCTGTGTGGGCTCTAATCTCTCTGATTTTATCCTCATGGTCTCTTCGTGAGATATACGTAGGAGGGATCAATATACTGTTTGACTCCTCGGTGAAGGTATGTTCTCGAAACTTCAACAAAAGCCCGTACCGAGCTACTGAGCATCTCTCCTGCAGAGTCTCCCACTGGAGTTTATCTATCATCTCCGTAACGCTTTCGCGATTACTAAATGATCCTGTAACGAAGTGCACTGCTCTCCGTTGGATCTTCTCTATCTCTTCTATCAACCCTATCTGGTAAGGATCCCACACTGCTGAGCAGTATTCAAGCAGTGGGTGAACAAGCGTACTGTATCCTACTTCCTTTGTTTACGGATTGCATTTCCTTAGGATTCTTCCAATGAATCTCAGTCTGGCATCTGCTTTACCGACAATCAACTTTATATTATCATTCCATTTTAAATCACTCCTAATGCCTACTCCCAGATAATTTATGGAATTAACTACTTACAGTTGCTGACCTGCTGAATTGTAGCTAAATGATAAGGGATCTTTCTTTCTATGTATTCGCAGCACATTACACTTGTCTAGATTGAGATTCAATTGTCATTTCCTGCACCATGCGTCAATTTGCTGCAGATCCTCCTGCATTTCAGTACAATTTGCCATTGTTACAACCTCTCGATATACCACAGCATCATCCGCATAAAGCCCCAGTGAACTTCCGATGTCATCCACAAGGTCATTTATGTATATTGTGAATAGCAACAGTCCTACGACACTCCCCTGCGGCACACCTGAAATCACTCTTACTTCGGTAGACTTCTCTCCATTGAGAATGACCTGCTGCGTTCTGCTATCTAGGAACTCTTCAATCCAATCACACAATTGGTCTGATAGTCCATATGCTCTTACTTTGTTCATTAAACGACTGTGGGGAACTGTATCTGAAAAATAAAATAGAATTTTTTTTTCTGTTTCTGAAAAAATACATTGTGTTCCTAGTTTTACTTTGAGTGTGTAATTCAAACCTGTTCTTAGTTTATTTCTGTCAGGGATGATTTATGAGTACTCTCAATTTTCTTTTTCTTTATGTTTCTGATAAAGTGCAGAACACATTAGATGAAATTCAAGACCTCAGATTTTTTAATGGTGTTATTATGTCTGTCACATTAATCATGCTTTGTAGCATTTATTTCACATAGGGAGTTACAGAAAATTGACAAAAAATGAGCCACCATATAGTAATGCATGCCACTTTTTTTCTTGTGCTGAAAATTGTTGCTCTCTCAAATGATAGTACAGCAATATTCTGCTGGCATAGGAGATACCCACTTCCCTTTCATAATTTCTTTCTATTGTAGAAATATCTTTATGGAATCTTTTGCCATGTTCATCCGATAAGCCACAACAACTCTCTGTGAAGTTGTCCAGATGAGGGTCCTTCGTAGGTACCTTCAGAGACACATTGCACCCCAGACCTTGATTGTTTTGATCATGTCATTCACCATAGCTTTGTAGTTGCTAGCTCCTCTTCTTCTGACGAAGTTTATGATACAATCTTGAAACACTCCCATGATCTCTTTTCTTTGACAGTTAAACATGCTTCAAAATTTGCATCTTTCTGCAGCTAATTGATTTGCGGGCCCACAAATACACTTTCCTTTAGACATGCAAATCCACCACCTGTTGAATTCACGGCCTTTACGAACTGTTTCATTAGGACAAATTTGATGTGATGTGGTGGAAGTAGTTCACCTTGAGGAGCTACCAGACTTTCACATTGCACATTCTTTTCGTCCACTTTCCACTTCCACTACTATTTCTTTTTCATGTACTGAGAATTTCTGTCATGACTGTCCCACTCGCAAAGAAAGTATACATATTTTGTGTAGCCTTGTTGCATTCCCAATATCATAGCAATTACTTTGAAATCAACATATTTTCCCTTTATATTCATTGTATTGTTATGAATTTAGCATCCTTTGCAAAAATTCATAATTCTCTTAGTCAAGCTGGCATATGCAGCTGCAACAGAGAGCATTTTATTTACACTGTGGAGCAAAACACCCTTGAGATTTTTTCCACCGCCTGTGAACTGTAGGTGAAATTTCAATAGGCAAGTAACATTAATACAAAATATCAGCACTTCGTTAGCCGCAAAATAAGAAATAAAGACATGTTACCTGTGCCTAAACCCGGTGATTTTAGTACTTTGGTCAAATAGATTATACTCTTGTAATTTCAAACCAATCGGTTATGCCTTTTGTTTACTCAGTCATAGATCGCACATTAAATCATTTAAATCTGAATGTGTTAGTAAATACGGTGATGACTCACTTGCACAGTGATATAGAGGATCTTCTGTTGTAGTACATAATATTTCTTCAACACTACTTACTTGACTGTTACTCCGAATTTGATCTGAAGTTCTTGAAGGAACTGGACAGCTGTCAGAATGCTGCACTGGCACTCTCGCTGAAGGCACATCGGGATAAACAGTGTGCCTCTTTGATATTTTTTTAGTAAACCTTGAATTTTTGTTAGACAGAAATATGAGGGGATCTCAAAACATAGTTGGATTTATTTATTTAGTGAAAAATACTGCTCACTTTTATTCAGATTCCATTATAGATCTCTAAGTAATCTCCTTCGGACACAGTACAATGATTCCAGCATTCAGTCCATTGTTCAAAACACTCCCTGAAGCTCCTTTTTGATAGTCTGTTCAGTACACCCAAAATCTGATTGTTTAGCTCTCGATCACTTTGAAAATAATGATCCCGAAGCTCTTTGTTGACTGCAGGATATAGGTGGAGGTCACACAGTTCTAGCTTCGGTGAATAATGTTGATACAGTGTCACCTCAATGCCTAATTCAGTGATTGTTTATTGAACCTCGATAGCGCGATGAGCTGGTGCATTGTCCTGATGAAGGATCCATCCCATTTCAGCAAGGTGTAGTCTTTTTGTTGCAGTTTTCCTCCTCAATAAGTCACAACAGTAATTCGCATGAACAGTATGTTGCCCATTCAACACGTGATGATAAACTGTGATTATTATAGCCATGAGCGACTGGCGAGTGGTTCAAGGCAGAAAATGGAGACGCAAAGCCGCCAGGCAGTGGAGGTATCGCTAACAATGAACAAACAGGACAGATGAACAAGTAGGGAACGACAGACACTACAACCGACCAGGAAACAACACGAGGCAAGCAAGTGAGAACTGAGGTGATAAACATTGCGAGACAACGACAACACAGGAACAGTACAAATGACAACAGGATGTATCTCAACACATGGATTTAGAACGCAGTATGGCCGAGATGCACATGCTAACCATGGCGAGTACCAGACTGCCGGTGCAGCGCCGTGCGGCCGCTTAAATACATTTCTGCAGGAAATGCAATTGGCTGCGGACTTCACGTGGTACGGAGAGTGGTGCACTCGCACAGTGAGGCTCACAGTGCAGGTATGCGCCAGAGCACAGACCCCCCCTAGTGGGTTTCCAGATCCATACCCTTTGGGACGCATTCAATTTCTGTGCCTTCCAGCACCAGAGTCCCTTGCTTATTGAAGAAGAAAAGATGCGTGACTTTTCTTGCACTTGGTTGAACATTGGCCTTTTTAGTTCTGGGACTTGAAGGATGTTTCTATTTGACACTGTCTTGTTTTATCTCTGGGTCTTATGATGGAACCTAGATTGATTGCATATGATGACTTTGTCCAAAAAAATATGGTTCTCACTGAAGCCTTCCCTTCCATCACTGACACACCATCACATGGTGAGCCTTCTGTTCATCACTGATCTCATGAGGCACCCACTTTGCTGCAACTTTTCTGTACCCTACTTGTTCATACAATGCTATCAATCAATCCGTTGGATATGTTCATACTCTCTGCAATCTTTGTTAGTGATAAAAGACTGTCTTCTCGCAACATGACATCAATTGTGTTGACATTTGTTTCAATTTTCGAAGTAGAGGGCCTTCTGGGGCGTGGTCACATACCCCGAAATTGTTATTGTTCAACAAGAGCACCATGTTTTTCGTCAAGCAATCCATGATCAATGGTATTTTGCAGCTTGTCACACGTAGCACGTGTGTCTGTATATGGACTGTGGAAACTAAGATTAAAGCATGTGTTAAAAACATGGCGGTAAAAGCTTTCCCGTGCTGGCTCTGTTTCCTTTTCTTCACAATACTCCTTATAAAGCTGATACATTTTCTTGAGGTTGAGGTTTCCTGCCAGATACTTCTTATTAGGTGCTTTTTGGCGTGAATAGTGGCTACTGTACTTTGGAAAACTTTTGATGTGTTCCTTTATAAGACCTACTTTAGCTTCATCAATCTTATGTCCAGGGGTTTTATGGCCTCGCTTGTCCTTACGTGAAATATTTGTAGTTGAAGTGGTTTTCTTTTGTACCACGTTTGTTACTCTCTTGTTAGACACATCTAGGGTCCTTATAAAGAACATTTTGCAAACTCTTTTGCCCTGTAGAGAATATGGGCAACTAATAGATTTTCTTTTTGTAGCAATTCCTTTCCTTCTATTTGGCTCACTGACAGTAACAGAAGAGTATAAGAAGGTGGTCTGCAAGTCCCAGGTACCAAGACTTCAATATTCATTAAATACTTCCTGTCTTGTTTGTTGACGGATATTCTGATTGCACTTGAATCGGCAGTTGTGATTGTACACTCTTACATTTCTTTCTTTGAGCAACTTTCCTTTGCGATCCACATATTCTTTACCTTCATTACGTTTTGTAGATGGTACTACTCTTTTCCATAAACGAGTCCTTCACGTTTTTTTTCTCCCCACATGCTTTACTCTCTTAGAAGCTTTGTGCCCTCCACTGTTTACCTCACTTTCATGAGACCCTTCATTTTCGTCTGAAATGGAGAAGCATAGAGCAGTATGTTAACCTGCTTAGTTTTACTTTTTCAGGTAATTAAAGTTGTTTTGATTTCTCATTATTTGTTAGTTAATGGCAAATACACAGGTTGTAAAACTTTTCTGGGCAGCAAGGTGAAAATGTGAACAAGAAAATGCGCCAACATGGCTGTGGGGTGAGGAAAGATGAGGGGGAAAATTCTGTGTAGTACTGTTAACTTCACATTAATAATTCATTATGGTAGAAATTAATGATGCACGGCAGTAACAAAGCTTCATGAAAGCATAATATTATACAGATATTCACTGTCAAAGTAATGTAGTTCTGAATAGTGTTAATGAATGTGGAATTAATGAAGAAATCTTATAATCAGTTGCTTACTATCTATGGGTTGGCAGCGTCTGCAAGCAGAAAACTGCACAATTCACTCTGACTTCCACTGAGAAATATCGATCAGCAGAAAGGAGCTACTCTGCCAGGAAATTTTTTTACAAAACTGTAACTTAGTTTACTGCTCATATTGCATCAATTATAGAAAATTACCTTCATCACTTGAGTTCTCCCTGGAGTCAGTATCAACACTATTTACCTCTGGTTCATATGAAATATCATCAGATGTCTGGTCTAGAGCAATTGTCTTTTTTTAAAAAAAAAGGGGGGGGGGGGGGGGTCATTCTAGCGAATAATATCAACTGGTTTTCACTTTAAATATAAAAAATATGTATTTTTGAAGTGTTTTATTTAAACATGAGACAATAATATTAATGGTGTACTTAATTACTCACCTTCGGAGCTGTCAGAAAAGTCCCCTTCTGGAGATGTCATTGTTACTGTTCTCTCTCGTATTTTATGTCCAATTTACAATAAAAATAATATTAATATTCGTATTTATTGATGGAAGATAGTAAATGAAGTTTGTTTTATCACTTATATGCAATGAAACAATGAACTTCACTTCGTAACAGTAACACCGCATTCACACACACGCGCACCACCATTATTGCCGCTTCACATATACCCCTTGGCCGCCAAACAATACACGCGTTTCTGCAAGTAGTTAAATTTTCTACCACCAGATTGCAGCACCAGACAGAGATGCACTTGTACCTCTTGGCCACCATAATTTACATATTTCAGGAACCCATTTTTGCACTTAACTCATGTTTTCTGAAAATGTCACTTATACCCCTTGGCTTCTCACCTCCTCATCTAAAGTACGCCCACCACAAATAACATTGTCTTGTGCCATTCCATTGTTGTTTTACAATTGTGTGCCCATACCCATTCCTTCATTATTGCTTCAGCTAATGCAGTGGTATGTTGTGCTGTCCTGCATCCAATTGAGCAGCAGTAATATCAAATAAACATGGAGCTAGCTGAGGAAGATTTTACAATCCATGCAAGAAAATGCCCAAGATTCTGAGCTAGCAATACAGTCCCAGGCAGTTGTCTATGAGATAAATGGTAACCAAATAAGCATTTAGCTGGGATCTGATGCAAATGCACTGCTTAATGCTCTGAGTGGGTAATTACTGAGGGGTAACACTTGTACACAGCGACTGAGTGATACAATGAAAGTTTATTTTATCAGTGCTTAATTAAATAGTGATTTAGCTCACATAATGCAAATTTATTTTATCATTGTTCAATTAAACTTAGATGATACTGTGACTTTGCTCATACATGTTTACCTTGGTAACATGAAGCCAGCTCATCTTTACATGCATACAAAGTACGCCATGCGCCTGCTTGTGTTATGAAAACTGGCATCCCCGCTCAAGAATTAAGTGTTTCATTTAGAGAGATGAATTGCTTTCCAATTTTGTCTATTACTATTATAGTCTGAAGAAAAGTGTCTGTTTAAAGTTATATGTACCCAAGTCATTGTTTTCATTAACACAGATGAATGTCCAATAATGTGCAAGGATAATTTCAAAGACTTCAATTTCATTTATCACACAGACTACTGAAAATCACAAAACAGAGCAGTACTGTTTAAATGACACAGCAACTAAATTTTACACATTAATTGAAATTATGACCAATATTTACAGCATATGTTTTATTCCTGTGTCAGTTGTGTCATATTGCATAATCTACATTTTGGTTTGTCTATGGCATTATAAAAGGGATCAGTATTGTTACCCTGCTGTGTTTAACATTAACAACATGTATGTGCCTGAAGTGTTACCTAGGATTTAAAAAAAAAAATCTAGTCTCATGACTACATTGAGTCGAGCACTGCTACAAAAACAAAATTGTAAACTATTGTGCCTGTAAGCTTTGTCGTGTCTACCAGTGCATTTGTGTGTGTCTGCAACCTTAACAACAAAATGAAACAGAAAGCATACGGTCAGTTTTTCAACCGTGTTTCAATAACTACATAATTTAAAGCTAAATATTTACTGTGCTGGAGTGGATTTAACACACATTGCTATTACAGCGTGTAAGTTAAACAGCAGCTTTGTGTTTTGCTCTATGAATAATTAGGCTGGCAACTGCACTGGATTCTAAATTCCTATTTTTGCAAGTTCTGAGATTTCCCTTTACTGCACATTCAAATCTTATGGACTTGTAATTTAGACACACCTCATCAGCTTTTTACAATCAACTGGGGCGAAGGTGCTAGTGTGTCTTGAATGTGATGTTTAAAAATCCAAGAGTCTCTCAGTGCTAAGCATCTTGTGGTCAAATAATAAGCTGACTGTGCGGTTGCATAACAAAGCAGGTTTGCTTGAAACCACATAAACTGAGTATTTGTGACATTAAGCCTGAATTTGTTAGCTGTGAATTAGTAGTTGATCCCTTCAGCTATTTAAGCTACCTGAATTCGGCACCTCGAGTAGTATTTCAGTATCATCATGTAAAAATTAAAATTTTTGGTCCATTCTTTAAAGTCATTTTAAAATAATTTATGCCACGAAGCAAGATGGGTGCCCCAGGAAAAGTTAAATAACACAGCTAAAAAAGGCCAAAGAGGGAAACAGATAAAAGCAGTTAGTTGGGAAACAATTACGGCACTTTTACAAAGATACACTTAAGCATCATGCCAGGGTTACCACTAGTTTCCCCAAGTGAAATTCATTCATATTTCTCCGATTTCCAGACCAGTTTTAGCATTTTATCCTGACAAATTCTGAAATCTCGAGGGTAAATTACGATGTAAGTTGACAATCTGTATTTGCAGCTACCATACAAGAAACAATGGTGCAAACAATGACATGTCTAAAAAGATCTGCAAGCAGATGGCGTTTCCTGATGTGAACAAAAATCTTAAGTACTGACATAATGGCTTTTGTAATGAACTGGAGAAAGCAAGCCAAATGGTATGTCTGTTTCATTAAGACCACTGATGTTATTTTATTTCAGTAACGTTAAACACATCTGTTGACCGAAATATGCATTTCCTTGGAGTCACAAGACGGATTTAAAATATCATTATGGATTTCAGAAATAATCTCAGGAAAAAGTAGGCACCTGGAGAGAAGTGTATAAGATGGGGAAGAATTGTGTAAACCAAAGTCGCAGACGATCAGCAATAAAATGTTGGTTTACTACGTCCATTATTTTCAGTTATTACACACTGTGTTATATCTATTATTTTACAGGCATTGTGTGATTTTTCTTTCAGGAAATATATGAGTACATTGCGTACAAACCGCAAGCGACTGACACAATTTTCTTCTTCTTTTCGTCCATATGTTCTAATGGCTTCAGATCAGCAGGTTCGATCCATTACAGATACCCGCAGAAATGGCCTTTGGTTTCAGCCCATCATGGAAATCCACTCATGTGGCCAGCTATTCAAGAGCCACAGACAGCGTGTTGTTGAAATGAGACCATGGTGATCAATCCATGCAACAGATAACTTGTTCAAATACTCTGAGAATAAATAATAATGAGGATAGGTAGCGACTGATCATAAAGGTGATTGCTGAGCTGTAGACAGGTACATAGTAAAGACAGTCTCACTCAAAACTAAATTTTAAGCCATAGCTTTTTTGCCAGAAAACAAAAGCACATACACATTCACACAGTCACTCGGACACAACTTACGCACAAATGACTGCCATCTCTGGCTGCTGCACCTACAGTCTCTGAGAATCAGATTCAAACAAACCACTCCTCATGTCTCCCTGCCTCTCAGCAGCTACTAAGCTAGTGGAAAGAAGTGGTGGCAGCACTGACTGCAAGCTGAGGGGAGTGGTAGGAAGGAGGGGGAGCGAGTGTATACCCGTCCTTTTTTCCCCCTAAGGTAAGTCTTTCCGCTCCCGGGATTGGAATGACTCCTTACCCTCTCCCTTAAAACCCACTTCCTTTTCGTCTTTCCCTCTCCTTCCCTCTTTCCCGATGAGGTAGCAGTTTGTTGCGAAAGCTTGAATTTTGTGTGTATGTTTGTGTTTGTTTGTGTGTCTATCGACCTGCCAGCGCTTTCGTTCGGTAAGTCACCTCATCTTTGTTTTTATATATAATTTTTCCCACGTGGAATGTTTCCTTCTATTATAATGATATATATATATATATATATATATATATATATATATATATATATATATATATATATATATATATATATATATATATGAGATGATGTGACTTACCAATCGGAAGTGCTGGCAGGTCGATAGACACACAAACAAACACAAACATACACACTAAATTCAAGCTTTCACAACCAACAGTTGCTTCATCAGGAAAGAGGGAAGGAGAGGGAAAGACGAAAGGATGTGGGTTTTAAGGGAGAGGTTAAGGAGTCTTTTCAATCCCGGGAGCGGAAAGACTTACCTTAGGGGGAAAAAACGACAGGTATACACTCGAGCGCGCGTTTGTGTGTGTGTGTGTGTGTGTGTGTGTGTGTGTGTGTGTGTGTGTGTGCGCGCGCGCGTATACCTGTCCTTTTTTCCCCCTAAGGTAAGTCTTTCCGCTCCCGGGATTGGAATGACTCCTTACCCTCTCCCTTAAAACCCACATCCTTTCGTCTTTCCCTCTCCTTCCCTCTTCCCTGATGAAGCAACCGTTTGCTGCAAAAGCTTGAATTTTGTGTGTATGAGAACTGTGACTGATGTTCGACCCAACAGGGAACTAAATCTGGAGATGTGTAATAAAACTTGAAAAAGTGTGTGTGTATGTATGTGTGTGTGTGTGTGTGTGGGGGGGGGGGGGGGGGGGGGGGGGCAACTAATTGCTGCGCTCTATCGAAGGTATATATTTTATTTGCCACGAGAAAGATAATTTCATTATGTTATTGCTTCCTATAACACTTTTTCATTCTGATTCCCAATTTTTCATGTCACCATGTGTCACAATTGTTGTGCTGCATTTTTAGCACCAAATGCTACAAAAAACGGGTTACTTCTTGCTGTACATTATAATACGCACACCATCCATATGTAAGTGTTAGCAGGTGAGAATAGTTGCTTTAAAATACACACACTGTCATTTGTTAGTGCTAGCAGACAATAATAGCTGCTTTAAGGTATATAGCAAAATACTGTTTATAGTTATGAGGTGTCTGTTTATTTTTCATAATGATTATGGTTGGCCACCAGTTTTAATCACATTTCATTGTGTGTTTACAATATTATGAAAAGGAAAGTTGCTACTCACCATATAGCGGAGATGCTGAGTCACAGACAGGCACAACAAAGAGACTCTCACATTTAAACGCTTTCAGCTGATGGCCTTCGTCAACAATAGAAGATACACACACACACACACACAGAAAGCACACCACGCGAACGCGTGCATGCACTAACTCACCCCCCTACCCCCCAACACACACACACACGCGCGCACAAGCATGCTCGCCCGCGTCCACCCCCACCCACACACGCACCCTCGCACGCACGCACGCACACACACACCCAACACACACACACACACACACACACACACACACACACACACACACACCTGCAGAGTCTGGCAACTGGGACTGTAGTCGTGTGTGTATGTGTGTGTGTGTGTGTGTGTGTGTGTGTGTGTGTGTGTGTGTGGGGCGCGCGCGTGAGCGCGTGTGGGGCACACAACGCGCACGTCGTCTATGGCCGACAAGTACCAGTGGCCGAAAGCTTTAATTGTGAGTCTTTTTGTTGTGCCTAATTGCGACTCAACATCTCCGCTATATGGTGTGTAGCAACTTCTCTTTTCATAATATTGTTACATTCCATCCTGGATTTTCTATTTTTTGATCACTGATGTTTAGCTGGAAAGGGATCAATCCACCTCTGGGATCCCAGTAACAAGAAAACAAAGGTGTAGTACTCAATTAGATGAGGAGAGACTACACTACTATCTGAACTGCTACCTAAATAAGGGAGACTCCAGTGACTACAACAACTCTACTGTGCCTGACAATGATCCAGCTTACAATCCCTAGCATTCAAGATCCTCATCAGATTTAAATATAAGTGGTGATGATTCCTGTCCTGATGAGGTACATGATACTGTATGTAACTCTGTTAATGGTAATGGCATTGACGAAAATTATACTCCATTTTGAAAACCAATAGGCAAAATATAACAACTTAATTGGGATACAAAAGTTAATATATTCACCAATTTTGACATCCCTACCGATGTTTACATAAGACATGTTTAACAATAATGTTGTTAGAAACGAGGTATGCAGCACAGTAACTGTCCAACATGCCAGGCAAAAAAAAAAAAAAAAAAAAAAAAAAAAAAAAAAAAAAAAAAAAAAAAAAAGATCTTGTCTAGCCAATTGGGTTGAAGCTTCTGAGGATGAAATAGACAAGTTTATTGGCATAATGCTAATTGTGGGGTTAAATGAGATCACAGAAGTTTCAGCTTATTGGTCAAACAATCCGCTGTATGAAAATAAAGTTATAAAAGCCACTATGTCACATGATCTGTTTCTAGTTTTATTACCTTGCTGACATTTTACTGACAATGATGCCCCTAGAAATGTAAATGACACGACATACAAAGTACAGTATTAGTTGAACATCTGCAGAGTAACTTTCAAAATACTCTAACCCCTGGAAGAGATGTGGTAATTGATGGATTTATGATTCCTTGGAGAGAAAGATTTATTTTTAGGCAGTAAATGACACCACGTCTCACAAGTATCATGTAAAGTTGCACAAAATTTGTAAAGAGGAAGGCTTCACTTTTGCCTTGCATATTTATCAAGGGAAAGATGACACACTGCAAGATGCAGGTCAAGCTGAGGCTATCACTATGAAAATGTTTTGAGCCTCTTTTTGAAAAAGGTTTCATTCATTACGCTAACAATTTCTATACAAGCATTTCTCTATGACATAAGTTGTCAGATAAAAATATGCCTCTCTGTGCAACAAATGGTCCAAACAGAGCAGGAGTTCCCAATTGGATTCTGCATCGTAAAAAGAGCACTTTGAGCAGAAGAATGTCATTTCAAATTTTCAAAGAGTCCATTGCCTTGCAATTATGTGGATATGCTGCCTGTACCAAGCCTCCATCAAGAAAAAAAAGACCATACTTGGAAAATTGAGGGACCAGGAAGAAAATTTTAGTGACACTGCATGTTGTGGTACAAAAGGATTTTTGCTGAGGAAAGCAAAAATGCGGGAGACAACAAAACCAAGACAATTACAACATTTTGCGATGACTGCTTGGGACAACCAAAAATATGCATCAGCTGTAGTAATGAAAACCACAGACAGGAATGACTTTGTATGACTGCACTGTTTAAATGGTCCAAAGATTATGGTAATTAGTCCTTTTTGTATTGTTTGTAAAAATTTGTGTGTTTTGCAAATAAATTAGTAGGTTAAAATGCCCTACAAAAATAAACAAAGCAAGATACAACAAAACCAAGAAAAACTTTTTAAGATTACAATTATTTAAGAATGTGAAGTTTACGTGAAAATGATTTTTTAAAATTATTTCTATTAAGATTTGTGTTTACGAACTAAACAAGTATAGTAAAAATTCCCAAAAATAAATAAATAAGTACGGTAAACGAATAAATTGTTTCAGGGTCATTTTCGAGCTTAGGTAGCTGTTACTGGAGCAGTTTATGCAGCGATATGTCCCATTTGCTATGGACAGCCCCCACCAATGTGGTGAATTGACATCAGGCAGAGGTATACGAGGGGGGACCCAAAAGAAACCGGACTCCGAGGGCGATGCCACTCGTAGAGGTAGTGCAGGGTTCTCACGCTAGATGGTGTTAGTAGAAACCTTCATGAACAGCTGTGCAGACGGTGTCAGTGGAGAGTTGAACGTGCAAGTGTGGTATTGTGTTTCTCTGACTTTTGGCGGTTACTTCTGCGAAGTCGTTACGGCAACTTTAAAAGAACAAAGAGTGTGTGTGAGATTTTGTTTCCTGCTTAAAAAAACTGCAACGGAGACACACCAAATGCTTCAGGAAGCTTTCCAGGAGGACGCTATGAGCCGCACACAAGGTTTTCGAGTGGTTTGGGTGCTTTAAACGTGGCGAGATGTGTGTTGATGACCAAGCTCATTCTGGACGCCCTTCAACATCGCGAAATGAGGAGAACATTGAAAAGGTCCGCCAAAAGATCAACAAGGATCATCGCCAAACGATCGACCAAATTTCAACAGAGACAGGAATCAGTTGGAGCTCGTGCCAGCGGATTTTGAGTGAGGATTTGCATATGAGACGTGTTGCTGATAAATTTGTTCTGCGCCTTCTCACACAGGAGCAAAAAACCATCTGCATGAAGTGTGTCAGGACTTGAAAACAGAGATTGCACGTGATCCAAACTTCTTGAACAAAGTCATTACAGGGGATGAGAGTTGGTGTTACGGGTATGACCCAGAAACCAAGCAAGCGTCAAGCAGTGGAGGACTCCCAAACTCTCCCAGACCGAAAAAAGTAAGGCAAGTGAGGTCAAATGTGAGACGATGATCATTGTCTCTTTTGATGTTGTGGAATTGTGCATCGGGAATTCGTATCCCCCTGGCCAGACTGTTAACCAGCACTTTTACTTTGATGTTTTAAGGCGTCTGCGAGAGGATGTGAGGAGGAAACGGCCGGAACTTTGGCGATCAGGTGACTGTTTCTGCATCACGACAACGCTCCAGCAAACACGGCCTTACGAGTGATCCACTATTTGGCATCTCAGAGGTGGTCTCTCGTTCCCCACGCTCCGGATTTGCCGGATCTAGCCCCGTGCGATTTTTTCCTATTTCCATGAATGAAAAAAATGCTAAAAGGGGAGCGTTATGACGATGTGGAGGCAGTAAAAACAGCTTCGCAAAGGGCATTGGACAATATCAAACTTGAAGAGTTCCAAACACGCTTCCAACAGTGGGAAAAGAGACTTGACAAACGCATTGCATGTAATGGAGAGTATTTGAAGGTGACTGAAATAATTTTGTAAAAAGCTTCATCAATAATTTTTTAATGACAACAATCCGGTTTCTTTTGGGTCCCCCCTGGTAATTACAATTGCAGAGCACCGCACACTGGTGACTAGAGCCGCATTTCAGCAAAGTTTTTGTCAGGTCACCAGTAGATCGCTATGCAGTACAGCAAGGCCTCAAATCTTCTTCCACAGAGAACATGTTAAGCTTATTGTACTTATTGTAAACTTAAGACAGAAAAATCTTGGAGACCCATACTCAAATTTTTCAAATGGCTCTGAGCACTATGGACATAACTTCTGAGGTCATCAGTCCCCTAGAACTTAGAACTACTTAAACCTAACTAACCTAAGGACATCACAAACATCCATGCCCAAGGCAGGATTCGAACCTGCGACCGTAGCGGTCGCGCGGCCCGACTGTAGCGCCTAGAACCACTCGACCCCTCCCCCTGTACTCAATCTGGTCAAACTTACAAATTTCATCTGGGCTACCATACAGTATGCATTATGAGGTGAGCATCTAAACATACTACAGGCAACAATCATGCAATCACTGACATTAATGTTGCAGGGTATTCCAAAATTTTTCTATATAAAGATGATATCAGTGAGTTAATGCCCAAAAATCCAAAGTACAATGATATGAACATCTGGAATGTAATTGTAAAGGAATGAGTGGAGGTGACTGAATAAAAATCATTGTCTAGCAGCGGATAGGTGTTTTTATTAAGTAAATAAATAGATTACACCATTATTTTGTGTTCAAAAATGGAGAGAAAATTTCTTGCAGCAAAATACGGAATATTATGATATTTGATGTAAGTAGTACATAACTGTGGGATACACACACTATGTAATCTTTTAAAAAAAGGGGGAGGTGGGGGGAGGAGATATACACCTGAGCTACACCAGTGTATTATTTACGTCATTGGAACTCAATGACAGGTTAAATCTTTGTTAATAATATATGAAAAGACAGATTGCTACTTACTGCAAAGAAGACACGTAAGTTACAGACACACACAATTAAAAGACACTGTACATAAAATTTTTGGCCACAGCCTTCATTGGCAAAGAGAGGTTATTTGCTTGCCTCTAGAACCAAATTTACAAACAGAATAGATTATTCACAAAGGGTGGTTGTTTAACCCTCAAGCGGTAGCGCGGCTATGTACAAAGTGCACCAAGTGCAAATAACATTGTCTTGTACTGTTCCAGTGTTGTTTTACAATTGCAAGACCATATCTATTACTTCATCATTGCTTCAGTTAACACAGCAATAAGTTGTACTGCCATAAGTGCAACGTGAGCAGCAGCAATATAAAATAGCAGCGAGCTAGGTGAGAAAAGATTTACATTGTGCGCGCATGCGTGAGCGTGTGGTGTGTGTGTGTGTGTGTGTGTGTGTGTGTGTGAGGGGGACACCACCACCACCACCACCACCACCACCACCACCACCGATTCCTACTAGCACCACAATCTCACACCTGAAGCAGTTGTCAGAAGATAATTGGTAACCAAATAAGTGTTTGGCAGGGATCTGACTTAAGTCTGCCCTTAAATACTCGAGGGGGTCATTACTGTGGGGTAACACTTTTACACAGCAACAGAGTAATATTGAATGTTTCTTTTATTTTGTTTGACTAAACAGAGTTTTAGCTCACGTAACATAAGTTTCTCTTATGGTTGCTTAGTTAAAATAAGATTAAACTGTAATTTTTCTCATACATGATTATCTTGGTAACATAACGACAGCTATTCTTTACAGGTGTACAAAGTACGCCGCCTGCCCCCTCATGTTACGAAAATTGGCACACCTGCTCAAGGGTTAAGTGGTCCTCACATTGGGGCAGGGGAAGGGATTGCCTCCTGTGCCTATCGGAAATGACAATTTAACTACCTAAGTGGGATGATCATGAATTATATGAGCACTATGGGCCATGTAAATGAGCAATAAACAGTAACTTTTACAATAAGTTAAAAGTAATGTTAAGGAATTTTAAAAAATCAGCTAAAATGTAGAAGTGAATACAGTATGATTACATGCTGATTTACAAAAATGTTTTGCACCTATATGGGAGTGTATAAGTGGTATCAGCAGTACATGGAACCATAAGTATTGTTATTGGTGAGCACAATGACATGTACAGTAACGTGACTATACATTTCATGGCAGGAATAAGGCAAATGCAAGTTGCAATTTATTTAGCATACAAATGTGGGCAATGTTGCTAGACAGTGAACAATAGGATGGTCACAGCCTTCATGTGGAGAGAGAGAGAGAGGGGGGGGGGGGGGGGGGGGGCGAACACAGCAATGACACACAATATGGCTAAACATCCGACAACTGTCCAGATGTGAGGTTTTCCGTTTTCCTAAAATGCAGAAACGATGCAGTTATCTATGACGCAATCTTGATAACGCAATCTTGATAATATTGAAATCATCATAAGATTTGAAAGTGACTCACACTGGCAACTTTCTTTAGATGTTTCAAACCGTAAAACTATACATGTCATGAAACATACAAAAATGTAGTATCTTATGACTACAATATCAGTGAGTCACAACTGTGTAATTCAACTCAAACAAATACCTGGGTGAAACAATTGTGTGTGTGTGTGTGTGTGTGGTCTAATTCAAAGGGAGATTTTCGGGCCAAAAGCTTACTTGTTTAGCAGTTTTTTGTTGTGTCTTGTCTGCGACTCAACATTTCCACTATATTGGGAGTAGCAATATCTCCTTTTAATAATATTTATTTTATTTCATCCTGGGTTTCTATTGTTTGATTCTTCTTAGGTTCTCATTACACAAACTCTATTTTGTTTCCTTTCTTTCTATCCATTTTGGGGTACCAGACTACCTTCCTCTATCATCTGTATGCAGCAATGCACCTACATTTTCCAGGGTAAATTAGTGAGACCACATTTATCTATCTCAAAATGCAGCCAAGATAAACGATATCTCCGGAAGCCTCACACATATGCCAAAAACTGTACGATAACAAGTAGATTCTTGTTATTTACATTTAGAATCATTCTAGTTTAAGACTGTACCTGAGCCATATTTTGTCCTTAATCAAGGGGGCGTTAGATGTATTACTTTTTTCTGTTGTAATGACTGCATGGCCAAAACAATAAAATTAGGTCTGAATTTGCTGTACTTCATACTCAGCTGTGATATTATTTAAGAAATTAAGACGTATAAGGGGCAGTCAAATGAAAATGAAACAGACTGTACAACAAGCATGGTGCGGGCATTGTTAATACTTGCAGGTAAGTCTACTGTAGTGCCCTCTTTTGGGTATTATGAAGGAATACCGCAGACTTTCACTGTAGTACCATTCGTCTGTTAGATGTGCTTGACACGAGGTCTGTGAGTTGCTTTAACCAACTTCACTATGGAAACCATGAAAGAACAACAGCAAGGTGTGGAATGATTTTCGGCTGTGGAAGAGGTGTTAGGAAATGAAATTCATCCCCAAACACAGTGCATCATGTGCACATGCCTTTGGATGGAATGAAAGATTTCAAGAAGGCCGGGTGTCATTGACAGATTTCAGATGGCCACGACAAGCTCATCATGTCATTATCTCTTCTCTCGCTGCTGCAGTGGACCAGCCATCAGAAATGAATGGTGGAACGCATTCTGCTCATGTTGGGCATCAATCATGGTACTACTCATGTCGTCATAACAGAGCAGCTGAAATTCCGAAACATCTATGCATGGAGGGTTCCCCACAGCCTGACAAAGCAGCAGAAGTTGAACAGAATGTCAACATCACTGCAGCATTTGTAATGGTATCATGCTTAAGAATATCATTTCCTGTCACGAACGGTCAAGGGAGATGAAACCTGTTGTTACCATTTTGAGCCAGAGAGCAAGCATCAGGGCCAACAAAGGGAGCACATAAATTCACCTTCATCAAAAAATTCCAACCCGGGAATGCCAGCTCTGGGAAAGTCATGATGATCTTTCTCTTCGACTGCAAAAGGCTCGCTGCTCATTGAATTGCTGGAACGTGGTGCCACAATTAATGCACAGTGGTATGTGGACACTTCGCAAAAACCGAAGTGTGCTATCAAGTTCAAATGTCCAGGAATGTTGATGGATAGCATCATTCTGTTACACAATAAAGCCTGCCCATATGTTGCCTAGGTTGTTTTGATTATGCTACGTAAGTTTTGCTGGAAAGCCCTTACATGTCCTGTGTACAGTCCCAATCCCTCCCCATGTAATTTCCATATTTTTTGGAGCCCTGAAGACAGACATTTCTTTTGGATGAAGAGGTGCATACCTGGGTACAATCATGGTTCCATGCATGTGAATCATTCACACAGTAACCAACCCAAGGGAAGACAGATTGAAAACAGGTGAGACATCAAAATAACAACATGCAGTGGCCTCTTTGCAGTCTGTTGGTGCCTTCTGTTTGCTGAACACGTATTTATGCAAGCAGACAATGTTGTTGAGTGACACCTCAATCCAACTGCACAATCAATATTAGTTCACATCCAGTTTTCTTTGTTATGAATCAGTGTCCTTAACTTTTTGTAAGCAATAGTGAGCGAAACTTTTTTTTTTCACAACCCTGATACTATGATTTAGATCCAAATTCAGAGATGCTACAAAATGAGATACCCTACTTACCAGTGACACATTAATTACTGTACCCTCATCTCAAACCCCACGGTATTTATTCAAATTGTATTTTGGCACTTCGTGTTGGGGACAAGATATGGAAGTTAACTATCTCTCAGATTGTCAGATTACAATGTATGTACACTGAAGCACCAAAAAAACTGGTACAAGCATGTGTATTCAAATACAGAGATATGTAAACAGTCAGTCAGATGACAGCACTGCAGATGCCAACGCCTATATAAGACAACAAGCATCTGGTGCAGTTGTTAGACTGGTTATTGTTGCTACAATGGCAGGTTCTCAAGATTTAAGTGAGTCTGAATGTGGTGTTATGGTCAGTGCATGAGCGATGGGACACAGCACCTCTAAAATAGCGATGAAGTGGGGATTTGCATGTGCAACCATTTCATGAGTGTACCGTGAATATCAGGAACCCGGTAAAACATCAAATCTCTGATATTGCTGCGGCTGGAAAAAGATCCTGCAAAAACGGGACCAATGACAACTGAAGAGAATTGTTCAGTGTGACAGAAGTGCAACCCTTCTGCGAATTGCTGCAGATTTCAGTGTTGGGCCATCAACAAATGTCATCGTGTGAACCGTTCAATAAGACATCATCAATATGGGCTTTCAGAGCTGAAGGTCCACTTGTGTACCCTTGATGACCTGCTGACTGGAAACATGCTGACTGGTCCGACGAGTCTCATTTCAAATTGTATAGAGCGAATGAATGTATACAGGTATGAAGACAACCTCATGAATCTGTGTACCCTGCATGTCTGCAGGGGACTGTTCAAGCTGCTGGAGGCTCTATAATGGTGTGGGGAGTGTGCAGTTGGAGTGATATGAGACCCCTGATATGTCTAGATATGATTCTGACAGGTGACATGTATGTAAGCATACTGTCTGATCACCTGCATCCGTTCATGCCCAATGTGCATTCCAACATACTTGGGCAATTCCAGCAGGACAATGCAACAGCGCCCCCCCCCCCCCCTCTCTCCAACCTCCGGATTTGCTACAAAGTGGCTCCAGGAACACTCTTCTGACTTTAAACACTTCCACTGGCCACCAAACTTCCCAGAGATGAACATTAACCAGCATATCTGGCCTGCCCCTGTCACGTTGCGTTGCAGCACTTTTGCGTGCTTGTGGGGCCCCTACATGATAAAAGCAGGTGGCTCAGTTTCTTTGGCTCTTCAGTGTATAATAACTGGCAAGTGATTTCTTACTTGTTTATTTGGGATAATTATCACTTTTGTACCACCAAAATTATTTTCTTGTTGCAGCAGCTCAATTTACCTTCAGGTATCAAGTAAACACCTATCCACTATGGATATCAATGACAACTCAATAAAATTCAGAACCGACATGTATTCTAGAAAAATAAGATTAATGTTGATACCACTCTCAATATCAAGTGTACAGCTTGGTACTTCTTTAACATATCTAGTCTAATACATCAGTCTTATTTCACAGCTCATCATGTGGCATGTGTTTAGAAACAAACTCATATAAGTCATCCAGAGTACGTGAACCATTGTATTCTGCTATCCGTTTCCCATCTTTGTACAGAAAGAGGCTAGGAAAACCATCCACCTGGAAACAGAAAAGGAGATTAAAATGGTATGAAGATAAGTTTTTCTTTGTCTATAAACCTCAGTGCTAACAAAAATTAATAAAAATAAAAGCTTTCATATGATGACACAGTGTAAGTATTGTGCACAAAACATAGTAGATAGTAAAACATGAGCTAGTTTCAGTTCAGAGGTGATATAGGGAAGGACAGTGTGTGAAGTAGGTGAAGAAGAGAAAATGATGTGTAAAGGATGAGCCAGACAATAGGAGATTTTACTTTATTATATGAGCCTCCAACTAGTAACTTCATTACTCCATTACGGCCAAGCCACGGCCGGCAGTGTTAGCTGCCTGTAAATTCTTTCGTCCCACGGTCTAGTAACAGGAAGTCAGCACCGAGAAAGGGCACCTTGTTCACGCGCCTCTCTCGTGTGCTGACGAGGTAACGCCGTCCCAGGCGTCGCTTAGCAGGCAACGCTCTGGAAAGTTCCATGCCGCCCGCACGGTTTGCTCGGTCCTGACCAATCAGGGTGGAGGAAGCCGCGTGGTGCGTCGAACATACCCGGCCGCCCGTCGCCGGGCCCGCTCTCTTGTATTCTTGCTCACCAGCGAGTCGGATGCGCGTCCTGTAGCACTGAACATCTCCCGCTTCTCCCGGTGCTACGGCACTGTGGACTTAGTTTTGGCAGACAACCACTTTCGGTAGCTTCGCGAACAATGTTCGCCAAATTGTAAGCTCTGGCTCACCCTCACCTCCCTAGGCCTATGTAGCCCCTTTCATCATGCTTTAGCCAATAAATGGCCTTTCTCTAAAAATTACACTATTATTCCATAACGCCCACCGCCTGCCCATACGCGCCATCCTGTACAATTGGTGTCAGAAGTTTGGATCCGTTCCCGTAGTGACTTTGTCGCTACACTAAATTTTTCCCGGCAAAACGCCGTACACTTCGCGCATGGAATGCGCCAACCGGCCGCCACGTTTGCTGCACGTGGGCCGTGGCTGCGCCAGTGAACACGCACAGGGCGCGCGCTGCAGCGAGGCAGCCCACGCTAGTCAGCCACGTGAGCCGCACGCCGCCGCGCTGCCCGCTGCCTGAGTTCGAGGGGCCTGCGCTGCGCTGCCCGACCTGCCGGGCCGCCGTCATCCGCCGCTGTCACCGACGCGCCAGGGGCTGCCGCCATCGCCGACCGGCCGAGCCAGCGCCGTCCGCCGCCAACACATTCGCCGCCGCCCGAGGGTCCGGACGCCGCCGTCGCCGCCGCCCGCCGACCACCGCTCGCCGCCACTGCACCATGCCGTCGCCGCCACCAATGCGTCGTACCATCGCCATCACCATGTAAGTCGCCGCGATGCTTACAACTATATCTTCGACGATCTTCCGCCGCTGGATTGAGAATCTTTGTGGCCGTCCTTTTTTTGTAACAATCATTACTTTTTTCTGGTCACTAGCGTCCCATAAAATTGTAAACATGCCGATAGGGACACGAGCGACGGAACGGGATACCCCCGTAGAGGCACCTGCCTCGCAAGACCCGCTCGAGGCCATAAATGCACAAATGCGCCAGTTACTCGCACAAAATCAGGAGCTACTTGAGCAAAACCGCGTCTTGAAACAGACGCTGGAAGCTAGTGCGCGAACTTCCATACCTGTGGCTAGCTCCGCCCCTGCAACTAACACTAATTCTGTCTCTAATACAAACGCCACAATTTCTGCTAACATGGCGACTGTAAGCAATTTTCCTGCGGCTGATTTCATTCCCACCTTTTCTGGGAAGTCCCACGAAAATGTGGCTATGTTCTTACAAAATATTCGTGATGTGGGTCGCACGTGTGCCTGGCCGGATGATCTATTGGTCAATGTAGCCAGACTCAAGTTGACAGGGGAAGCACGAATGTTCATAGAAACGGTGGACGAATTGCGTGACACGCATGAATTTGAAGTATTGGCCCGCGGATTGACTACACGTTATTCCGATACCAGAGGTACCGCATATTACAGAGATCAGTTATCAACCCTTAGGCAGAAGCCTAACGAGGATTTTGATGCCTTTGCAGATCGCATACGAGCAGTGTCTTGTCGTACCTATAAGCTAGGTGAAAATGCCAGTGAAAACAGAATTTTGCGCTCAGAAGCGGAAGCGCGTGCAATTGATGCATTTGTTCGCGGTATTGACCCCCGCATCGGAGTAGAAGTCAAAGCGGCCTCCCCCACTTCTCTGTTTGAAGCTGTTCGTTTGGCAATGTTACGCGAAGAGGTACTGCGTTTTTGCGCTGCCGCACCGCGCCCAACGGACCCAGTACCGGTCCCAGCAAAAGAAGCATTTTGTCAGCGTTGTGGGAAGCCCAACCATACGGCAATGCGCTGTCGCGCGCCGTATTGCACTATTTGCCAGACAGTAGGTCATGCTAATAATGTTTGCCCCACAAAGTCACCATTCTCTAATCAGATGCGCGGCCACCGCCGCAACGCAGGGTCGAATCAGGGAAACGCTTGGGGGTCAGGTTCCGCCACTCACCCGCGCCCCCGACAGAAATAATACACCCGGTTAGGACCGAAAAATGTAAAGAGGTGGAACACGTTAGTCTATTTGGCGTACTCGGGAACAAATCAGTTAGAATTTTAGTTGATACTGGTGCTCAAGTTAGTGTATTGTTTGTGGAGAAAAATGATCGAAGGGTGTTACAGCCACCCCGGTACAATATCAGTGGCCTTGGAGAGGAAGTAATTGTCCCTGCAGGTTCGTGTGTGGTGAATCTGCAAATAGACGGTGGTAAATACAGTCAGAGGATGGAGGTAGTGAGGCTAAAGAAGGGTGAATTTGACATCATACTAGGGAATGACTTCCTGCACCGTTATCAGGGGATAGTGGACTATCGAACGCGAACTGTGCAGTTCGGCGAAGCAATTCACCGATTTGGCAGTGCGCACCCCCGTCAGACGCGAGGGAGCTGCGAAAGGCGCCGTTCACAGTTTCCCATAAAACCGCAGATGTGGGCGATAAAAACCACTAACCCTGTGAGGATAAAAGGCGGAAGTGGAAAGATTCTCTGGATAGATGTCAAAAATCAAGAACGCCCCAAGACAGACATTCTGGTTGACCTGCTCACCCAGAATGATGTTTTAGATCGTCAGTCAGTACATATAAAGAGAAGTATCTGCCGACCGGAAAGGAGACAGAAGGGTTTTGCGATACCAGTAAGTATAGATAATTTTGGTGTAGAAGATGTTGTGATACCGAAGGGTACTATTGTTGCCAGTGGTCAGGAAATTTTTGAGGAAATAAGAGGAGCTGAGAAGCAGCGAAATAAAGATAAGAAAGGAAGGAAAGGAAAGAAATGTTCAGTTAGAGAAGTGCGATATGTCGCGTCGACGATAAGGAGTCAGTTAGCGGAGAAGTTAGGTCATTTAAATAGTGAGGAGAAAAGGATGTTGCAGCCCGTATTAGAGGAATTTTCGTGGTTGAAGAGAGGCAGTTTCTACCGGCTACGGATTTGGTTCAGCACGGAATTCCGACCGCAGAAGCTCGGCCTATTACGCCAGTAGTTCCATCCAAAAAAGCAAGAAAGAAGGTAATACAACCGCCTAGACAGCAACGTAGATATGCTC
Organism: Schistocerca piceifrons; assembly: GCF_021461385.2. Taxonomy (NCBI): domain Eukaryota; kingdom Metazoa; phylum Arthropoda; class Insecta; order Orthoptera; family Acrididae; genus Schistocerca; species Schistocerca piceifrons. The sequence continues at coordinate 736,311,150 of NC_060138.1, forward strand.
TAAGGTCAAACCCCTATGATTTGCGTTCCTGAAAGTAGGTCTGGAATGGTATGTAAACAGTTGGAAAAGTCCTGCATGCAGCAAGAGAATTAATTGAGGGAAAACACCGTAGTTACTATACATTTAATTAAATTGTGCATGTTAGTTATAAGTAGACATAAGAATTGGCAACTGTTGGTAACTGGTAATAGAATTTATGACGTCACATGTTAATGGAAGTGACTGAAGTTATGTGATCATTTTGTCTTGTCATTTAACGTCTCCAGTCATGTTACCGTAGCAGTCGAGAATTAAAACCACAAACATTCTTTAATCATGGAATTAAGGGGAAAGTTGTCCTTGTCAAAAGAACACGTAGAGAAAGAATCAGTTAATCTTGTACATTTCAAAGAGATTCACATTTCACTTGTTAATTTAGTGAATAGTGCACGAACACAGCTATTAAAGCTTTACCATAAAAACATGATACTAATACGCCTTCGTAACTGCCAGTAGATCAGTGACTACATGCAGCCGTCTACCTGTACTTTGAAAGACGCCCTATTACATGTATGTTTTGCTAAATGATCACACAACGATAAAAACATGAATAAATACGTCCAAGTTAAACAACCAATATGTTACTCTAAAGTAAGTCTTTCCCAAGTGATATTTTATTGTTTTCATGATGCGATATGAACAGACAACAAGGTAAGTTTTCTTGGTACCACGTATTTCTGTATATTAAATGCCACGGAAGGAGTGCGTAAATACCTCCACTGTGGTCTACAGCTGTTCACATGCGCCGAGTCCCGCCCCTCCCTGTCAGCTGGCGACGCGGCCCCCTTCCCTTCCCCATCCACCGGCCTGCCGAGAGAGCGGCCATTGCAGTTCCCCCTTCCCCACCCACCGCCTCTGTCCTTGGTGCGTGCAGCATCTGCACCTCTCCCCTCGCCCCTCCTCACCACCCAACCATCGCCCTGCAGGCCACGTGCCACAGCCACGCTACACATTCGTATATTCGTACGTTGCAGTTTAAACAGCAAACCTAAAGTGATAGTTATAGAAATAAACTCGCCAGCTTAATATCGCCCTGCAGATTTTACTAGTCTGATCTAAGGATGGAGATCTATTTGTGTTGTCGGAGAGAGAACTTTTCCTGGAAAGCATTGACTAAACCATCAGGATTAGTAAACGTTGGAATTTCAGATCGATCTCCGGCTATGTTGGATCACCACCACGGTTAATAAACGGATCTATATGGCGTCAAGAAAGCCGGCACTTGCCGCTATATCTGTCCTGTAAACGACCGCTGTGTGGGGAACGCGTTAGCCAAGGAGTTGGGTTTGGAATGCCATCGCAAAATACAGTTTATCTAGAAGCCTAACACCTGCCAGTTACCTAAATTTTAGAAGAACAGAGTGTTTAAATAAAATAATTGGAACCCGATAGTTTTGTGACCTCTAGCGATTGAAGTTATTAGAGTCCCTTAGAAAAGAACATCCTCCATGCATAACTGTCGTAAACAACATAACTCTGGAAGGAAATTTTGTGACTGTACCGAGAGATAAACTCCATGCGTAGCAAGAGGACGGACCCAGCGTGGACGCCAGTTATGCCGCCGAGCCAGTGAAACCGGACGCAGCCGTAGTGTCAGCTGTGCTGTCAGCAACTTACAGTCTCACGAGCGCGACGCGTGTCGCACCTTAGCACCTCAAGCTGTACTGAATCTCAACACAGAAATTCTTAACTATTATATAACGAACCCTATGAATAACGTTATGCACATTTTCAATAGTCAGGAACTTACTTTGCTCCCTACACACTCTTTATATGACAAATGAACTCTAATTTTATAAAAAACCAAAGCACCGACAGGTAAGTCATATCGACGTCTTCCGAGATGCAACTAGCTTCGTCGAGCCGCCAATATTGATTATATGGAAGCAGGTAAGTGAGAGAATGAACAAAAAAGAACAACAAATACACACCGGAACGATTGACTGGGTGACTGATAATCACAAATATTTGCAAAAACAAATCAACACAGGAACCGGTTTATCACACGTTTAATAATTATTGGCCTGTCCATTGAAGGAGACATAAAATCATTTTTCATCAGAATCTTGCTAAAGGAAGTATTAACGTGACACTACACTATTCCACAGCATTACACACAACATTGCCACTGCTTAATGACAGTTTTCCTGTGGGTAGAAGTACCAAAGATCGGTTGGAATGAAAATACAAACGAGAGCTTAAAGGAATACCAGGGGATGCTTACATTCATTTTGCTACGAAATGTAACTGGGGGATAAGGAAGTTTTGTTTGAAGGAAATAATATTTTAAACTTTTGCTTTTGTTACGGTTTTGCCACCGCTTATATCACTATGACGAGTTGCCAATTACTTATGTCAAATTGCTTGTGTCTAATTGATTACGTCCAATTACTTATGTCTAATTACTTGTGTCCAATTACTTAAGTCCATGTATTATCTTATTGTTGTTCATTTTGACTGTTTTATTACTAACTATTTAGAGAATTTTGCTAAAGTTTTGCCAGCACCAGTAATTTAGTATTTGTATCAGCCTAGTGTTTCCATGTGTCGCTGTGTTACTATACTGATGAGGATAATAATTTTGTAGGATTTCAAGCATGCTAGAGTAAGTTCCCTAGTACTGCCAATTATTTGTTTAATAATAATGATGTCTTAGGTGATAAATTGTTTTGGAAGAGTAGTTTAGGATGTAACCATGCTTTATTATCATTTTTATTTGAATGTTTATCAGGAGGGACATACCACATGCCTACCCCCGTGATAGATAACGTAAACAGAGTGAATCATACCCCCAGAACGAGCAAGTTTTGGCTATATACCTGGTCTGTTGGATGAACAAGAGAACCACACCCGCAAGGGCACGTACCTTACGTGACGCGGCTGGCACCCGCGCGGTCCCTTAGCTGTCTGTGTCGTTTCTTCACATTTCCGTTTCGCGACATAGTCCATCCTACCCACCTCCATCTTTCCTCTCTCAACACAACACATGAAGAGTCATACACCACCCGCAAGGGCACGTACCTTACGTGACGCGGTTGGCACCCGCGCGAACCCTTAGGTGTCTGTGTCGTTTCTTCAGTTTTCGGTTTCGCGACATAGTCCATCCTACCCACTTCCATCTTTCCTCTCTCAACACAACACTGAAGAGTCATGCACCACCCGCAAGGGCACGTACCTTACGTGACGCGGCTGGCACCCGCGCGGTCCCTTAGCTGTCTGTGTCGTTTCTTCACTTTTCCGTTCCGCGACATAGTCTGTTCTACCCACTTTCATCTTTCCACTATCAACAGAACAACCCTTGAAGAGTCATGCTCCACCCGCAAGGGCACGTACCTTACGTGACGCGGCTGGCACCCGCGCGGTCCCTTAGCTGTCTGTGTCGTTTCTTCACTTTTCAGTTCCGCGACATAGTCTGTTCTACCCGCTTTCATCTTTCCACTATCAACAGAACAACCCTTGAAGAGTCATGCTCCACCCGCAAGGGCACGTACCTTACGTGACGCGGCTGGCACCCGCGCGGTCCCTTAGCTGTCTGTGTCGTTTCTTCACTTTTCAGTTTCGCGACATAGTCCATCCTACCCACTTTCGTCTTTCTACTATCAACCGAACAACACTGAAGAGTCATGCACCACCCGCAAGGGCACGTACCTTACGTGACGCGGCTGGCACCAGCGCGGTCCCTCAGCTGTCTGTGTCGTTCCTTCACTTTTCCGTTTCGCGGCATAGTCCGTTCTACCCACTTTGATCTGTCAACTTTCAACAGACACAATACTATTCAGTCCAGACTTTGATCTTCCATCTCGAAGAAGAGTTCACGAGAACAGTGTTCCGTGCTCTCTGACGACAGCTGATCAGGCAACGTCAGACGCGAACCGCGTCTAGCCCGCAGCTAAACGCCAGTAAGCGGAAATCTCTGTTCAAAACCTTGAGCCTTCTTTGTTTCCCCATTGTATTTTCCGAAGGAATACCGACTATTGAAGTAGTAGCATTTAACTGTATGACGTGTCCCAGGACACTGCGATACAAGCAAGGATAGACGGAGTTTTAAGCAACCAGCTGGGCCCGAGGAGGCCAGCACTACGGAGTTACAGAGACGGCGAATTTGGTCGCAAAGTAAAGTTAGTCGCAAGATGTTGAGAGGATGAAGACGGTGAATTTTGTCGCGCAGTAAAGTTTCGTTTTAGGTGAGAGAAGTCGTGTTTTAGGAAGAAGTAAGTAGCAGCTATCTTGGAGTCGCAGAATTGTCATTTACACAGTTAAATAGGCGATAACGTCGTGTAAACGATGCGCCTGGCACTGTACCTTCATAAAGGGAAAGTCCTTCAGAAATTACGCTCAACTTAGTCTTTCCTAATCCGATTCCTTACACTCTCTGTGTCCACTATGGACATCGTCGAGATTTGTTTCTCTCCTTTCGTTAGCAACAGCGTTGACATCCTACGACACAATCTACGCCCCACCTGCACCAAACTGGTGTCACTTTTCTTTGTCAGTCTCACTTTATGGTGTTCAGCAAATATATTGAGTTACGTGAAAATTCTTCTCAAAATGTGAATGTTATTACACTTGGATGGTTAGCCCAAGGAGGCATTTAACTTTTTTGTTTGTTATTGATATGGCATTTGCAACAATTTGATATGATACTTGTGTGCCTCATTTCTACATTTATGTATGTTTATGTAGTTTTAAACAGAACCTACTGTAACAACACGTCTAGCGTGATGTCACGCGTAATCCCACTTCTATTTTGTTGCATTTGACAGTCGGCATTTGACAGTCATAGACCCCTCAGCTGCCGCGTGCAGCCCTGACGACGCGCTGGCTTTTGAAGTTATCTGCCACGCGCCTTTCTGACGTAGCCTCCGCGCAGGTCTTTAGCAAACGGTTCCTGTTGGAACACCACTTATAACCTTTCATGCCACCACGCATTACTTAGTATTCGCACCCCTTTAATTATGTTTTTTATACCTGAAAGCTCATTCATGATTCCCTTGTCAGCTAACGTTCAAGTTTTACCTAAAAAATCAAATAATCACATCCTAACGTCAATTGATGATTTGCTAAGACATGAAAAAGGACAAATTTCTTACGTTCGCCTGTTGGCACTTAAATGAATGGTAAACAGCCACAAACTAAACTCAACAATAAAGAGTAAACAAGAACCTATCAGGCATGTGCCCTCCCTTAGTTTTAAGAGTGAAACTGAGATATCAGTTAATGTGGAAAAACTAGCGTAGTGTAGTGAAGTGTTTCCTTAGTAATAACTCCCTTTTCAACTGTGTTTTGAAATGTGTGAATCTCCCCTCATACTCCCCCTGCGCTGAGTTCCAGTGCACGGACCTGGCCACGGCCACGCCCCCTTCCCGCCGACAGCCTGCGCGCTGTCCGCTGAGGACAACACACCACACCGCCTCGTGCCAGGCGCCCCCGCCGTGACTCATCAGTGGTGATGTGTTTAAATTTTCAACTTATTTTAACAAAAGCAAAAAAAAAGACATTTTTACTTCAACTTAGCAACAAGAACACTTGGCATGTTTACCTAATTCACACTGTTATGTTTTGTTCTAATTTTGTTTTGATATTTTATGATGTTTTGATGTTTTATTATGATTCTTGTATACACAAATATTGTTGACATGTGTAAGTCCCCTTGCGACCCTTAGGAGGTCTTTAGAGTCTCTATATCCTCCCGTAGGTTAAGACCCCTGCCGTCTTCCGTGAGGGCCATTCTTAATCAAGCAATGTTTACTTTGTTTTGCAAGCTAAATTTGTTTACATTTAAATGCTAATTACATTGAGCGAATTCACATACGTTCTCCGCTCCCACGGAAGGGGGAGGAATGTAAAGGATGAGCCAGACAATAGGAGATTTTACTTTATTATATGAGCCTCCAACTAGTAACTTCATTACTCCATTACGGCCAAGCCACGGCCGGCAGTGTTAGCTGCCTGTAAATTCTTTCGTCCCACGGTCTAGTAACAGGAAGTCAGCACCGAGAAAGGGCACCTTGTTCACGCGCCTCTCTCGTGTGCTGACGAGGTAACGCCGTCCCAGGCGTCGCTTAGCAGGCAACGCTCTGGAAAGTTCCATGCCGCCCGCACGGTTTGCTCGGTCCTGACCAATCAGGGTGGAGGAAGCCGCGTGGTGCGTCGAACATACCCGGCCGCCCGTCGCCGGGCCCGCTCTCTTGTATTCTTGCTCACCAGCGAGTCGGATGCGCGTCCTGTAGCACTGAACATCTCCCGCTTCTCCCGGTGCTACGGCACTGTGGACTTAGTTTTGGCAGACAACCACTTTCGGTAGCTTCGCGAACAATGTTCGCCAAATTGTAAGCTCTGGCTCACCCTCACCTCCCTAGGCCTATGTAGCCCCTTTCATCATGCTTTAGCCAATAAATGGCCTTTCTCTAAAAATTACACTATTATTCCATAACGCCCACCGCCTGCCCATACGCGCCATCCTGTACAGATGAATGGAAACAATACAACAATTCAATATGATAGATGTGCAGAAATAGTGTAAAAAGAGAACAGTATAACAGAAGAATAGAGGAAAGACGAGAGCATCTTAGGGGAGATAAATGAGTGAATACATTATTCCTTGCAGAACAACTTTCCAAAGCAGTCAATGGCTGGATGGTAATGGGAAACTAAGGGGTTGCTACTGTATTTGTGGAAGTACAGGCTATGTTGACAGGAGGGGACTGTTGTTAAATTTGTTTACAGACAAGTTCAATACAGTACGTTGCAGGAAAGCCTGGGAGTTGTTACTGATTTAAGTACTGAGGAATCTGGTATCTGAGCAGATTCATTTAGCACTGAATTATTAAGCTGTAAGGAACCAAGTGCTCTAGATGGAAGTGATGCCATTGGTCAAACTGGACACATTGTTGCAGTCATTTTGTTCTTGTCAAATGCTCATTTCCCTAAAGCTTAAGAAATCCTCGGTAAAAGTATCTGCTCCAACACTAAAACACTCAATAAATATCTGCATATTATTAACACTTCCATTTTCCTGCCTACCAGACAATCACAACTACCACTCCATTATACCTGAATATAGATATTTTTTTAATTAGAAAGATAAAGTGATGTAAGTTATTTGTGTTAAAACAATTACCCCAGAAGAAATTCTAATATAACAGTCTCCTCCTCCCCATTCCTATCACCATCCAGCACCCAGTTATGAGCATAAAACATGGTACGCGGTAAGTCTATAATTTACTGAAGAATGGCGCACTGTAAATTTAAGATGTAAACAACACAAATTAAGAAATAACATCAAGCCTAGAGGAGGTCCCAGACAAGTGCTGAATATGTCTTGTGATAAAAAAACAATGTGTTTCATGGAATGCAGATTTGCAATATTCTGCTAAAGCTGTCAATATGTTTGAAACAAAACATTTTATTTAACACTACTGGTCTCCTTAGTCATCTTAAAGCAAACATTTATATATGTTCATTTGTACATAGCATTAAAAGATCTTACAGTATGTTATACAATAAACAGAACATCAGAGAATACTCCAAGATCATCAGAATTTTGTAAACCATGCTGAAATGCATCATTAGCTTAAAGTACGTATTCGTAGGTCCAGATTCACACTGAAGCACGCCCCTACCTAGTATTAAGGTTTCCAGTATACCAATTTTCTTGGAGTACCTGCAGCTGTATTATCTCATGTTTGGTTCTTTATTAAGGCATTCTTCCATAAATGCCAGAAAATGAAAATGTGCACTTGAAATTCAGTAAACAGTTGAAACTAGCCAATAGTATGGAATGCAACACTTTGCTTCAAATAAATAGACTGCCTCTATGGAAAAGATTAATAAAAGCCAAATTTTCTTTAGCTAACCGATAAAAATAACTTCAATGTTCTGCAAGCTGATTAATGCTTCACTACCAATAATGTGGAAATACAATAAAATAAGAGAGCTGAAACATATTTTAGTCATCTGTAATTATGTGAATGTATTTTAATTCACTTTATAGCTCCCGGCAACAGAAATCTGTTTTATCATCATTTGACGTAAGCGCTGTAAACATAGAGAAAACAGCAAAATTACGTCGGCAAATCAGGAAGCCTGGAAATGCCAGAAAATTTTTTTCTGGGTGCCTTCTGGCTGCTTGATGCTAATGCTTATACAGTTAACAACTGTGCTTCATGTCACCAGAAGCTGGAAAAGGCACTACTCATACACGACTTCAGCTCTGTGCATGTGCATTAGGCTGCTGGCAACTGCTGAAATGAACCAAATGTAAGTAGGTATGACATCATGCTCAACAAAAACAGTTTCCAGTTAACGAGTATTGTATCTTTGTCCCAAACCCTTTGACACATCTTGCTGTTAGCAGACTCTTGTGTGTGCACTGTTTTTGTTGTTGTAATGACATATTTTTTTGTAACTGAAATCTTATTTTGTTGTTTCTCTCTCGATTATGTTTTAATGCTGGAGCATAATTATGTAGTTGCAGACTAAATAAAATTCTTTTTTAGAATATCAGCTCTTACCAGCCAAAACTACAAAGATGTAACTGAAAACTAAAACAATGAAAAATTCCCAGGTTTTCCCAGTTTTCTCCCAGATAAAAAAATCCCTAGGTTTTCCCAGATTTCCTGGTTGTCCTGACGCACACACACCTTGAGATTCATTATCAGCAGTACTCTACAATTATTCACACACACACACACACACACACACACACACACACACACACACAAATGTGAAATGGGGGAAGTTAACTGGGAGGAGGTGACAGGATGGAGGTAGGGGAAACTGTTTGGATAGGAGTGTGGGGACAGCAGGATTACGGAGACTGAGGCGAGGCCAATTATGGGAGCAACGGATATGTTGAAAAGATAACTCCCATTAGGCCAAGAAAATTAGAGTTCTGCTTTTGCTTTTGAAAAATAGTGGAATTCTGGAAACTGTTTTAACCACTCAAGTAGGCCCCTGTTATGAGCAATCTGAGTTTGCCCCAATTCCTGAGTGAAGCTTCAGCTGTGATGAAAAGAAAACCACACAAAACTTTGCTATTTGATTCAAATTTCTTATAGAAAATCCTTCAAATTGTGTTTTCAAAAAGTCAAAGAAAGAGACAAAAAACCTACCTGGTAAGTAAATATCGCTGTTATTTGATTATACGTTAATGACACGGTTAACGATCAACATCAACTTTCCATTGAATGAAATTTTTCCAGTATCCACTTTCCTTACTTTTTTGCTGTCACATAATCCCTAACCTACATGTTATCGAGATAATAGTTTTGAAAATTATGAAATTAGAAGAATAATATTAATACACTGTATTACATATAGAATAAAATTGTTTGCAAGGGAATTAGTGAAAATAAATAGGCTTATTATTGTTTTATTAGGAATGGAAATGGAAATGTCGTGTGGCTAGGGCCTCCCGTCGGGTAGACCGTTCGCCTGGTGCAGGTCTTTCGATTTGATGCCACTTCAGCGACCTGCGCGTCGAAGGGGATGAAATGATGATGATTAGGACAACACAACACCCAGTCCCTGAGCGGAGAAAATCTCCGACCCAGCCGGGAATCGAACCCGGGCCCTTAGGATTGACAGTCTGTCACGCTGACCACTCAGCTACCGGGGCGGACATAAAGAAAATTTATTCAGTTAACAATAAATTGACTTTCATATGATTCTATAAAATGGTGTTAAAGTAATACAATAAAACAACATATCTTATTATTAAAAATTAATGTTCAGCAAAGTACAATCAGTTTTTCTTGATTTTACATCCTTGGAGGATGAGGGTCCAATTAACATTAATTTTTCCATTTTTTTCTGTGTTTACATTTTTGATGGGCTCTGTTCTTCCTTCTTCCAAAATGTTGTTACCTATGTCATAGTAATTAATGTCAGTAATGGGGATGTCATTTGGAACACTGCTGCAGGTTTAGCTTATGTATAGTTTGCAAATGGTGGTGAACTCAATGCTGTTTTCCCTGCTAGAACAGTATCTATGGCATACCCTGCCACATGTGCTGTCAATGGCTTTCAACATTTCTGCAAATGCTGCTCTTTGGTGATGAGAACTGCCAAGAGGCCAAACTCTGAGGCCTTTCAGCATCATTCCAGCGAGTCTAGAGGATGGTTTTTCCAAGCTTGCACCTGCAAACATGTTCTCTGGGAATGCTCTCAAACAGTTGCTTCTGTAGGAGGCAAAGAGGTGCGGTAGACTGATCTCTTTGATATACATTTTTTATGGGTTTGATAGTGATTCACATTTAAGGACTTTGTTTCCTTTTCCCATTACAGGGCTACTACAAACTTACTTCAAGCCTCATCAGCTTCGTTAGCAGCTGAATCTCTGCTGCTTTCTGTAAGTCATTTTTTGTCTCCAATGCTTTTAGGGAGTTTAGGTTTTCCTTTTCTGCAAAACGACAAAGTTGTATCGCAGCCACTGAGGCATGTTTTCAACACCTGAGACAACTCGAAATTTAGAGGGCTGTAGACTATGTCACGTTCTGCCTTTGACAGGCTTCAGTGGACAGAATCGCAGAAAGGTTAACGTCCTCTCTTCAGGCTACATGCTATGACAGGTGCTCCTAAATCCAAACTGATTGTTGTGTACATAGTTCTGCATAATCAGCGCATACACAACTTTCCCACTAGAGAGCGCCCCGCTAAGCACAACAGCGCAGGCACAGCGCTCATCAGTTTCCGCACTATGAGATGGCGCTGCCTTAGAGACGGACCAAATTCTGCTTCCGCCGATCCGCATATTGATATGTAACGCAGCCAATAAGATTGCTGCTAACGTAGAACCTTTTCTCCTCACAGATCACACTCGCACAGTGATACCTGAATGCGTGAGGTATTATAACGAGTGTACAGACCTCCGATTAGTCAGTCTGCATTAGTCTGTACCAGTCTGCATTTGTCTGCACCAGTCTATAGTCAAGTTTCAGTCTGCGCCTAATAAGATTACCATATTCCTGTACATAGCCATGAAGATAAATGAATAGACACCTTGTCAAGTATCAGAGATATGTGAGAATAAGATTAACGTACCAAGACCAAAGGAACTTCAGATTGTCAATTGTAAATAGCATCCAGAATCAAGTTATGTAAGGTTTATGCTTTTTATTATTTTAATAAATGTGTGTGAAAATTGATCGAGTTCTGTTTAAAGTTGGTCACTGTCAATCTGCTACTCTAAGCGTGCAAGTGGCATTTTTATCATCTGACCTAACGGCAGAAGATAAACAAGCCACAATAAGACCACGAGACATATTGCTGACACTCGTCTACTTCGTTAGAGCGACAAGTCAAATAATCTGATGGTGTGTGTACCGAAGGTCTTACAGTACGCACACCACATTGGCGATGAGGATGGGATCATTTCAACCTGAGGCTAATGGACTCGCCAAACGATTGGTACGAACGTTCAAGGCACACATGACAAAGTTGGTGCAACAGTACAACAAAGAGACTTCCTTATTAATTTTTCTGTCACAATACAGAGCTACTCCGCACGAGGCTCAGTCACCAGCAGAAAAACTGCGTGGGCGACAACACAGGACTTTGATGTCTATCCTAAAACCCACAATGCATCCAGAAAATGATCAATGAACGTCGAAAGGACGACGATTCAACGTAAACGACAAAGTCCTCGTAACTGTCTACAGTCAAGAAAAACGTACTTGGACACAAGGAATCATTGTAGAATGCATTGGAAATGTCATGTATAGAATAAGAACGCAAAGCGGCATAGTTATTCGCCATATTAATCAATTACGGCAGCAAAGACAGCAGTCACATATAGGCAGAACTCTTAGGCTGTTTCATTTTGCAGACTCAGAAGATGTCAACCCCGAGCTGCTCGGAGGATTCCAGACGCCGTCACCGGCAGCCGCCGCCGCCGCTCCTTCCTGGGCAGCCGACTACACCAGCCATCCACAGCCGACATCCCCAGAGAAGATGGATGTCGAAGAAGAATTACATTTACGCTATGACCAATGTACCGATGTTGAAATGCAATTATGTAACAAAATTTTTGCTTCTCCGGTTCCCTGTTCCGTAGATTTTGAGTGGGTTTTCCTAGTGGACCGCGGGCGAATGCCACGGGGAGCAACATGTGTGCACCCACAGACATACGCACGCCGGAAAGCACAGAAGCAGAAAAAAAAGGCTTTTCAAGGAGACTTCAAAAGCTTTTTTTCTTCCCCCGGAAGGGAGGGATGTTGTGTACATAGTTCCGCATAGTCAGCGCGTACACAACTTTCCCACTAGAGCGCGTCCCGCTAAGCACAACAGTGCAGGCGCAGCACTCGTCCGTCTCCGCACTACGAGATGGCGCTGCCTTAGAGACGGACCAAATTCTGCTTCCGCCGATCCACGTATTGATATGTAACGCAGCCAATGAGATTGCTGCTAATGTAGAACCTTTTCTCCTCGCGGATCACACTCGCGCAGTGATACCTGAACGCGCGAGGTATTATAACGAGTGTACAGACCTCCGGTTAGTCAGTCTGCATTTGTCTGTACCAGTCTGCATTTGTCTGTACCAGTCTGCATTTGTCTGTACCAGTCTGCATTTGTCTGTACCAGTCTATAGTCAAGTTTCAGTCTGCGCCTAATAAGATTACCATATTCCTGTACATAGCCATGAAGATAAATGAATAGACACTTTGTCAAGTATCAGAGATATGTGAGAATAAGATTGACGTACCAAGACCAAAGGAACTTCAGATTGTCAATTGTAAATAGCATTCAGAATCAAGTTATGTAAGGTTTATGCTTTTTATTATTTTAATAAATGTGTGTGAAAATTGATCAAGTTCTGTTTAAAGTTGGTCACCGTCAATCTGCTACTCTAAGCATGCAAGTGGCATTTCTATCGTCTGACCTAACGGCCGAAGATAAACGTGCCACAATAAGATCACGAGACATATTGCTGACACTCGCCTGCTTCGTTAGAGCGACAAGTCAAATAATCTGATGGTGTGTGTACCGAAGGTCTTACAGCACGCACACCACACTGATCTTCCCCGCAACTGACTTCTTTCAGTTTTTCCATTCTTCTGTAAATGATTTGTGTTGGGTTGGTTGGGGGTTAAAGGGACTAAACAGCGGTGTGATCAGTCCCTCAGTCAAGAGGTAGTTTATATGGAGTTAGTGACATCCAGCAGAAATTTGATCAGATTATGAAAGTGCATAGGACTGGTAAAATCGAAGCATAAAAGACAATATTTATGCAAGAGCTAAAAAATAATTTATGTAGTAACGTATATGGCTTGGGCTGGCATGTAGGTCAGAGCAGACAAAGGTCCCAGGGACATCTGTGGCAAGAATGATCCCATGTAATATTGGCGAACGGTTTCATAGTAAAGATTTCCTTCTAGCCAGGAGATATATAATAGCAGGAGTGAGTAAGCTAAAATCATAACTGACTTCAGTTGGACCGACAATGGAAAAAAAAAAAAAAAAAGTGAGATAAATAATCAGGCTAGCATTTAAAACACTAAATCAGGGTTGGGAAATACTGCTTCCCAGTACTGCAGTAATGCATGATGATATTTTTCTGGCAGCAAATCCCTCTCAAGAGTGAGGATGAATATGCTGGTGTTTATAATTTCTGTCTTGTAGGCCTTGATGTACAAGAAGCATGAAGTGGATCCCTCACCTCTCCAAGTGTTCACATAATTCTTTGTCTGCTTGCAGCATTAGGTCTCAGTGAAAAATTAATTCCTGTACCATGTTAAGGTTCTTACAGGGTGTGATGGTAACAAGTGCATCACCAAGTTCTTACAAGTAAGAAATGTCACAGGCAGGGTAAAATTTGTAATCTTAATTACAATAGAACCACTTTGCAATTTGCTAAGAGAAGATAGTTTGTCAAATACATTTTCAATATTCTTCACAAAAAGTGGTTTAGTATAGAGACAGACACTACCTTTTTAGTTGTAAACCAGGAAATGAAGGGAATAAATGAGAGCAGATCACTTTGTCATCCCCCCCACCTTTTCCTTGCTGCAGCAGAGGAAGAAAAGTTCCTAGGGTCGTAATTATCAGCAGTGTACTTTGGCCTGTCTGAAGAGACTGCTGGGGCCTCATGACCACCATTTCACAATGCCTAATATCCACCATGATGCTGCCTACTCCAAACAAAAGATCTCCCTATGTGTGCCAACCAGCCAGAGCACAGACCTTAGGACAGGGGCGGGCAAACGTTGCACGCGGCTCATGAGCGCACAGCGCTGCACGTGTGCTGCTCGCGTGCAATCGTCGAATGGGGCAGAGGCGAGAGCCGGCAGGTTGCGGCTGTGTAGTACCAGGCTGAGCTGCGAACGTCGATGCGTAGTGACCACTATGTAGTGAACGTTGTATTTCAAGAACCGGAAAATGCAGAGTGAAACAAGGAAACAGAGATTTGCTATCTTTTAAAAAGTAATGGGAGAATCATTTTTTCTTTGTGCAAAAACGTGAAAATTCGAAATGTTTAATATGTGGCAGTATTCTCACTGGTCAGCGGAAGTTCAGTATTGAACGCCATTATAACAAATTTCACAAGGAAGAGTACAATTTATTGTCGGATTCTGAGCAGATGGGGAAATTGACTGAGCTTAAGAAGAGCGATCTGACAATACTAGATGAATCTATCGTAGCTGCTGTGGTCACGAGAGATCTGCGACCTCCTTTCGTCATGTCTCTCATCTAACTGATTTAACATTTTATGGAGCACTGTTTTCAATTTTTCAGGACGACAACAATAATAGCCCAGCGGTACGTGCAAGTTATAAGATTACGCTTAATATAGCGAGAGCTGGAAAACCATTTGCTGAATTAGTAAGTGTCGGTTAAGAGGAAACATCAGTGATGAAAATTTAAGTAACTGTTTGCGTTTGTCTGTATGTAGAAATTTTGTTCCACTCCGCCTGTGATAATTAAATAAAACGTATCGTAGGTAATAGGTACTCTTTCAAACCACGATATCTTTCAAGCACTCCTACTAATCTCATTCCTTCATTCAATAAAGCAAGCTAGGGAACAAAACTAACTCAGAGGAAGGAGCGGAGAGATGGTATGGTGGGGAGGGGAGAGAAGCGGGTGGCCAGCTTGCCCCTGTGTGCATGCAGAACAACTGTTAACTGCATGCGTGCAAGTGCACCGCACACGTGCAGGATTCCTGCCCGCCCCTGCCTTTGGGCATAATGACCAGTGTTTGGAGTCCTTTGCTTCCAAATGGGCAGTCACATACTCCTCAGCAGGTGCAGGGAGGTAACACCTTAGGCATCAACAGTGTGATCCCAGCATGGTCAAATGCTACCACTGTCTGGGTACCTGAAGAACAACCACCCCTGCCCCCTCCCCATC
This sequence comes from Schistocerca piceifrons, assembly GCF_021461385.2. Classification (NCBI taxonomy): domain Eukaryota; kingdom Metazoa; phylum Arthropoda; class Insecta; order Orthoptera; family Acrididae; genus Schistocerca; species Schistocerca piceifrons. The sequence goes on from NC_060138.1 coordinate 736,326,537, forward strand.
CCCCACCAAATGGACTGGCTACTATGCTGGGTGGACGACGACATTCCTAATATGGCTCACACAATCTGAAAAAACTTTGAGAAAGATGTGGGGTCTGAACATAAATTAACAATAAACCACGTAAGTAATATAATAGGACTGAGAATCAGACATAACATAGGAAAGAAAAGCAAAGATTTCAGGGCCCGAATATATGAGTCAGGAGTATATATAACTGACTGTGGTCAATTTAACCATTACTATATAGATATTTCGATGCAAGATTTAGAGAGCACTTGGGACCACAGAACGGGTCTGAACTTCATATGCATTTATCTGAGAGTGGACACAAGTTCGATAGCACACAAAATAGTATGTTCATCTTTCACAAAGTGCCAAAGGGCCGCATCCTTTATCTACTAGAGGCATTAGAGATATGTAAATGTAAGGAAAATCAGCTCAATATGGTGCTTAATGAGCAGACACATTTTGCACCTGGGTCCATATTTTGGTTTGTTTGACAATTTTCTGCAAAAATCCATGTTTTAGTTTGGGAAACTTTTCAAGTATAAAATGAATCTTAAGAATGTATTAGAAATTCTGGCAGAGGCCTAATCTTTGAGATTTTTATGTTGCTATAACGTACACCACATGGAATGTCACAGAGCGTAAAATATAACTTACAAGTGGCTTTTCTCCTCTAGGTGGTAGCCATGAAGCAAACATAGTGGGTTTTTACAGTAACTTTTATTGGCTGTAGTTTTCCTACTTACTTCTAATTTCTGTTTGTGGGTCATTTTATATTTACAACACGTCTATGTTTTCTAGCTCTTTTTTATTTTTAATTTTTCTTTGTGCCATTTGGAACTATTATATTTTAAGTGAACCTTCTGTGTCACAGGTTGTATATATGTACATCTCATTAGGTTTTGACCACTGTGTGTGTTTTGGACATATACTCAGCTATTCTGAATTACGGACTGCATAAGTATTGAAGTATTGACGAATTCACTGTTGGGCATGTTTTGCAACTTATATTAGATATTTTTGGAGCCTCAATTTACAAGTATTCATTTGCATCTGTGGTTCATATAACTCGATGATATGTAGGACATTAGCACTGACTATGTTGTAGTGTTCGTTGTATATTACTGTATATTTCATTGTATATTATTGTAAGTCAGTTTCGTATGCTCCCGTTTGACAGGGAGAACTAGTAAGCACAGCCTCTTCGCTAAAAAATCCTTTGTCTACTTCAATAGCAAACTGCAGACCTAGTGTTTTCCTTACCAGTTGAATTCTATAAATGTATTGTAGATTATCTAACATAGTGTTGGATTTTCTTAAGGTCTCCTTCCTAATTACAAGTTATTGGTTCATCTGCGGCTCATATGTATGAATGGTAAGCATAACAAATACATTGATTATGTCTAATGACAAATGTTTATCATTTCGTTGCATATAATATGAGCCAGTTTTTGCGTTCCCCATTCATGAGTAGATTGTGTGGATGCAGTCTGTCCATTTAAAAAATATTTGTTGTGTTTTATTGGTAAGCTGCAAACCTGTTGTTAAATGATTTAAATGCAATAGTATTGCATATTTTGAGCTGAAGATTTTGTTTTAACGATTGATTACGTTGTGTAATGATGCTACGTAATTTTGTAACACAGTATTTTTTTAAAGCCTCTTTCTTCATTAGATTTTATTACATAATATATGACAATGTTGTCTGCATTTTGAGATATATTTGCACTAAATTCTGTGGGGAAAGACTTTGTGCAATTAATTAAAAACAATGTTTTTTTTTTAATTATGTGAACTAACATGCAGCAGGGACATTTAGTGCGCCAGAATGCAGACATGTCACTCATCAGGCATTATTCTTCATGGCTTTAAAGTGTCAACGTGTAGGGTGTAATGATGTCCACAGTCCTCAAAATTTTGATTTTGTCATGAATCCTGTATGGCTGAATAATGTGACTGTACCAATTATACATGCAATGACACAAATTATGTAGTACATACACTAGATGTACTCAGGAACAGAAATGTTATGTTCACTAATAATGATTTCTGAATCTGAGTTTCACATAATTTGGAAACATTGTGCATCATGCTATCTTTGTAGGTTTATTATTTTTTGGTCTTAAAGATGGTCATTGTTGTCCAAAAGAAAGTACCTGATTCATGAACTTTTGTGATCCATGACTGGATTTATAATAAAACAAAATACATGGTGTCAGAGAATTGATACAGTCAAAGAGTAAGCTTGCAGCATAGCAATGGCTTGGAGGGAGGCATGCTAGTCAAGCATGTAATGATAAGAAAGTTCTGTTAATATTTTGCAACCATGACTTATTAAACTGATGGACTGGTAATATTCAAACCTGTCAGCACCTTCCTTTTTTGGAATACGAACTATTGCATTCTTCTTGAAGTCTGAGGATATTTTGCCCATTTGATATATCTTTCATACAAAGTGGAGTAGTATCGTCATGGCTGACTTTCTCAAAGTTGCCAACAATTTTGAAGGAATGTTGTCTTCACAAGTTTGGTCTTTCAGACCTCTGTCAAATTCTAAGCGTGATACCATATCTCCTACCACATCTATACTCCATTTATCATAAGAATAAACCTGATGTAAACAAACATGATGATTGGTCGGCACCCATAGCTCTCGTACACTGATTGTGTTCTGCTCTTAGAAGGAGGTCCAACTTATGATTAGATGTTTCATTACTACGTCAATGTAAATGAAACTTCAAGACATTCTGATGTATTAACAGCCATAAAAGTTTCTCTTCATCATACTTTAGCTACATAATTTTTATTTCAAAAATTGTGCACAGTCACAGTTTATGTATGTGCTACTTGTGCTCGTTGTTAAGATGCACCGTGAAAATGGATGACACTGCTTCCTGCTTCGTAGTGAAACGCGCACGCAGAACAGCATTAATGGCTAGAAAGAAGTTATTCTTCATGTTTTTCACAACATTCCAGAGAAAAATTAGCTTTGATGTGATGTATTAAATATAACATGCGCAATTATAATTGTAATCTTGGTGTAGTCGGTAGCGTCATAGACTGACAATCAAGTGGGATGGTGGAAAGTGGTTCAAAACCCCGTTATAATTATCAATTTTTTTATTCCATTTAAATATGAAATTTATTAAATATTTGGTAAGTAACTCATAATTAACCATCACTTTTTCAAGAAAAATGCATATCTTCTGGTTTGTAATTACATATCACACGCAGAATTCTGGTTTTCACGTTCTTAATTATCGATATATTATAAAAGATTCTTACAGATTTTGGAATTTAGAAAACTTAATGAAAACTCAAATACTTTTGTTTATGCCCACCGTTTTATTGGACAGATGCGGTCACAGACGAGCCATAGTGATCAGCATCGTAGTAACACGGTAAACAATATTCTCGATGTCTAGCATATCGTACAAATGATGCATGTTTACACTTGTCACTGTAATCTGAACCCAATAGAATCACCTGGAGCCAAGTTAAGGGATTTGTCACGAGAAAAACCAAGATATTTAAGCTGCCAAACTCACTGTAACTAATACACGAGGCTTTGTGATACGTCAGTGCCAAACGATGTCGAAATGCAGAACAGCATGTCATAAAAGAGAAGGAGGAGGAAATGTTGGCTTGGGATTCTGTCACTGATCGCCTCGTTGTCAGCATACGAGTACTGAAATTTACCGCTTTCCTCAGAGTCCGATATGGAAGAAGTTCAGAGATTACCAGATGACTTGACTGTAATACTTTCAGTGGCTTCAATGTTTAACTACATGGTGAAATCCCAGCAGTGTTCTTTTATGCTGCACATAACTCATGCAGAAAAATAACCCTTGTTAAATTCTGGAATTTTCATCATTCTTGTTTTTAATTACAATACTATGTTAGCTATGATCGAGAGTATGTTTTCCACCAGATCACCTAAGAAGCAATTGCCTCAGTTTTGCTGTTATTTCCTTCTGTTCAAAAATTAAATGACATTCAAGGCTACACTGTTCTCTACTTGTCTCTTTTTACGTCTACTACAACTGTTCACATCACTGCAGGTTAGTTGGACCAGGTGGGTGGCCACTGCTTTCGAAGTTAAAGCTGTTATCCCGTATTGTTGCTGAGCCAATGTATGCGTAACACGCAGCATAAAACATATTATCATTCTTGACTGTACTGGAGACAGATTGGCTTCTGCTCCAAATGAAACGAAATCCAATGAGGTTCAAGCAAACACAGAACTCATAGTGTAATGTTTACATGAGTATACATTTACTTCCTCTGCTCTGTGTGTAACACTGTCCTCAAATTTGTTTTCATTATATATAGACCCTCTATGTACTTCTTACACCTTTCAGCATTCCCTTCCTTGCTTAGTATGGATTTGCCATTTGAGCTCTTAACACTCTTATGCGTGCTTCTCTTATCTCTTTAATTTTCCTATGCTCACTGCCTGTCTTTCCCACAGTCTTGAACACTTTTACAGCCTAGCATTTCTCATCTAGTCATTCCCGTTTTGTCCGTTTGCACTTTCTACATCTACATCTACATCCATACTCCGCAAGCCACCTGACGGTGTGTGGCAGAGGGTACCTTGAGTACCTCTATTGCTTCTCCCTTCTATTCCAATCTCGTATTGTTCATGGAAAGAAGGATTGTCGGTATGCCTCTGTGTGGGCTCTAATCTCTCTGATTTTATCCTCATGGTCTCTTTGCGAGATATACGTAGGAGGGAGCAATATACTGCTTGACTCTTCGGTGAAGGTATGTTCTCGAAGCTTCAACAAAAGCCCGTACCGAGCTACTGAGCGTCTCTCCCGCAGAGTCTTCCACTGGAGTTTATCTATCATCTCCGTAACATTTTCGCGATTACTAATTGATCCTTAACGAAGCGCGCTGCTCTCCGTTGTATCTTCTCTATCTCTTCTGTCAATCCTATCTGGTACGGATCCCACACTGCTGAGCAGTATTCAAGCAATGGGCGAACAAGTGTGCTGTAACCTACTTCCTTAGTTTTCGGATTGCATTTCCTTAGGATTCTTCCAATGAATCTCAGTCTGGCATCTGCTTTACCAACGATCAACTTTATATGATCATTCCATTTTAAATCACTCCTAATGCGCACTCCCAGATAATTTATGGAATTAACTGCTTCCAGTTGCTGACCTGCTATATTGTAGCTAAATGACAAAGGATCTTTCTTTCTATGTATTCGCAGCACATTACACTTGTCTACATTGAGATTCAATTGCCATTCCCTGCACCATGCGTCAATTCGCTGCAGACCCTCCTGCATTTCAGTACAATTTTCCATTGTGACAACTTCTCGATACACCACAGCATCATCTGCAAAAAGCCTCAGTGAACTTCCGATGTCATCCACAAGGTCATTATGTATATTGTGAATAGCAACGATCCTATGACACTCCCCTGCGGCACACCTGAAATCACTCTTACTTCGGAAGACTTCTCTCCATTGAGAGTGACATGCTGTGTTCTGTTATCTAGGAACTCTTCAATCCAATCATACGATTGGTTTGATAGTCCATATGCTCTTACTTTGTTCATTAAACGACTGTGGGGAACTGTATCGAACGCCTTGCGGAAGTCAAGAAACATAGCATCTACCTGTGAACCCGTGTCTATGGCCCTCTGAGTCTCGTGGACAAATAGCGCGAGCTGGGTTTCACACGACTGTCTTTTTCGAAACCCATGCTGATTCCTACAGAGTAGATTTCTAGTCTCCAGAAAAGTCATTATACTCCAACATAATACTTTCTGTCATTCGCCTTCTTAGATGTCTGTACATCTTTCTTGTCTGCTTCATTTGCCACATTTTTATATTTTTTGCTTTTATTAGTTAGGTTTAGAATATTGTGTGTTGTCCAAGGATTTTTCTGGGGCAAGGTGTTTTTGCCTACTTGAACCTCTGCTGTTTCCACTATTTCACTTCTCAAGGCTATCCATTTGTCTTCTTTTGTGTTACTTGTCCTTGTTTCAGGCAATTGTTGCTTAATGCTCTCTTTGAAACTCCCATAAACCTCTGCTTCTTTCAACTTGTCCAGATCCCACCTCTTTAATTCCCAGCCTTTCTGCAATTTTCAATTTTAATCGGCAGTTTACCAATCAATTATGTTTAGTGTCCCAACCTGCCACTGGAAATGCTTTTCAGTTTAAAATATGGTTTTGACACCTATGTCTCATACAGTACCACTTATTTACACGTAACTTTCTGAGTAAACACAAAAAACAAATAACTGACTAAAAAGCTGCATCTAAAACAAAAACAAACTTTACTTCTTCACCGCTTATCTTGAAATACTCTTCGCTGAAGCAATATTAAAGGCAAATTACTCTTCCTACTTATGCAAAATTGTTTTATGACTATAAGAACATTTACATGCCAAGAATACAAGAACTTATAGGCTTGAAATTTTCAATGTGGAAACTGGGACAGATCTGGGAATGAAAATGTGACAAATATGGAACATTAATAATGCCTCTGGCAACAAAAATTTTCCATAATATTTTCTCTGCAAACAGAAAAGTCTGTTGAGAATTGTGTATCATGAAAGGAATCTGTCATACAAATGTTGCAACCTAGTAAAGTTTGTCTGGAGATAAACATTTCTTAGAACAATGACAGTAGAAAATTCCCATACAAACAAATATAAGAACAGTTTAAATTTACCTCTTCATCATTACATAAATCCTTATTAGAATTTGAAGTACAATCCACTTTCACAATCTTGACTAGTGAGTGAGATGCAAATTTCTTGCCCAGCTCCTCCCATGTAGGAGCCAATCTTTTGCAGTGACCACACCTGGGGGGAAATAAAATAAAAACAAGTTACACACGAGGAACAATGTAAGTTGGAAAGATGTGGCTTGTATCAGTGGTCATGAAATCATAAGTGACAAAAATGAAGATACTAACATTTTAATCACATTCTCATTAATTAGATACAAAGGCCATAAGTAGGTGTTTTCACATTAAATTTTGTGACACTAAAATTGTGTGCCAGACTAGGCTTTGAATAATACTGCTTTGCCTTTTAGGGTTTTGCTCTTACTAATTGGGCTATCCAGGCAAAACTCACCTACGGAGCTTCAATTCTAGAGTGCTAATCCAGCAATGTATGCAGCACATCCCCTATGAAGTTAGACAGACTAGGCGGGGGGCCAGCAGAGTGCAGTAAATAACAGAAGCAAAAAAGGGAAAAGACAGGTGGTTGTGATGGCAGAGAGCAGTGCATCATGATAGTGAGGGGACATGAACTGGGGTGAGGTGGTAAGACAGAGGGGCGAGAAGCTCTTGGGTGGAAGCTGAGGACAGTAGATACCTGTAGGTCGAGTTTTGGATGATTTCAGGAGCAGAGAATGTGATGTAACGACAAATTCCATCTGCACATTTCAGGAAAGTTGGTGGTGGAGGGGAGGATCCACATGGTCCGGGTTGTGAAACAGCCACAGCAAGTTATGTTCACCTGCATGTTGTGCCACTGGATGGTTCACTTTGTTCTTGGTCACACTTTTAGCAGTGCGCATTCATCCTGGTGGACAGCTGGTTGGTAGTCACACCAATGTAAAAAGCTATTCAATTATTGCAGCAGAGCTGGTATATGACATGGCTGCATTCACAGGTGGCTAGGCTTCTGTTAGGGTATAATATGCCTATAATAGACCTAGGATAGGACATGCTGGGTGGGTGGATTGGGCAGGTCTTGCACAAAGATATATCAGTTGCAAGGGATTAGGATTAGAAGTGGCATAGGGATGGACTAGGATATAATGGAGATTGTGTGGGCAATGGAACACCACTTTAGGAAAGGTGGGTAGGTAATTGAGTAGGAAGTCCCTCACTTCAGGGCATGATGAAAGATAATCATAGTCCTGCCATAGGATATGATTCAATTGTTTCAGTCTGGGGTGGTATAAGGTGACAAAAGGAGCACTCTTTTGCAGCTATTTTTGGGGGTGATGGGAGGATTGGGGTGTGTGGGGATATGACTCGGGAAATCTGTTTGTGAACTAGGTCTTGGGGATAGTGCCTGTCTGTGATGACCTTCGTGAGACCTTCAGCATACTGGGCAAGGAAGTTTTGTCACTTCAGATACAATGTCCCAGGTGTCCAAGTTCTATGGGGAGGATTTTTTGGTGTGGAAGGGATGGCAGCTATCAAAATTTAAGTGCTGTTGGTGGTTTTAATGTGGACAGCGTTGTGACTGGAGCCATCAGCGAGGAGGAAGTTAACGTCCAGGATAGTGGAGAAAGCAGGCGAAGTCGATGGGAGACAAGGTGTTGAGGTTGTAAAAGAATGATAGGGCTTCTTGGCCTCCAGTCCAGATAATGGAGATGATATCAGTGAAGTTCAACCAGGCCAGGGATGTGGGGTTTTGGGCTGCTAGGAAGATTTCCTCTCTATGGCACAAAACCAGATTCGCATAGCAAGGTGCCATGCAAGTACTCATGGCTGTGCTGGGGATTTGTTTGTATTCCTTTTCTTCAAAGGGAATGAGGTGGTGAGTCAGCAGTTGGAAGGATGTCGGCAGAGGTAGTGTTGAACAATGACAAGACCTTGGACATGAGGGATGGAGGTGTATAGGAAAGTGGTGTCAATATTGGCGAGTAGCGATCCAGGAGGTAAAGGAATGGAATGGTAAAGAGTCTGTGAAGGAAATGGTTGCTATCATTGACTTGGGAGGTTATATTTCAGGCAATTAGTTGGAGATGATGATCAATGAGGGCTGAAATACTTTCAGTGGCAGCACAATAATCAGCCTCTGCCAAATGTCTGACTCCTCCATGTAAACACTTTGCCAGAGTGATCCCATCCCAGAAATCCAACATCACCTCCAGTTCCCGCTTAAAGCCTCAAGACCTTCCCAGGACCTCTCCTCTGAATCTATTTCCCTCCTAACTCTTATGAAACTTTGCATACACACCTTTGTGCTCCCTAATTCACAACCCAAGAATCATACACACCCCACTATGGTTGCGTTTCCACTTACAGAATTGCTGGCCTCATTGACCAACACCTCCAATCAACTGACTGGAATCAAGCCTCCCACATCAAAGATACTAACCACTTCCTCACCAACTCTCAACCATTCCCACCCCTTTACCTCCTACATCTTATTCTGTCACTGTTGACGCCACCTGCCCATACACCAACATACCTAAGGCCCACAGTCTTGTTGTTACTGAACACTACCTCTTCCAACATCCTTCAGACTCTAAACCCACTATCTCATTCCTTATAAAACTTAAAACTCTATCGTAGCACACAATTACTTCTCCTTTGTAGGGAAGACATAGAAACAAATCTGTGGCACAGCCAATGACACCCACATGGCACCCTCCTTTGCCAATCTGTTTACAGGCTATCTACAGGACACTTTCCTAGCCTGCCAAAACCCTACATCCATGGTGTGATTCAGATTCATTGACGATGTATTTGTGATCTGGGCTCGGGGCCGAGACATCTTATACACACTACCTCACAATCTCAACACCTTGTTTTCCATCCACTTTACCTGTCTTCCTTAACCAGCATGCCACCTTCCTGGATGTTGACTACCTCCTCTCTGACAGCTCTAACCACACTTCTGTCCATATTAACTCCTCCAACAGAAGCTGCATTTTAACAGCTGCTATCCCTTCCACACTAAAAAATTCCTCCCACACAGTCCATCCACCTAGGGAAAGAGTATCTGCAATGACAAGAACTCCCTTTCCAGGTATGCTTAAAGTCTCACGAAGGCCTTCACAGACAGGCACTATCCTCCAGACCTATTCTGCAAACAAATTTCCCATGCCATTTCCCCACACTGCTTCTCAAGCCCCCCCCCCCTATCCTCCCGCCATCCACAAGAGCCACCTACAAAAGAGTGCCCCCCCCCCCCCTTTGTCACACAATACCACCCTACACTGGAATTACTGAACCACATCCTTCATCAGGGCTTTATGATTTTATCATGCCTTGAAATAAGGGACATCTTACCCAAGATCCTTTCCACTCCTCAGAGCATTCTGTCACGTGCCCAATCTCCATAACACCCTAGTCCATTGCTATGCCACTCCCAACCCCAAGCCATAGGGATCATATTCCTGCGGAAGACCCATGTGAATGACCTGTCCAATCCACTCAGTCAGCACTTCTTATTTCAGCCCTGTCACAGAACTATCTTACCATATCACAGGACAGTCCAAACATGAAAGCAACCATGTTGTTTACCAGCTCTGTTGCACAGCTTTTTATACTGGTATGACTACCAATCAGCTGTCAGCCAGGCTGAACGGCCGCCACCAAACTGTGGCCTAGAACAAAGTGGACCACACTGTGGCATGACATGCAGCTCAACATAACAAGCTTGATTTCAATGACTACTTTACAACCCAGGCCACCCGGATCCTGTCCTCCATCACTAGCTTTTCTGAACTGTGCAGATGGGAGTTATCCTTTCAATACATTTTCCAATCCCAAATTCATCCCAGCCTTAACCTATGGTAACCTACTGTCCTCACACCCTCCACCCAACAAATTCTGTCCCCTCTGTCCTATCACCTCCTCCCAGTTCATGTATCCTGACCCCTGACCCTCACTGCGAGCTGATAGTCGGCCGCAGTGGCTGAGAGTTCTAGGCGCTTCAGTCGGGAACCGCGCGACTGCTCCAGTCGCAGGTTCAAATCCTGCCTCGGGCATGGGTGTGTGTGATGTCCTTAGGTTAGTTAGGTTTAAGTAATTCTAAGTTCTAAGGGACTGATGACCTCAGATGTTGAGTCCCATAGTGCTCAGAGCCATTTTAACCATTTTGTGAGCTGCTCTCTGCCAACATGACCACTCACTCTTTCTCCTTTTTTGCTCCTCTCCTCTTCTGCTCCCCATTCCCCGCAGCCCCCCAACACTGCATTTGATAGTCCTCTGCTGCCTAATCCTTGCACGCGTGTGTGTGTGTGTGTGTTTCCATTTCTGAAGAAAGGTTTGGTCTTTTTGTTGTGCCAATCTGCAACTCAACTTGTCATCTTTACAATGAGTAGCAATCTATTCTTTTCATAATTGTTTGGATTCCAACCTGGACTTCGCATTATTTAATTTTAAGTTATTTTATATCTGGACAAAGTCAAGATATACAGGGTGAGCACAAAGTCTTGCCCTGATTATAAAAATTTGTAACAGAATAACTGTTTGACATAATAAGTTACATTTGATGCCGTTACATAGGTTAGTTTTACCAGTTTTTTTAAGACCACTTACATTAGTAAACTTCATCGTGTGCTCACTTGGTAGCTCGGAAATGGTTGAGGAAGTATTACAGTTCCCACCAGGTGTTTTGTAACATGTTCTGTCACAGTACCCACAGCAGCTTGTATCGTAGCCTTCATTTCGTCGATGTCAGCAACTAGTGCGACGAAGACTGTCCTTGATATCTTGATATAGCGGCCCCCCCCCCCCCCCCCCCAAAAAAAAAGAGCGTAATGTCTGGAGAGCGGGGTGGCCAGTGTGTTGGACCATTCCTTCCAATCCACAGATCCGGACATTACTCCTCTCTCCAGACATTACGCCCCTTGACTTTTTTTCCTGGGGTTATATCAAGGACAGAGTCTTCATCACACCAGTTGCTAACGTCAACGAACTGAAGGCTAGGATACAAGCTGCTGTGGGTACTGTGACAGAACACATTACGAGTACACTACAAAGCGTGCCTCTTCAAGTAACACTCAGATTAATAGCTGAAAGATTCTTAAATTCGTTAGTCGCAGTTTTGAGAGTATATTTATGTTAGTTTTGCTTACATTAAAATTGATCAGCATTTCACATATAATAACCTAACTGCCTGATAGTAATTTTTACCTTTATGCAAGTTATTTAGTTTGCCACCTTGAAAAATATTTTAATTCTTTATAGGGCATTTTCATTTTTATGCGTGCTACTAAGATATCACAAGGTCTATATATCTACAGTAGGGACTAAATATAATTTTCGTATCATATCAAAGGGCTAATATTGGTTTATAAGCTTGTATATTTGTGTGCAAGTGTTGGCTGAAATGTGTATAGAGCAGTTTCAGTGGTATATTTTTGTTATATGCAAACTTTTACTTTTTTAAATGTGATACAATATATTTTATGATTAGTAGGAAAGGTGAGGCAGAATATCATCTGTTCCTGGACTATCCTGGCCTCAGTCCCTAGTAACACTCTGCCCGCACCCCCTCCATGGTACTATGTCCTCCCAATTCACCTTCCCCCATAACTTTCAGCATGCACCATTCCTGACTGGCTCTGGCATCCATGCATCACGTGCCTAGCCTGTGCACCTTCCACCTCTATCTCCCACATTCCTAGCCAGCAAACTGATTGCCTGCCTCTGAGCCACTAGTCACCCATGTATTGATACAATAACAACATATTTTTTTTTTAAGGTATTTTAGTGCTATGATGTCTTGAAAATTCTGGAAGAGTATTCTCTGTTGATCAGCTTGTTTGTTAAGGATTTTATGGATTGATTTTAGCTATCAAATGTAAATCTCTTAACTGTTCATTGAGATCCATTTGTAAAGCCTTTTCATCAATGTACAACACAAAAGCTATCACCAATTCCTCCCTATCAGATGTTCGACTGTGGACTTGAAGTTTGGATGCATCTCTTCATTTCATCTGTTAGGTTACTAAGATCTTCTCTTGAGCCATTAAAAGTATTATTGTGTTATCCACATATATTTTATAATAAATAATTTTGTATGCAAATTGTGGAGCAGTTTAGAAGAATTGTTGTTCTAGTTTATGTATAAATATTCCAACAAGCAGGTCTGCAAAGCTGCTATCCAAAGGATAGTATTGTATTGCATATAAAACTTGCCACTGAAGAGAATTACCTCAACTAACATGATGAGTTCACAAATTTCTGCACTTCATAGCTTCCTGCTCCCTGTACTTGATTAAGTTCTTTTGTGTTCATGGATGAATGTCTCTCCAGAGGATATTTTTGGGAGATAAAATATATCAAAGAAGACAAATCTTGCAGTGTCCATTACTGTTAGACTCATAATCACACTTATAGTGAGTGTAATGAGTCAAATTTACAAAGAACTTGGCAGTAAGAGCCCACTTATCAGTATCATGTTACACCCCCTCGGACTTGGATGCATGCACTATTCAATTGGGAAGGGTGTCATAATGCCACTGTGTCCTCTTCGGAGGCAAGTTGGCCCATAACGGCTTAATTGGTCTTCGCTATCTAGGACACTAGCATTGGGACAAAGTTGATTTCTGCACTGGGCTTACATGTCCTATCGGGGTATCTAGTGGGTCACAAGAGTACCTAAAGATCAAGCAGATCATTCACAGAGACACAGGCAATGTGTGGATGAGCACTGTTCTGGCATCATAATATGGTTGCATGAGAGATAACACAAGGATGAAGAATGTCTGTGGCTTACTGTTGTCCCATCAGAGTTTCCTCAGCCGTTACTAGTCCTGCCTTGAAATTATACCTGATAGCTCGCCATACCATGACACAAGCAGTAGCTGCACTGTGCCTGTCCAAAAAAACTGGAAGAATGAGACCTCTCCCCAGGTCAATTCCATACTCGCCAACAATGGTCATCTGGGATACTGAAGAACCAAGATTCATCACTGAACACAATGCAATGCAATTTATCAACAGTCCTTGCCTCCCAGTCCTGGCACCACTCCAAATGCAGTTATTTTTGTTGTTGTGTTCATGGCAGCCGTAGCCTATGCACGGGACAATAATCCCCTAGTCCAGCTGCTGCCCGTCACTGGCCAGAGGTGTGGGATGACACGGAATGTTGCAGGGAGTCTGTTAGTTGTTCTTGAATAGCAGGCACAGATGTGAAGCGGTTGTGATGTGCTTGGTACACAATACTCCCTTTTGGTGGTTAGAAATGGCTGAACGGAATCTTGGCGAGTATGCCTGCCCTCACATTCTCAAGCAGTCCACCATCTGACCACTGCCACATCCGAATGCCCTGCAAATCTGGACACTGTACAAGGTGACCAGATGGCCAAATTGAGACAATGAGGTCACTTTGAAAACATTAGAACAAAACTAAACCACTGCAGAACATTAGCAAACACAAAGTTGTTGGCTACCGAATTCAATGGCTTCTTCCTGGCAGAGCACAAGAGGAAAGGCATTAAGCATTCATCTGCTTGGTACACAATACTCCCTTTTGGTGGTTAGAAATGGCTGAACGGAATCTTGGCGAATATTCCTGCCCTCACATTCTCACGCAGTCCACCATCTGACCACTGCCACATCCGAATGCCCTGCAAATCTGGACACTGTACAAGGTGACCAGATGGCCAAATTGAGACAATGAGGTCACTTTGAAAACATTAGAACAAAACTAAACCATTGCAGAACATTAGCAAACACAAAGTTGTTGGCTACCGAATTCAATGGCTTCTTCCTGGCAGAGCACAAGAGGAAAGGCATTAAGCATTCATCTAAGATATAGGTTTCACACTAAGGAAGAAACAACATGCACAACCAACAATAGTTTCAAGGACATTAGCATTAAACTTATATAAACTACAGCACCTCTCTGACCAAGGAAGTCCCTCAAACCACTCACTGAAATCTTGAACTGATTTTACAGATTCACCACTGTAAAATATTTGCTATCAGATTATAAATCAGTGTATTTGTTGGCATTCTAAATTACACAGTAATCTTACCCATACAACAGTGTGTCCAAGTTAGTAAACTCAAGCTACGAATCATTCACACACTCAAAAGTCACTCCCCCCCCCCTCTTTCACTTACTTTCTGGTGAAGCAGTGCCTCTCACAACACAAATAATTTTCAAACCACAAATCAATACCTAATTAGTTTTGCTTCTGTACTGATAGCCATCATCACATATAATTACTGAAGTTTCGTCAACATTTTAAAAAAACCTTTTTTTAAATCTTTTATATTCCTAAGGCTCACTTGCAAAATTTACTTAAATCCCAACAGAGCACATAATCAAATTAAATTGTGAGAAAAAAAAGTAGATGAACTGCCACCATAAGTGGTAAACTGTGGTTTATATATAAGCAAAACATCTTAGTGCCTACCAAAACTTACCATGGGGCAAAAAATTTTACAAATGTTAGTCCACGAGCGATACCATGTTCAAAATTTTCTCCTGAGAAGGATACAACTGGAGAAGAGTCTTGTACATCAGAACTCCTTGTTGCTTGGGAAGCATCTGAGCCAACCATCTTTGAAACAAATGCCTTCAGTTCCTCAATCGTTCTCGGTCCCTGATATTTATCCACCTTGAAAAGTAGAGAGCAGAATCACTAAAATGACAACATTTATGAAGAAAAATACTGCATGGCATTTTTCAAAAAATATATACTAAAAACTAGCTGTCCTAAAAAGCATAAACTCCATGTGACTTCTAAACTTCAACCAGCAGATCCCCAAGTTTAATACCATATTCTTTTTTTTATTTTTAGTTTCCATGCAAATGTTTCTTAGTTTCAGTATCAGTAGATATTAAGTAAACTGTATGTTCTTCGCCGTACTTCGAGGTATTTAACTATGAAGTAAACATTATGAAAACTGTTACATTGATACTTAACATGAATTTTTGAAGTTCATGAGATGGCACGTGCTGGGTGGTTATAATTAAACTGACAAGTGTTCCAAGTGCTGCAAGTCTGTGTTGTAAACATTGAAGTACACTGAAACATTGTAGGTATGTTCATTAATAGGTGTACTCGCACTGTATGGTGAACAAATAATAGTTCCACTTTCTACCACCAGAATGTGAAATGTTTCCTGTTTTGACATCAGTATTCTGTTTTTCGCTTGACAATGTGGATTTCTTTTGTGAAGTGTTTGTTGATGTAAAGGGTTAAGAAAGTTGAAGTTTCCAGTACAAAACACAATGGCTATTGAGAAGTAAGACTAGGCACTGCTTGAAATGTAGTTTTAGCAGAATGGAAGCAACAGCAGTGCTGCACTGCATGAATATCATCAACAGACAGAGCTGTGAAGAGGGCCCATGTCAAAAAATGGGCTAAAAAATATGATCAAGAACTCTGAAGAAAGAGGTTAATTAGTTGGTGCACCAGGAAGAGGGAAGCAACCCACTCCCTTGGCAGTTGTCGATGAAATTACTGTAGCTATAGCCAATCGTGCAGCACATATCTCAAATTTTGCAACCAGTGCTCCAGCTGTGTCACAGGAAAGCGCGAGCGTATACCTGTCCTTTTTTCCCCCTGAGGTAAGTCTTTCCGCTCCCGGGATTGGAATGGCTCCTTACCCTCTCCCTTAAAACCCAATTCCTTCCGTCTTTCCCTCTTTCCTGATGAAGCAACCTTGGGTTGTGAAAGCTTGAAATTTATGTGTGTGTGTGTGCGTTTTTTATTGTGTCTATCTACCAGCACTTTCTCGTTTGGTAAGTCACAGCATCTTTATATATAGACACATTATTTACTTATAATCTTTATTAGTCGTGTGAACAAATAAGTCATTCACATATTTTTCATTCAAGATTTTTTATCTTCGATTTTGAGTATGGTTCCGTATTTCTATCATATTCGTAAGGATCCCTTTTTCAAGGTTCTGCAAAATGACGAGGGTTCCATTGGAATTGTTGGGATGTGCTTTGAAAACACATACATGACACATAATTACCAAACAATTGAGGATAACAGACATCTAAGAACAACAGACTTGAAAATGTGTATGGACATAAATGATATTACATGATGGTTACATTTGAATTTCAAAACACACCCTCAATTTTTTGACAGACAGTTGTAAATTAAAAATCGAGTCTTAAGTATGTAGCTCTAGGACTGAAATCCAAGCCCTTCAACACATTTCTCATGCACTGGTGCAGGAAGAGCCTTCATTAGTACATCTGCCGTCACATTTTCTGTTGGCTAATATTCAAGTTTCAGCAGATACTTTTATAGAGCTTGACATATGAAGGGATATTTTATATGAATGTGCTTTGTCTTTTAGTTAAAAAAAAAAAACTGGGTTATGTGCTAACTTTTCAGCTGACTGTCACTCAACACAATGATGTATGACAGTTTCCCTAACCCCTGCTCCTACATGAATGTAGACTGGTGAATTGCTTCTTTTGCTACTTTCATGAGGCTTATGTACTCAGCTTCAGCTGATGACTGAGCAACAGGTCTCTGCTTGCATGATCATCATAAACTGCTGGTCTATATAAGATGAAGTTGGGGCCTGTATACGATTTCCATCAGCATCAGAATTCCCCCAGTCAGCATCTGTGAAACTGAAGACTCCTCTCTTATCCTTGGTGTAGGTCAGTTTGTGTCTACAGCTGTTTTCAGTTATTGAAGGATTTGCTTAGCCACTTGCCAGTGAATAAAATTAAGGATGTTATTGTACTGGCTTAGCTTACTGACTGCATAGCATGTCGAGCCAAGCACCAATGGCAATGTACATCAATGCTCCAATCTTTTCTCTGAAAGGATAATGAGAGCCACCTTCTGTATTTGTAGCTTTTGAATACAACTTGCTTCCAAATACCAATGGCGTCTGAATTGGTGTACGACTTCTCTGATACAGTCACTTTTACTTGATGTAATTTTGTCAACAGACTGATTTACCTTGATACCCAGATAGCACCTTATGGCAGCAATATCCTCAACATCAAATCACGCAGATAACTAATCCTTGATTTGTTTTTTCCTTTCTCAGTCTGCTGAAGTAATTATGTCATCTACATAAATGAGTAGGAAGACTGGACGATTCCCTACATTTTCTACGGACACACATGATCTCATTTTTGGGGTGTTGCAATCCAACTGATATTAGGGTTGCATTCAACTTGCCACTCTTCTGTCAACCAGCTTGGTGTATCCTATAAATGGCCTTTATAAGTTCCCATGCTTTATCACTGGGTTTCACTGTTGGGGGCGTGTCACTTGCCTTCTTGATCACATAGTTATGTTTTCCACATTTTTCATTTTTTTGTGAAAATACAACCGGTGAATCCAGCTGTCCAGTGGATTTTTCTGTGCCAGTTCCACCACTGAGAAATGCAGTCACGAGTAAACTAAATGATTCGATTCTGGCAAACGGAGAAATTGTTTCCACAAAGTCAACTCTAGGCCATTGATTGAATATTCATGCAACTATTCTTGCTTTTGTTCTCAGCAAAAATCCAACACTTTTGTATTTATTCCTCAAAAACAGTCCTGCAATCAATTACCCTTTCATTTGTTGGTCTCTCCACAATGTCACAGGTATCATTTTTCACTAGTGACTATTTCATCATATATGGCTTCACATCACTCAATGAGCTCTACTATGTAATGCATCATTGACACTGAAATCTGTTGCATCTGCAATGAAGTTAATGTCGTGAACTGAAACGTCTGGTGTGTACACCTGACACATACTGTTTCTTTATTTTATTTATCTTTACTCATCCAATGATCATCTCAGTATGATGTAAGATTTGTTAAGGAATCAATGGGTCAAAGTATACAACACACAACATACATAACATGCTTTATGAGGATAGGGCAGGTGGTCAGCCCTGGCCTTGATTAAGGAAACATCCCGGAATTTGCCTTAGTGATACAGGAAAAACCACATAAGGTTGGCCGAACTCCACTCTCCCTCATATGAGGTCAGTGTGTTAATAGCTGCACTGTCTTATTTGGTACATTCACATTGCAAAATGTCCCTTGATTTACACACAGTTTGTTGCAGGTAACTTGTAATACATAACACAGCTGTATTCATCATTGCTGCACACATTTCCATTTCTTTCGCAAAGTTTATTTTCTTGAGGAGTTGTGACAGCTGAAGAACTATTATCTATATGACATAACACATCACTGTTGAGGATGAGTTCTTTGCCTGTGATGACTGGAAGAATTGCAGATTATTCAACGATGGCTCTGATTCAATGTTTGTATCATCACTGTAATCTCCTCCTACAGAATTCATGATGATGGCCACTCTATGGTGATGATCTGGTCCACATTAAGTTTGTTTGGGCTCAATCCTGTCATGATCAAGGCACCTCACATCTGCTGACACTGTAGTGCTTAGAGAATTTCCGTGTAAATTCTAGAACCACTCGGCCTTCTACCATTTTGAACACATGATATTTTAAACACAAGTGTGAGAGAGCCTATCTACTGTGTGTCGCCTGTCTGTGTGTGCAAGTCTGAAGCGTGTAGTAAGAAGACTGTTGACATGGCGGTCTTAACAGCACTGAAAAGTGTTTGCCGGTTGCGCCATGCAAGTTTAATGAAATAACACTGCAGACTCACGGAACTTCTGTGTTATTCCATGCTGTTTTATAATTTTGATTATTGCAGTGAAAAAAAAAACTGTTGGAATATTGTTAATTTATGTTTGTCTTTGACTCTGAGAGGATAAGATGTGTATTCAGATTCAGGATGAGAATGGGCTTGGTTTTTAAGCCAACTTTCTCTCACGTGTAAATAAATTTTGTTTCTAACCTTTGGATATGCAAGGAGACTTACTTGACAGTGTTTGTTTATGTGGAGAATGAGATTTGTAACAGTTTGATGTTGAAATATACATCGTTAAATGAAGCAAAAGAAACTGCGTATGTCTGCTTATTTTTAAAGTAGAAAGAGTCTTGAGAGATTCCTGTTCCTAGCAATTATACTCCAGAGAAGAAGAGAAAAGGAGGTTGCAGCAGTTGACTGACAAACTCAAGTAAGTCATATCGTTAAAGAAGTGGGAGTTTACACACATACTTCACCACTTTAATTCATCCTAAGCGTTAGAACTTGGCGACCTGTGTGAAAGGACAGAAGAAAACAGGAATTTTGAGACAAAAACGAGATAAGAAGATATTGTGTGTTGCCATAGCAACCGAGTATAACAAGGCGAGAGAACCATTATGAGAAACTGGACTAAGACTAAAAATCAAATGGGGAAAATTAGTAAATACAACAAAAGGGAAGACATAAGAAAGTCATAACGTTAAAAGAAAAGAGAGAAGATCTCAACTTATTAGACTAAGAACAGATACGCCACGAGCAATTTGACTAAGAATATCCAGTGTGGGGAGTAGACTGCTCTCACACACATCACTAGGATGCAGACATGGAAGAAAACATCCGACGCCGCCAGCACCAGTTGCTGTTCATTGGTGCTGACCTGCTTCCACATCCGCTCACCAACGTTGGTGCGGAAACCTACATCCGACGCCACCGGCACCAGTTGCTGCTCACTGGTGCTGATTCCACATCCGCTTGCTGACAGAGCCTAAACTCTACACTGAGTGAGCATAAAACAGTACTTTATTTTTTGAGTGTAAAGTTGGATAAACTGTTGAGTGAGTTGTATTAGTGTAGTTGTTATACTTAGAGTGAAGTTTTTGAATGCTTTCTAGATCTAAAGCTCCTAAGAATATGGATAACATACGGCAAATGGAAGAAACTCAAGAGACTATGGCTATGAGAGTCAGTAGAGAAATGCCAGACTGAACCGAGTTATTAAATTTAATTAAAGCACAAAGTGCAGCTTCAAATGCTCAAATGGCTTCTTTACGAAAGGAACTAAGTGCTCACAGTACAACTTTAAATGATAAATCAGATGCTCAGAGTACAATTTTAAATGCTAAATTGGACGTTCAGAATGAAACTTTAGGATTGTTAAGTGCCAAGGTAGATTCACAAAGTAGAGAATTTAGTAATCTATGTGATGGCATGGGAGATTTGAAGATTGAATTTGACACTTTAAATACTAAAGTAGAGAACTTTAAGATAGATTTAAAGAATGAATTGACTAATTCCCTGCACATTCACTGACCTTAGTAGTAAACAAAGATAATTTCCATGAGTTATCAAAAAAAGTTAGAATTTGAGATTGAGGGCAGATGCAATAATGTAGAATCAGAAATCAATGAAAAATTAGGATCTTTCGAAAATGTGTGCAATGTTAAATTTAATGCTGTAAAGAAGGGACTGAGTACTTTAAAAGAAAGTGTAGATAAGCAGTGAGAGTTAATGCCTGTCATTCAACTGCAAATTACAGGTGTAAGTACACGAGTGGATAATGTAGAAAGAAGCTTTAAAGAGAAAATAGCAAACTCTGATATAAATGTATGTAGTTTGGAAGAACAAGTCGAAGAAATTATAGAAAGAAGAGTTACCGAGAGAATAACACCTGGAACGTATCACCTACTGTTTCTTCAGAACTTTCAGATACCTGAAAGGTTACAGATGACTTGCGGAAAGAATTCAAACTTATCCAGGACAAAGTGGAAAAGCTGACAACTTCACCTAATGTTGTATTAACTAGTGAAGTAGTCACTGATTTGCAATGGGGAGCAAATTCAGGGTTATTGAGACAATTCCCTGTATTCAAGCCCGATGGAGATGTGCACCCGACACATTGCTTGAAAAGGTTTAATGAAGCTTTGCCAAAAAACTGGAAAGACTCTAAAAGGATTGAATTTACAATGGGTTACCTTCCATGAGAAGTGGGGCACAGTAAATATTGAGAACTTTTCCTCTTTGATAGATTTTCAAAAGAAATTTAAGGAGAAGTATTGATCCGCAAGTGCCCAGGAGAAGTTAATATCAGGTTTGTGGGACCCAAAATATTACAATAACACTTGGGGTACCATGAGTAAATATTCTGACTGGCATCTAACACGTGCGAAGTATTTAGATAAGCTGATGGAGGAAGAAGGGTTGGTTCTAATTTTAATTAGAAGATTACCCATCAATGCAAGAAAAGACATCTTGTGTAGTGGCTGGAAAATGGTTGAAGAATTGTTATCCTTCGTCGTCGCCCTAGACGCCCTAAGTAAAGTCCGTAATGAAACTTTACATCAAGGGGAAAATTCGAATTAGAAAAGAAGTATGGAAATAATTTCAAAAAGCATGAAGTCAACATAGCGAAAATACACCAGTATAATAAGCAGAACTGCAATGACTATTATCAAAAGAATAATTCGCCTTCGACTCTTGGTCCAGTAACTTGGCAGGAATTTGTACCAAGTAATTCTGGAATCCAGAATGGTCGTGTAATATCTTGATTAGGTAACCAAACAGTAGTTACTAATAATGAGGAAAACATGGTGCGATCTGGATCCAGGGCCAGGGCCCAGGTCACAGAGATACACTAGGAGGCCTGGTTCATGATAAATATGTTAATTTCACGCACAAAAGACCTACAAAAGAATGGCTACTACTACTACTACTACTACTACTACTACTACTACAAGGGCAAAACTTAGTTATCAGTAATCCACAACCAATAATAGCAGGGACCGTGAAGACTGCTGAAGTTAACATATTTATTGACTCAGAGAGTGAAGTATCACTCATATCTAGCACATTCTTTAATTAACTACAGACTAAACAATACTTACCGCTGTTACCAGTATCTGGAGTTTACAAAGTTGGTATAACAGGAACAAAACGTAAAGTTGTGAAACAAGAAACTCAAGAGAACTGCAGCATTTGAAATATTTTATTATGTCAAACACTGTTAATAGTAGAGAATATAAACAGAGATGTACTGAATGGTTTAGATTGGCTATTAGAATTTAAAGTTATCTTAAATTTTGAGGAAAATCTTGTACGTTTTGGAAAAGGAGACAATAGATACTGGATAACATTTGTGACAGACAGCTACATTGATATACAAACAACTATCAATGTCTGCTATTAACAGCTACAGCACAATTGTCACCAGAGGTCGATAGTGTAGATCATGTATCACAATGAGCTGACATACAAGACAAAGTAAATGACTCTATAATATTAACCAGTGAACAAAAACAAGATTTATATAAAATTCTAATGGAATATGAAGTATTATTTTCCGATCATCCACGTAATATCAGCAACTATGTATGTAAGTTTAAAATCAAAGATTACTCTCCATTCTTCTGTAAGCTGTATCCAATACTGGTAAGTTTGAAAGGAGCAGTTAGGGAGAAAATCAACAAAATGATTGATAACAATATAATACAATGAAGTTCCAGCATCATGAATAACCCTTTGGTCATGGTGAAAAAAGCTACAGGTGGGGTATGATTAGTGTTAGACATGTGGACATTGAATAAGCATATAGACACAGAAAGAGACAGACCCATTAGCACGATGGACCTGACTGTGAGATATTGGCAAATTAGGTTGCATCCAGAATCAAAAAAGTATACAGCATTCTTATTTGATGGTAAATCATGTCAATGTATGGCCTGCCTTTTGGACTTAATACTTCTGTATCCGTAATTATGTGTGCGCTGAATGAAGCGTTTGGGAGAGATTTATTGAAAGATTTAATAATATATGTAGATGATATCCTCATAATATCAGCTTCTTGGGAAGAACATTATCTAACTTTGAGTAAGACTCTGAAAAGATTTAAAGAGAAAGGTATTACAGTGAAGCTATCTACATCATATTTTGCATGTCAAGAGCTTAAGTTTTTAGGTCATATTGTAGGGGTGCAGGGAATTAGACCAGACCCTGAACACATCAAGGCAATTAAACAATGTGCACATCCTAGAAATGTAAGACAGTTGAAGGGATTTTTCGGAATGGCCAGATACTATCGACGGTACATAAGAGGTCAAGAACTGAATGATCCAAAAATTTTACATTTATTAAGGAAGGGTGTGCCGTGGAATTGGGATCATGGGGCAAATGACGTGTTTGAAAACATCAAAAGGGCGCTTGTTGAATCACCCATATTACATCATCTGGTTATGGGCAAACCGTTTAAAATTTCGGAATACGGTATTGCTGCAGAACTTTTTCAAAGAGAGTGGGATCTAAACAATGTAGCACACCAAACCATAGCTTTTGCTAGCCGTAGTCTAACTAAGCATGAATTAAATTATATAGAACTATTGGCAATTGTATGGAGTATTCAGGAATTTCAAACACTAATATGGGGATCAGAAATCCATGTTTGTACTGATCATTAAGCTCTATCCTTTCTAAGGAGTAGTCGTCTGTTGCACAGTAGGTTAATGTGATGGATGCTGTTCCTACAGCAATATGATATTACGATACAATATGTAAAAGGTTCCGAGAATATTGTATCGGATGCTCAGCTGCTCCCAGCCATTGACAATGCGTGACATCTCAGTAAACATATCATTTCATCTACTGAGACAAAAATGGGATTTTTCCTTTTTTTTAGTAATAATTCCCTGGCACATTTAAAATTCCCTGAGTTCGAGAACTTATGGCAACCTGGGTACCATGAATTTCTCCTTAAATTAACAATACTTGAGTATAATTATGTGCAGTGATGTATGAAATATATGTCTGTCTTATAATTCAAAAACTTCCTCACACCAGTTTTGATAATGTTCCTACATAATAATAATAATAATAATAGTAATAATAATAATAACAATAACAAAAATGAATAAAAGGGAACTTCCCAGTGTTGGAAGGGCATTGTGATGCATGTCA
The DNA here is from genome assembly GCF_021461385.2 of Schistocerca piceifrons. Classification (NCBI taxonomy): domain Eukaryota; kingdom Metazoa; phylum Arthropoda; class Insecta; order Orthoptera; family Acrididae; genus Schistocerca; species Schistocerca piceifrons. The sequence goes on from NC_060138.1 coordinate 736,350,990, forward strand.
GGCTTACTTCACTTTGTCATAACATGTATTATAAAAATTATTACACATGCAATTTGCAGTGCCATTTGTGACGCTATTGTGCATACAAAGAGATACACCACCATGCCTTCCAAAAGAGTGCTGTTTCTACTGTGTAACACAGTGCTTAACTCATTTTAGTCAAAATCTGACTTATACCATTATGCCAGAAACTGTGTGTGTGTGTGTGTGTGTGTGTGTGTGTGTGTGTGTGTGTGTGTGTGTGTCAGTTTACAGTTTTGTCATTGTCAGTTGCCACATTAACATTTATGCAAGCCCTGTAAATATTTACACTTTTCATTGTGCATGAAAATTACTTCTGTGCAATAAAAACTCTACATATCTCCTGCAAATTAAATATTTGCTACTAGAAAGGTCATACGTCTGTACACCCTTACAAAACTGACTAATTAAAGAGAACAAGCATGTCACATGAACCCTACTACTGACATTCTCAATCAGAATCAGTTTTTACAACACAAATTGTTTGTACAAGTAACACCCAATGTCTCGTTGCTGGGTATGTTAATATTCATAGGTCAGAAAATTTTGATCTCCCATTCCAACTCTTGGGATGGAAAATGCTTCTCCAACAAACACCCAGCCTCTACTATCCACTTCATCTCTATCTCTTTACCTCTCCATATTTTTCAGTAGCCTTACCCCCTTTTCTTTCTATGTGATATTCCTTCCTCTCACTCCAAAACTTAATCATTTTTTTTCTTCCTCCAAAATTTTGACTCTTCATCACCAACCCCCCCCCCCCCCCCCCCCAAAAAAAAAGCTTTCTCAATTCTTCTGTATCGTTTTATATTTCTGCCCTACAATTCATTTTGATGAATTGGTGACAGTGTTGGTACCTGTTTTTGTTAACATTTTTTACACCTTTCTTCAACTTACACGTTTCCTAATTCAATTTTGGTTAACTCCAACATCTTCTTACCTTAGTGTTACCTCTTACTTCTAATCTTTCACTTTCTTCTATGAAGAAACTGCATTAAAAATCTGAAAGCTAGAGACCCATATATATTTTTCTGTTTCTATAAATATCAGACTTTATATAATTGCTCTTTTATCAGCTGCTGGCGCATAATGGTGATTTGCCCTATACGTTGAAATAGGTCATTGTTTTGAAAATGAGGAAAATGGTTTAACTTATGAAAAACTAAAATGCACACTACTAATATTTACTAATAATATCAGAACCTACCTTCTTTCCATCCTCAATCCATAGTAAGGTTGGATACCCTTTGATCTCAAAATCATTGCACACAGATCTATGGGCTGTACAGTCAATTTTTGAAATTACAACAGATGTGTCATGTTCCAGAGACTTGGCAAGTTCCTCCCAAGTCGGAGCTAATTTCTGGGTAAAAATGAAACCATATAGTTCACAGTTATACTAGCATTTTTTTAAAAATTTGAAACAACATTAACTTATTTTTGGGCTGCACCCAATAGTAAAATAATTGGCATCACAAATGTTCACGTTGTGGTATTATGATAATTTTTAACAACAAAAGGCAAAATGGAGTGTTTTACAAGATGTCGAGATTTTGTGACCACATTTCTCTAGTATTAAAGCGTTCTCCCCTGAACACTTTGGTGCTTCCACAGTTATAGTTATGGAATAAATAGAACATGTCCTCAAAGAAATATACGAAGAAAAGATATAAGTAACAGCCACATACTAAGTAGCTAAATTACATAGTACTTTCAGGTCCAACACGTTAACTCAAAACATAAGAAGATATGTCACAAAATGGGTTAAAAAAATAAAATATTTGGTTGGTATATACTACACTGAAGTATGGAAAGTATATTTCGACAAAGAGATTTTTGTGTGGCAAATTAGATAAAAAATAAATGTACTTTGACTCATCTCTTAGAAATTTATTATCACTGCAATAACACATTACAGGTAATGTCATTAAAGAATTAGCAATACACATTGCAAGTAAAACTAGAAATTAGTAATTAGTATCAAAAGCAAACCACGAGTTGCATGACAAATATGTAGGCACACAATCTATACCAACTAGTAACCAAATTACTCTCAATCATCAAATACGTGTTTTCATACAAATGTAAACGGAAATTTGGACACTGTAAATCATAACAGCTGCAGTTGCTTTATGGCAATTATATGTTAAAAACAACAGAATCATACAAATAAGTGTGCATTACAATCAGAGTGTGCATTTTATATGCCAGATGAATTCGTGAAAGTGTTAAGTATAAATTAAAATAAAATAAATGGTTTTGTGGCTAAGCAGGTATGTGTGAAACTACAAATAGATGTCTGATTCAGATGTTGGCCAGCCTCACAATTTTGCTGTTGCTTATATCCCCAGGAATGGAACATTCTGTTGCAGCACCACTATGAACAGAAAGCTGCCTTTAAAGCAGGAGTATTCAGGGTACTAAAAGGCTGACACTAACTGTTTACAGAAGAATACAAACATTGGTAGAAGCTGATCTCTGGAAAGATCAGTTTGGGTTCCATATCAGTGCAGGAACATACGAGGCAGTGCTGACGCTTAAGATTAGTTGAAAGGTAAGCCTGCATTTACAATTTTAGAGAAAGCTTTTGATAATATTGAGTGAATCACACTCTGAAATTCTGAAGGTAATAGGGACAAAATATAGACAACTAAAGATTATCTACGGCCTGCTGGGAAAAAAAACTATAGTTTTAAGGGTGTAATGACACATCAGGGAAGCAATGGTTGAGCAGCGAGTGGGACAGGATTGCGGCATGTTCCAGTATTATTCAATCTGATTCAATCTGTATGTACATTGAGCAAGTAGTAAAGGAGAAAGGATTAATTTGGTAGAAAAACTCTGACAGAATTATAATGTTATCAGTAAACCACAGTGATAAACAACTTGCAAGAGCAGTTGAACAGAATGGCTAGTGATTTGAAACAAGGTTACAAAATGAATATCAAGAAAACTGAAACAACACTATTGGAATGCACTCTAATTATATCGAACAATTCTGAAGGAATTAGATCACGAAATGAGACACTAAAAGCAATAGACAAGTTTTGCTATTTGGGCAGCAAAACAACTGACAAAACAAACATCAAATACAAAGTTAAGTGTTAGGAAGTATTTTCTGAAGATATTTATCTGGAATGTTGCCCTATGTTGAAGTGAAACACACGTGATAAACGGTTTAGAAAAGAAGATAATATAAGCTTTTGAAATAAGGTGTTGCATACAAATGTCGAAGTTTAGATGGGATAAGCAATATGTGGTGCTGAATATAATCGGGAGAAGGGGGAGGGATTTGTAGCACAACTTGACTTTTTTTTAAAAAAAAAAAAAAAAAAAAAAAAAAAAAAAAAAAAAAAAAAAAAAAAAAAAAATTAATAATAATAATAATAATAATAATAATAATAATAATAATAATGAGGGACTGGTTGATAGGAAATATCCTACAGCAGCTGATCCAGTTCAAGTGCTCATCTGTGGGCAGCTGCAGATACACAAGCACGGGTGGCCAAACAGCTGATGTGTGGGCAGTCAGGCAACTGGGTCATATCATAGACAAATGTATTGCAACGGTTGAGTGCATGTGGGCGAGGGTGGCCAAGTAACTTGCACATGTGCATAGACATAATACAGGCATCAGGGGCTATACTAGCTGCATCTGCCTGAAGACGAGCTAAAAAGTGCCCGCAGCCTATGGGGCAACATCGGAGAAGCCAGTCCTAAGGCTTCATAGAATCATCAATTTGGTAATTGAAGAAAGTGTGGATGGTAAAAACTGAATAAAGGGAGGTCAAGTCTTGAATACACAGGTTCAAATGGATGAAAGGTGGTGTAGTATAGTGTAACATACAACTCTGTTAAAGTGATGTGTTGCATAAGGTATTTAGGATTTACGAATTACAAGTGTCGATTACTGAAATGCTTTTATTTAATGTCACTTGAAGTTCGACATGCATGCTGAACTTTGAATTTTATCTGTATGCACATGCTGACTGGATGGTAAGGGAGACTGTGTTGCTACTAGATGGGGCAACAGTGGCTTGCATTTGCCCATACTTGCTGCTCTTAATGTTTCCTCCAAGCCTCAGAGTTGCACCAGCCTTCACAGAATATAATGCCCATGACATTGCACAAGAAAGTCACAGAAAAAAAAAAGAGGATGAGATTAGGGCTGCTATGTATTTTAACTGGGTTCATTGCAAATGATGTTGAAATGTACTTGTCAAGCAGATTGAGAACAGTTTGAAGGATTTCCTGTGTGGAAAAAGCTGTTATGTTATATGTGGTTTCTAAGAAGAAAATTCTTTCATTTACTAGTGTGCAGACCTCTTATCAGGTTTTTAGTGCATGTCAAAAGGAGAAGCAAAACAATATGCAGCACACACAGTATAACTCAATGCCGATTTGTAGAGGATGGGAGGGCGGACAGGGAGGCGGTGTGAGTGAGAGTGAGAGAGTGAGAGAGAGAGAGAGAGAGAGAGAGAGAGAGAGAGAGAGAGAGAGAGAGAGAGTGTTTATTCTTTTTATAAATTTCTTTTCTAAGTTTACACATGGACAACGAAAAGAAGGCATTTTGGCATTAGCAGTCTACCCAACTACTAACATACTGCACTACTCCACAAAACACGTCACAGAGATAATCTAGGAAACATTTCAGTAGTTACAAAGAGATGAAGAGGCTCACACAGCGTAAACTAGCACAAACAGCTGAATCAAACCAGTCATCGGACTGAAGACCCCAACAATGTAACATTCAAGGTACAGTAGGAGCACTGTGAGAATTACCTTTGTTTGCAGGCTGCACTAGATATTTGATGTGGATCATGCAACTTTTATTGGGAATGATTAATATGCCAATGATTTCGCCAACTGTTGTACAGGCTGGAAGTACAAGTCAAGAATGGAGATGAAAAAGCAAAATTTCTACTAGGTAAGTCCCTCGCCGATATACACTGCAACACTGCACAGATGAGACATATCATCATAGACTAACAGTAAATTTTGAAGATGCTTGTGTGTCAAACAGTTGTGTCAGCATTCTTCTCTAAGTTTTGAATTAGTAATATACTTTTTGTGGAACTATACAATGACTGCCTAAAACCAAAAAGGATTGCAAAATGTTACAAAACTCCATTAAGAAGTCTGAAGTTGGGTCCCTAGAAGATTTTAAGTACTATATCCCTATATGGCTTATTACTGCAAGGATTGGTTTAGGAACATCATTGTATGTTCTATTTCAGGGATGCAGAGAGTTTTAGGGCCTTAACTGGTGCAAATTTTCCTTGATAACACTAGTGCTCTGCTTACAGGGGAACCACATACCAATCTGCAAAGGTGTCCCATACAGCTCTCAATAATTATTGAGAAAATCGACTTTGTAGTTTTCTGAATGTCTTTAATACCCTAAGGCATTGTCACTTTTTTGACAGACAGCATGACCCTGTGGTAGAATACTTACCTGCAGGGAAGGGGCCTGGGTTCGATCCTGGGCGAGACATTCCTATGCAAAGGTGCATGATCTACAAGCACTTCTGTGAAACGTAAACTGCATGAAGATGGAAAAAAGTTGGTAGCGCTCAAGACTGGTAATTCTGTATCACAAGTTCACAATTCATTTAAGTCATTTTTTTCTTTTTTGTGTTCATTTTAAATACCTATGTCATTTACATACAAAATTAGTCAAATACATGCTTATTAACAAGTATCTGTCATTTCTGCGAAAAATTGGGTCTTCTTATTTCTAATTACTTACTGCTAACAAAAATCCAGTTTTCATTGCAAATATTTTTTAATTGCCACAGACAAGTCTGACCTCAGCAGCCAGAGAGAGTCGTCGTCGTGTGTGTGTGTGTGTGTGTGTGTGTGTGTGTGTTTCTGAAGCTTACTTGTTTAGAAGTCTTTTATTGTGTCTGTCTGTGACTTGTCAACTCCTCTGTATGGCGAGTAGCTATCTATCTTTTTGACAATATAGTAATTATTCCATCCTGAATTTTCCAGTGTTTGAGATTGTTAGTAAAGGTTTTTTAAATTAGAAAAGAATAACATTATTTTTCCATCTTTATGACTCACACTTTACGGAAATGCTCACAGAATGTGCATCGATTTTGCTTTACAATAGTAGACATGTTCAGAAAATTTCAAAAATCGATTGATCCAAATGCCTTTTGGTCTCTCATTAGTACGTAATTTAGCCTGAAAGATTCAGTTGGAACAAATGGTCAACACTGCAGGCACCTCCGGCCATATTTGTGCACCTCCAGAGTACCAAAGCATTGTACTTTGGTGTCTAAGATTTGGTTTCTGGGGCACTCAACTGCGGGGTCATCAGCGCCCGTACAAAGTCCCAATTTTTACACAGTCCACTTTTTACACATTACAATCTAGCCACTGTCATGAATGATGATGATGAAGGCAACACAAACACCCACTCCCCAACATGACCTGAAATTGAACCCGGGATCCCGTGATATGGAGCCACTAGACCACAAGGGATAATATGGCTATCACATGCATTACACCAAAGGTTACCCACAGGAGATGACTTGTGTCCCAAATTTTTTGGGATATATGCACTGAAACCCATATGCACATTTATGGATGAGCATAAGCAGGTGACTTGCTGGTAGAACAGAAGGCAAGTACAGATATTGGTTGAATGCAGCAGCTGTACTGAATAGACAATTAACTGTCAGTATCTGTAAACAACACAACATAAATGCTACCAAAGAATAAATATAGATAAGGTTCCCCTTATTCTTAGGCAGGCAAATGTACATATCATTGGGTTCATCTACACAAAAAAATAATCACCGAGCAGCACATTATCAATGCAGCCAAAGTGATGCATAAGGTAATAGTAACAGGAGTGCTACCAACAGAATACAACTGCTGACAATCAGAACCTATGACAATGTCTTATTTATAGCAGTCACCAAGCTTCACAGGCAGTGCTTAAATGCATCATCTCTGCCATGCTCAGTATCATACAGAGGGCTGAATGGTTAACTCACAATGCTTACTGAAACATGTGGATCCACCACAGTACTCACTGTCCTACTTTTTAGATTAATTTCCAATAGACACTGCCTCAACTATATCTTGATACTAGAAAATAACTCAAGAAGAGCAAGATATAGGTATTGTCTAAACAAATTTGCACAAAATTCCAGCTGAGGCACTGGTATGTGAAACATGGCAAAGCGACTGGAACTAGTCTGATAGTAGTTGGTTTGTCTATAAAATATTCACAAACATCTAGTACAGATTGAAGTTGCAACAAGTCTCATCCATTATCTTGGTCAATGAGTCAAAAATCCAAGACTGACAGTCAGAAGTAAGTCAAAGCCAAATGGTTCATTCTCCCAGATCAAACTGTATTCTGCTGTCCATTCTACAATCCACATTGATCAGAGACAATACCAAAATATTGATTAAACATAGTAGTTATAAAGACCCAGGTTTGTGGGAAATTGTGAATAGCATGATAGATGCCATTTGCTATTAACTGTACAGCAAATATTTCTGTAGGAATCAGGCAAGTTTGCAAAATAGGTTCCGAGCATGCAACACATACAGTGCAAGTGAAAATGAAAGTGAAAGTTTGAGTGATGATGTAACTAGTAAAATGTTACTTGCAGCAACGCTGGAAGACTCAACAAATGGCAGTAGTGTGTCACCTTCTCCTGCATCACCAATTTCATCATGACCACTGCTAAGCCAATGGCCCGATCCGCTGCGTTGTTAACAGCCACTGGCAGCACAGCAGATGGCACCTGAATGCTAGGCAGTGGATCGCAAAACAATATTTTTAACTTGTTTTGACAATCTGTTTACTTGGAAAACACAAGTGGTGATGAGGGTGAAATATCCTAAGAAATTATTGTTTTCAGTGGAAACTGTGGGAATTACAGCAATTGGTAGTATATACAGACAGCATCAAATGATGTTTGTACTAACAAATGATACAGCCAATGCTATTAACACAAGGAGCAGATTCCAGCTAGTATGTGAGCTCATCTGATGTCACTCATGCTTACTTCCTCCTCTTGTTTTAATTTCATTTAGCAGTTAATTTGGTATTATCAATTCTCATTTTGTTTTCTCGTTCCTTAGTAGTCTTAAAGTACCGTTAATTGTAAACTGGTTGAATAATGAAACAACTGCGATAGTGTAAACTTTTGAAAAAGTATACATAGTACAACCCTTTTAAAAAATACAATAATTTGTTTGATAATATAGTAATACACAAATAAAAAATTACATACATAAAGACATAAATAAATAAATACTTATGTATGCATTCACCTTTACAGTGATTTGCATACGTGAGAAGTTCGCAGCTATATTGTAGAGCAGAGTCCACATTTACCTATAGGGAGCTCTAAACCCAAGTCAGATCAGAGAAAGGCCTACAAAAGCACTGCTGAGTTCAAAGCCTTACCTAAATGAATGCTTGAAAGTAACAGTCTTTGGAATGAGAATTACTTTTTTTTAAGAAGTGATGCACATGGGAGATAACGCTAATGACAATTTTAGTTGGGCTCTTACAAATGCAGTGAACTGACACTACAAATCATTTGTCTATTCCTGAAACATGGAAGTTGCAGCTATGCTAACTTTAAAATCTTATTCCCTCTGCTGAACTTATTGTCAACGTTTTTTCAGTTCACTTCTGCAGGAATGACACTGAATGAGATAAAGGTAACAAAGAAAACTCTACAGCAACCTTTCAAAACTACTAAAAAATGCAAGGAACACACAACACTGTCGAAGTCCAAAATATAATGAACTCTTACTTTGCCTGTGAAGGGGGCAATGAGATTAAGAACAACAAACTAAAGGAAACGCTACCTAAAATGCAAGGCGAAACAAAAACAAAAAAAAAAAAAAACAAAAAAAGACTCAATAATATATCAGAGTTGGTAGGTAAACAATCTGACAATGGAAACTCCAGGTTGGAATATCAACAACATTAGGAAAAGGATAGATTGCTACTCACTGTAAGGATGACCTGTTGAGTTGCAACAGACACAGCGAAAAGATTATTACACACTATAGCTTTCAGCCAAAGCCTTCCCCAGTAAAGAAAACACTTACACATTTACACAAGCAAGCACTCCTCATGCACACATGACCACTACCATCATCAGCTCTGACCACAAACTACTTCTATCATGACCACAGTTTGGCACAGACCATTCATCCTGCTGCACCGCTCGTTGGTAGTTGTACCATTATAAAAAATCTGTGCAATGAATGCAGCAGAGATGGTATACGACATGGCCACTTTCACGGTTGGCTCAGCCATTGAGGGGGTAAAACAAGCCTATGACAGGACTGCAATAGGAAATGCTGGGTGTGTAAATTGTGCAGATCTTGCACTTGGGTCTTCCACAGGGATATGTTCTCTGTGACAAGGGGTTGAGATTGGGAGTGGTATAGGGATGGCCTGGTATGTTGCGGAGGTAGAGTTGGTGACAGCACACGAAATTAGGAGGGGTGGGAAGGACCTTGGGTAGGATATCCCTCATTTCAGGGCATGATGATAGATAATCAAAGCCCTTACAAAGGATGAAGTTCATTTGTTCCAGTCTGGGATGGTACTGGATGACAAAGGGAAGGGGGCACTCTTTTCTGGCAGATCTTGGGCGTGATGGGAGCGTTGGGAATGTGTACGGAAATGGTGTGAAAAATTGTGCGCGGACTAGAAAGTGGGGATAATGGTTGGTTGGTTTAAAAGAGGGGAGAAGGGACGAAACTGCTTTGTCAATGGTCCCTTGTTCTGAATAAAATAATGCCACAAGGGTGAGAATAAAACAAACGAGACTGACAACACAATACAGAGAGAAAGGAATAACCACAAAAACGACAGATGGGCAACAAATACTTGAATGGATAAAAGGAGAGAAGAAAACCACAGAAACGCAAGAAACAGGTAGAAGAGATTAAAACGACAAAACAGATTACCATGGCTGGCTGAACATGAGAATAAAAAGGAGAAGCCAACCACTCTGCAACACATTAAAACCTCCACACTAAAAGCAATAGGGTGGACGACACAGAGGGACAGGATATGCGCTACAACTTAGGTCAAACGAGAAAAACCACCCTCATGAATAAAACGTAAAAGTAAATCAGCCAATGAGGCACTGTCAGATAAAATTAGTGGCAACGAGTCCAGTAACCAAAGATTTCGTCGCAGGGCACTCAAAGTGGGACAACGCACCAGAATATGGGCCACTGTTAACCGGGCGCCACATCAACACTGAGGCAGGTCTTCATGGTGTAGGAGGTAACCATGGGTTACCACAGTGTGGCCAATGCGGAGCTGGCAGAGAACCACAGAATCCCTGCGAGAGACCCGCATGAGTACTGCCACACATTCGTAGTCCCCTTAATGGCACACAGTTTGTTGTGCGTACGGAGACTATGCCATTCCATCACCCAAAGCCGAAAAACCAGGCGGCGTAAAAACGAACGCAGGTCAGCTATCAGAATGCTGATCTCCATAAGTAGTTTCCATGTAGCCTGTTTGCCCAGCCTGTCAGCAAGTTCGTTGCCCGGGATTCCGATGTGTCCTGGGGTCTACACAAACACCAGTGAATGACCAGATCGTTCCAGTGCAGATTGACTCGTGGGTGGTCACAACCAAAGGATGACGAGGGTAGCACAGGTCAATAGATTTTAGGCTGCTCAAGGAGTCAGTATACAGAAGAAATGACTCTCCAGGGCATGAACGCATATGCTCAAGAGCATGAGATATAGCACCCAGCACTGCAGTGAAAACACGGCAGCCATCACGCAAGGAATGCCACTCAATATGTCCTCCATGGGCATATGCGAAGCCGATGTGACCATCAGCCATCGAGATGTCAGTATAACCCACTTCATGGCCTCAGTACATGTCAAGAATCATTGAGAGGAAGTGACAGAGGAGAGCCGCAGGGTGAACTGAGTCCTTTGGGCCATGTGAAAGGTCTAGGCGAAGACATGGCCTAGATGTACACCATGGAGGTGTACGTGAATGGACCCTGAGTATAGATGGTAAAGGTAAGGACTCCAGTTCAGATAGAAGGGAACGGACGTGAACTACAAAATTGTAAGCCCTGACCTGGGCCACCGATGCGGGAGGTGAACCGCCATGGGTGGGAAAAAGAGATGATAATTCAGATGCGCAGGAGAACTACGAATGTGTGCAACATAACTGGCGAAGAGTTGTGCACGCCTGACCTGCAATGGAGGGACTCCAGCCTCTGCCAGGACGCTGGTCACCGGACTAGTCCTAAGAGCTCCTGTCGCTAGTCGACCACCACAGTGGTGCACTGGGTCAAGTAAATGCAATGCTGAGGGCGCCATCGAACCATAAACCAGACTTCCATAGTCAAGGCAGGATTAAACAAGGGCTCTGTAGAGCTGCAGCAGCATAGAGCGATCTGCACCCCAGTTGATGTTGTTCAGGCAGCAGAGGGAATTGAGGTGCTGCCAGCACTTCCACTTAAGCTGACGAAGGTGAGAAAGCCAAGTCAATCAGGTGTCGAAAACCAGCCCTAAAAATCGATGTGTCTCCACTACAGTGAGGGGATTGTCAGCAAGGTGAAGTTCTGGTTCCGCACGAACGGTATGATGCTCACAGAAGTGCATAACACACGACACTGTGGCTGAAAACTGAAGGCTGTGGGCAACAGCCCATGACTGCGCCTTGTGGATGGCTCCCAGTAGGTACCGCTCAGCAACACCAGTACTGGTGTAGCAGTACGAAATGCACAAATCGTCTGCATACAGAGAGGGTGAGACAGACAGGCCTACAGCTGCTGCTAGACCATTAATGGCCACTAAAAATAGACACATTCAATACAGAGCCCTGTGGGACCCCATTCTTCTGGATATCGGGGGAACTATGGGAGGCACCAACTTGGACACGAAAAGTATGAAGCAACACTAAATTCTGGACAAAAATTGGGAGTGGGCCTCTGAGACCCCACTCACATCATGTGGCAAGGATATGATGTCGCCAGGTGGTGTCATACGTTTTTCGTATATCAAAAAAGACGGCAACAAGGTGTTGGCGCCTGGAAAAGGCTGTTCGGATAGCAGATTCGAGGGACACAAGATTATCAGTGGTAGAGCGACCGAGGCAGAAACTGCCCTGGCATGGAGTCAGTAGGCCACGTGACTCCAGGACCTAACCCAACTGCTGACACACTATACGTTCCAGTAGCTTACAAAGAATGTTGGTGAGGCTGATGGGCTGATAGCTGTCTACATCAAGCAGGTTTTTTCAGGGTTTGAGCACTGGTATGATGGTGCTCTCCTGCCAGTGCAATGGAGAGACACCATCACACCAGATCTGGTTGAAGATCATGAGGAGATGTTGCTTGTACTCAGATGAGAGATGTTTAATCATCTGACTGTGGATCTGATCTGGCCCAGGAGCTCTGTGGGGCAATGTGAAAGGCAATGAGGAGCTCCCACTCTGTAAATGGAGTGTTGTAGGGTTCACTGTGACGTATAGTGAACGAGAGGACTTTCCCCTGCATTCACTACTTGAGAGTGCAAAAGGCTGGGGGGTAATTCTCCAACGCAGAGGCACAAGCACAGTGCTTGGCAAAGTGCTCGGCAATCGCGCTTGCATCAGTAGATAACACGCCATTTATGTAAACACCGGGAACACTCGTTGGGGTCTGGTACCAGAAAACTCATTTGATTTTTGCCCAAACTTGGGAAGGTGACATGGCACCCAATTGTCGAGACGTATCTCTTCCAACACTCCTGTTTCCGTCGTTTTATAAACTGGCGAAAGCGGGCACGGAGCCGTTTAAAGGCTATGAGGTGCTCCAGGGAAGGGTGCCGCTTATGTCGCTGCAGAGCTCATTGACACTCCTTAATTGCCTCAGTGACTTCCAGCAACCACCAAGAGACTGTCTTTTGCCGGGGGCACCCTAAAGAATGAGGGATTGTGTTTTCTTCTGCAGAAATGATCATTGTAGTTACCTGCTCAACCATCACATCGATGTTACCATATGGGGGAGATTCAACGGGGACAGCAGAGGTGAAGGCTTCCCAGTCTGCCTTGTTTAAAGCCCATCTGGGCAGGTGTCCGTGGGCCTGACACTGGGGCAATGACAGGAAGATGGGGAAATGGTGTGGGGGCACCTGTATTTAAAAGGCAGAGGTCGAGTTGTGACAGTAAATTTTGACATCTCTGCCTCGGCCAGTAAGCGTGGTGCCACCTCACAAGGGGTTATGAGTGTTAAAATCTCCCAAAAGTACGAAAGGTTTAGGGAGCTGATCAACCAGTGCAGCCAATGCATTCAGGGGTACTGCACCATCTGCAGGAAGATACATGTTGCAGACAGTTATTTCCTGCATCATCCTTATCCTGACAGCCACAGCTTCAAGAGGGTTTGAGGGGCAGAGATTCACTACATACTGAGTTCAGGACGCAGAGACCACCTGACACTCTATTAGAGTCACTACGGTTCTTGTAATGTCCCCTATAGCCGTGGAGGGCAGGGTCTGCATTTCCAGGAACCAAGTTCTTGTAGGGCAATGCAGAAAGCAGGTGTAAAGCTTAACAGTTGCCATAGCTCAGCCAGGTGGTGGAAAAAACTGCCGCAATTCCACTGCTGGATGACGTTATCGCGATGCTGGGAAGGCATGAGGCGCAAAAGGAGGCAGGTTATGTCTCAGGGTCACCTGCTGCCACCGATAGAGTATTTGTAGCCATTTCTATGGTGAATGAGGCAGTGAGATCCAGGTCTGCAGGGACACTAAGATCTCCACTGCATCCTCAGATGCAGAATTGATAGGGATTGGTGGTGTTGGGGCCACCTGAGGGTCCTGTTTCTTAGCAGACTTCTTAGTTTGCTTGCTCTCTCGCTTCTCTTTACGAGCTTTCTGGGAAAATTTCTCCAAAGCAGCTTCAGGCATGGAGGAAGACCATAAAGCTCTTCAATCAGCAGTTTTTGGCTCCTTGAGCCACTGGCGAGTGCCCACCATGGCATTAGCAGAGACCTTGGGATAGAGGGCCCCAAGGAACCCCTTCCACGTGAGAGGACCCGGCGGAGGATGTTGCTTCTCCAGCAGTGAGAAGGGACCGATGTCCCCTGCATTTTGCATTTGGGGGAGGGGCTTGCTCCCGAAATAGGTGCTTTGGGAGCCACAGAGGAAGATTTGCCCCTTACTGTCAAGGGGGCAGATGTATTCTGGTGGCTCGGAGGGACCACTGTTCGTGGTACAGATTGAGGAACCATTGTCACTTGGGATGGCGATGGTGATGGTGATGTAACTGCAGCATATGTCGGCAGCAACTAAATGGGGTGTAATCTTTGAAATTTATGTTTAGCCTCTGTGTAAGTCATCCGGTCCAGGGTCTTGTATTCCATGATTTTCTGCTCCTTTTGGTGTACTGGGCAGTCTGGCAAGCACGGGGAGTGGTGCTCTCCACAGTTGGTGCAAGTGGGAGGAGGCGCACATGGAGTGTCTGGGTGCAGTGGACATCCGCAGTCTCGACATGTGGCACTGGAAGTGCAGCGGGAAGACGTGCCCGAACTTCCAGCACTTAAAGGACCGCATAGGGGGAGGGACATGTAATTTAAGGTCACAGCGGAAAAACCATCACCTTGATCTTTCAGGCAATGAATCACCCTCAAAGCCCAAGATGAAGGCACTGGTAGCAACCCTGTTGTCTTTGGCTCCCCTGTAAACGCGCCAGATGAAACCAACACCCCGACATTCTAAAGTGGTGTGGAGCTCATTGTCAGACTGCAAGAGCAGATTGCGATGGAAAATGATCCCCTGGACCATGTTGAGGCTTTTGTGGGGAGTGACGGAAACAGGAATATCACCCAGCTTGTCACAGGCGAGTAACGCTCGGGATCGGGCTGGGGATGCTGTCTGAATCAAGACTGCGCCGTTTCGCATCTTGGACAGCACTGTCACTTCTCCAAACTTATCCTCAAGGTGTTCAACGCAAAATAGAGGCTTCGTAGTTAGAAAGGAGTCCCCATCAATTCGTCCTTAGACTAAAAATCGAGGCGAATATGGCTCTCTCCATTCTGTAGCCCTACTTTCCTCCCATGGTGTAGCGAGGGAGGGAAACAATTTAGGGCAGGGGCGGGCAGCAATCCTGCACGTGTGTAGTGCACTTGCACACATGGAGTTAGCAGCTGTTCTGTGTGCACACAGGGGCAAGCTGGCCACCCGCTTCTCTCCTCTCCCCACCATACTGTCTCCTTCCTCTGTAATGCGTTTGGTTTCCCAGCTTGCTTTATTGAATGAAGGATTAAGGTTAGTAGGAGTGCTCAAAAGAAATCATGATTTGAAAGAGTACCTATTAGCAACGGTACGTTTTATTTAATTATCACAAGTGGAGTTTACAATACGTATAATGTCTGGAACAAAATTTCTGCATACAGACAAACGTAAACAGTTACGTAAATTTTCATCGCTGATGTTTGCTCTTAACTGAGACTTAGTGATTTTCATAGCAAATAAAAAGCTCTCACAAACGTATGTCGAGCCAAACACTGACATTATCTTCGCGGCTTCACAATGGAGATGAGGAAACTTGCTGTGGAAAGTTGTGATAAAAGTCTATTACATGTCTTGCCAAAAGGAACTTGTCTCTCAGACGAGAATTACACTGTAGATCTATTAATTCCATTTGCAAATTGGGATGAATATCATCTACAGAAATAGCAAATGTTCTCGAGACCCATTCAAAAGCTTGGTATATATATGATATACTCCCAAATCGCTTAAGGAATTCCTCTTTTATTGCTCTAAGTACTTAAACATGTTCTTTGCAATTCTGTTCTTGCACAGTAGACAGAGTAGGGAAATGCACTGTGTTCCCTGACGAGAGCTGTCATTCCCACAGCTTGAGGTTGCTACTGAAAGCTTGCACCTTTGCAGCCATTTCACAAATTAGCTGATTTTCTCCTTGCAAATTTGGGTTCAATGCATTCATGTGTCCAGTAATGTCCACTAAAAATGTAAGGTCGGCAACCCACTCTGGGTCTTCTAACTTGGGGTTGTACCTTCCTTTGTCCTTTAAAAACTGATTTATTGGTATTCTTAGCTCAAAAAATCTTTTGAGTACATTACCATGGCTAAGCCAGGGGACTTCATTGTTGTATGGTATGTCACCGTACTCTTTCCAAATTTCAGCTAAATATATGTGAAACTGTCTATGTGTAAGCCCGTTGGATCTCAAATAATTAACTGCCTGAATAATCACTTGCATGACATCCCCCAGTTTTGCTGCTTTTGCACTGAGTACTTCTTGGTGCAAAATACAGCGGATGCTGTACAATGATTCTTCTGTAAGCTGTAGCTTTTTTATTAGTAATCCAACAAATCCCGTTTGTTCCCCTTTCATTGTAGGTGCTCCGTCTGTTGTCATTGACACCAAACGTTCCCAGTTTAAGCCAGCTGAATCGACAGCTTCTTCAATGGCTTTTAAGATGTCCGCGCCAGTAGTCGTGCTTTTTAAAGATATCATATCTAAAAAATTCTCTGTTATGTGTAGAGCAGTGACCACGCCGCGGACATAAATCACTAATTGCACGGTGTGTGAAATATCTGTGGACTCATCAAGTGCGATGGAAAATGCAATAAACTCCTACACTGCACTCCTTCATCGATAGTAAACGTCACCTGTTCATGGTACTTATACGACGACTCACGGTGCACCGAGAGAGAATGATAGCTCGAAACTGATTTGCATTCAGTGGGAAAAGTAAATCAGCAGCGTCATTGATGCACTCCTTTATAAACTCACCTTCAGCAAATGGTTTTCCAACTCTCGCTATATTAAGTGCAATCTTATAACTTAAACGTATCGCTGGGCTATCATTGCTGTCGTCCTGAAAAATTCAAAACAGTGCTCCATAAACTGTTAAATCAGTTAGATGAGAGACATGACAAAAGAATGTCGCAGGTATCTCGTGACAGCAGCAACTTACGTCACATTCATCTAGTATCTTCTTAAGCTCAGTCAGTTTCCCCATCCGCTCAGAATCCGACAATAAATTGTACTCGTCCTTGTGAAATTTATTAAAATGGCATTCAATACTAAACTTCCGCTGGCCAGAGAGAATACTGCCACATATTAAACATTTCGAATTTTCACGTTTTTGGTCAAAGAAAAAATGATTTTCCCATTCCTTTTTAAAAGATAGCAAATCTCTCCACCTCTCCGTTTCCTCGATTCACTCCGCATTTTCCGGTTCTTGAAATACAATGTTCACTTCGTAGTGGTTGCTTCGCATCAACATCCACAGTTTAGCCTGGTACTACACTGCCGCAACCTTCCGGCTGTCGCCACTGCCCCGGTCGATGATTGCACGCGAGCAGCACACGTGCAGCACTGTGCGCTCATGAGCCGCGTGCAACGTTTGCCCGCCCCTGATTTAGGGTATACCCTTCGGCACTGTATTTTATCTAGCCCTTCTTAGAGACTGCTGGTTCCGTACGGTCACCACCAAGAGATGACTTAGTCCGCTTCATTGCGGGTCATCTGCCCTGATGCCACCCACTCTCATCAGGGGCCTTCCCCATGGGCATCACCCAGCCACAGCAAAGGCCACCTGGCATGATGACCATTGCCAGGCGTCCTTATGTCCCAGGAAGACAGGCATCTACTGCTTGGCATACGAGGGGAGTTTACAGCTCAGGCATCAGCAGTGCAATCCCTGTGTTGTCAGGGGGCTAGTACCAAATGGATATATGACGGCCCCACCACATTAGACTGGCTACTGTGCTGGATATTGGGTGCAGAGAAATCCAATATTGTCATGAGGGCAAAAGAGGACAAGAGACAATGGAAGGAGATGACATACCCCGGAAAGTGTCCTCGCCCAAATAGTTGAATCGCAGGTGGAGGTGCAAA